>NC_091571.1:9840655-9845655 GCF_042767895.1 Penaeus vannamei | reverse complement strand
CGGACAGATGCACATTCTTATGGACAGATAAATGGATACGGAGAGACAGACAGACAAACAGGGAGATAGATAGACAGATTAATAGATAAATCGATAGATGGATAGATAGATGAATATACAAATCGATAGATGAATAGATAGATTAATATATAAGTCGATAAATGAATAGATAGATTAATATATAAATCGATAGATGAATAGATGGACAGATAAATAGACTGATAGATAGATAAATATATAAACAGATAAAGAGATATACAGATAATTAGATAATGATAAATAGATAAGTAGATAGATAAATAGGTAAATAAATAATAGATGAACGGATAAATAGATAGACAGATACGTAGATAAATAGAGAAACATATAAATGGATATATATATATAGATAAACAGATAGATAGACAGATCAGACAATCAGACAAACAAACACAGACACACCCACAAAACAAACAAACAAACACAAAGACACACACCTACAAAACAAACAAACAAACACAAAGACACACCCACAAAACAAACAAACAAACACAAAGACACACACCTACAAAACAAACAAACAAACAAACAAACGCATACCCACAAAACAAACCCAAACCCGGACACATCCTCAAACAGGAGGAGGAAAGGGACACATCCAGCGAACAACAGGTCTTAGGAAAGGGCCAGGAACAACGGCCTGCTGAGGAAGGGGAAGGAGGAGGAGGAGGGGGCGGCCTGCTGAGGAGGAGGAGGGAGGAGGAGGGGGGGCGGCTTGCTGAGGAGGAGGAGGAAAGAGGTGGGGGGGCAGCCTGCTGAGGAGGAGGGGGCAGCCTGCTGAGGAGAGGGAGAAGGGAGGAGGAGGGCAGCCTGCTGAGGAAGGAGGAGGGAGGAGTGGGGACGGCCTGCTGAGGAGGAGGAGGGGAGGAGTGGGGACGGCCTGCTGGTAGGAGGAGGAGGAGGAGGAAGGGAGGACGGCCTGCTTGAGGGAGGAGGAGGAAAGAAGGAGGAAGGGGGGAAGTGGCCTGCTTGAAGGAGAGAGGAGGGAAGAGGAGAGGAAGAGGGGACGGCCTGCTGAGGGAAAAGGAGGGAGGAAGGGAGGAGGAGAAGAGGGGGCGGCCTGCTGAGGAGAAGGGGAGGGAGGAGGAGGGAGGGCGGACGGCCTGCTGAGGAGGAGGAGGAAGGAGGAAGGGAGGAGGAGGATGGGGGGGGGGGGGGGCGGGGGGGCTTGTCTCGGTCATGCCTTGCGAGGAACCGGCCACTTTCACTCGCCGCCGGTCTGGGTATCGGGTCGTCGTGCCAGGCTTGGCTTGTTATGAGTGCTTTTTATTTTTCTGGGTTGGGGGGGGTTGGGGAAGGGTGGGTTGAGGGTTGGGTGGGGACTGATGGGGAGGGGTGGGGGTGGGGGAAGGGGTGGGGTGGGGGAGAGGGGAGGGGAAAGGGTTGAGGGAGGAAGGGGGTTGGGGAAGGGGAGGGGTGGGGAGCGTGGGGAGGGTTGGGGGGAGGGGGAAGGGGGGAAGGGAAGGGAGTGGAGGTTCGTTACTACTTTATCTTCTTCTTTTTTCTTCTTCTTAACTTCTTCTGATTTTGTTTGTTTGTTTGCTTGTTTGGGGGAGGGGGCAGGTGGAGGGGGAAGGAGATTGTATGTTGTTTATTATTTTTTTTAAGGTTTAGTTGACCCTTGTTGTTTTCTTCGTTTTCGTTTTTTTTTTTTTTTATTTTATTTATTTATTTTCTTACCTTTTTAGTATTAAAAGATTTGTTTTAATTAATTAATTTATTTATTTACTGGGTGACGTTGAGAGAGAGGGTTTTAGTTCGGTCGAGACTAGGGAGGGGAAGAGGGGAGGGAAGGGAGGGGGAGGTGTGAAGGGTCGATGTAGAGTGGAAATTCCTCTCGGTGGAGGAGTCGGTTCGAGCGCCACGCGGCAGAACGAGAAGAGGTCAGGCGAGGTCAGGTCGGGATATTGCATGTTGCGGTACTTGATGTCCCCCCCCCATACTTCTGCCACCTTTCACCCCTCTCACCCCCCGCCACCTTCACCCCTCTTCACCCCCTCTTCTCCTCTCTCCCCTTCACATCCCCTACTTTCAAGATCCTCCCCATTCTCTCCTCCTCCCCCTCCTCTCCCCTCCCCACTTCCCTGCCATCTCCCAAAGACTGAGGTTTTGCTTCTTCTTCTTTTTCCTTATTCTCCTTTTCCTATTTTTGTCTTCCATGTATATTTCTTTTCTTATCACTACTTCTTCTTCTCCTTTGCTTTCTCATCCTTATCTTCCTTACTTCCTCGTTACTGTTACTGTTTGTCTCTCTCTCTCTCTCTCTATCTCTGTTTCTACTCTGTCTCTATCTCTCCTCTCTCTTTCTCTCTGTCTCTCTCTGTCTGTCTGTCTGTGTCTCTCTCTCTGTCTCTCTCCCTCCCCCCCCTCTCACTCTCTCTCTCTCTCTCTCTCTCTCTCTCTCTCTCCCTCTGTCTCTCTCTCTCTCTCTCTCTCTCTCCCTCTCTCTCTCTCCCTCTCTCTCCTCTCTCCCATCCTCTCCCTCTCTCTCCCTCTCCCTCTCCCTCTCCCTCTCCCTCTCCCTCTCTCTCCCTCTCTCTCTCCCTCTCTCTCTCTCTCTCTCTCTCTCTCCCTCTCTCTCTCTCTCTCTCTCTCTCTCTCTCTCTCTCTCTCTCTTTCTTTCTTCATTATTCGTGTAAATACGAGAGCAAAGATTACATTCACCGGCAGCCGTTCAACCACTTTCGGTGTCTTGTCCGGACAGAAGAAAAAGAGAAACATGCAAACTCACACTCACATTCATGTAAGTGTGCACATGCATGCCTACACACAGACATGCACACAGGCACACAGATAGGAACACGTACAGGCACACACACACACACACATATACATGAACAAACACACAAACACACACACACACACACACACACACAGACACACACACACACACACACACACACACACACACACACACACACACACACACACACACACACACCCACACATACACACGCACGCACGCACACACACACGCACGCACACACACAGAGCCACATACAAGCGTTCTTTTGTCCTCAAAAGTATATAATTATACAAGCACTTACACCCAAGCACACACGCGCACACACACACACAGACACACACACACACACACACACACACACACACACACACACACACACACACACACACATACACACACACACACATACACACACAGACACACACACACACACACACACACACACACACACACACACACACACACACACACTCACACACACACACACACACGCATTCCCAGTTCCTGACAAAGCAACATCTGATCTTGTAACCACGACAGCTGTGAAATACTTATGCAAGATCATGTTGTAAGACTTTTTCCAAGATATATGATCTTTGTACAATAATTATAACATTTTGAACAGGATAACGAGGGCGTAGACATCACGGCTTGATCTAAATTTTTACGTTCGTTTCTCTATTTCGGAATTTCGTGTTTTTCGTTGTTCTTTTTCTGTTTTTCCTTTTCGTAAATCTGTCAGAATGTTATGAATAATGCTCATTTTGGAATTATGTATTTTTTCATTGTTATTTTCCTGTTTTTTTTCGTAAATCTGAATGAATGATACTCATTGGGTCTTATTAATTTCGGAACAATGTATTTTTTCATTGTTCTTTTTCACGTTTTTTTTCGTAAATCTATCATAATTTCACAAATATCACTCAGGTTTTTTAAAATTCATTTCGGAATGATGTATTTTTTTTCGTAAATTTATCGAAATTTTACTCCGCTTTTTCTTTTCTTTTCTTTTTTTCTTTTTACAAATTTTACTCAGTGGGTCTTATTCATAAATTAATCGGTGCGTGACAAGATACGGGCGATTATACATGAGAAACAAGAGATGTTATCTTTATCTTAAATAATAGTCGTTTAAACCTGTCTTTTAACACTGGTAATATATCTCGCTAGCTTGTCAGGAGATAAGGTTTATCGGGTAAAGTTTTGATGTTTATGAATGCGGTTTATCGTGATATTTTGCGAATGACGGAAATATTACGGAAATATTAAAGATTCGTTCTAATTTGATGATGACGTATGCTTTTTTTTCATCTATTTTCTTATTATTGTCATTATCACTATTTCCACTATTATCAATTATTCATACATTCATTCGCTCTAAAACATGAATACAATAACCTGTTAACGAACCACGTGATCTTCTATAACAACGCTCGTATTTTGTATTTTTTTTTACGCTCTTTTCCCACGCTGATCGGAATCTCCCACAATACGTAACCGATGGCCGTTACGTCGACAAGATTGTTACATCTCGTTATATCTTGAACATCCGAGAACGAAAAAGAAATAATGGAAGAAGATCGAGTGTGCGAGCATCTCTCGGGTTTATAAATGGTCAAGAGTTTTTTTTTTTTTTTTTTTTTGAGGTATATTTTGATGTTGAGGTGTAAATTTTCGTGTTTCTTTTTTCTTCATTTTGAGAAATGTTTTGATGTTAAGGTAAAATTGTTGTGTTTTATTTTTATTATTATTTTGTTTGTTCATTTCCGTGTTGCAAAGATTTATTTTTATTTATTTATTTATTTTTTTTTTGTATCAGTAATATCTATTTCTGATACATATATGTTTATTTGTTTTCACGAGTGGCTGTAAACCTTGGTGAAAATGACTCAACTATGCACGTGAAGGGTCGAAAATAAGTACGTGAATATAAGTACGTGAAGTGTCGTGACCTACTTAGAAATCACGAATGCAGGTACGTCAAAGTTCGCTTATGATGTATTTGCCCATTCTTTCTCTCTCTCTCTCTCTCTCTCTCTCTCTCTCTCTCTCTCTCTCTCTCTCTCTCTCTCTCTCTCTCTCTCTCTCTCCCTCTCCCTCTCCCTCTCCCTCCCTCCCTCCCTCCCTCTCCCTCTCCCTCCCTCCCTCCCTCTCCTTCCCTCCCTTTCCCTCCCTCCCTCCCTCTCTCTCTCTGTACGTGAATGGATCAACGAGA
>NC_091571.1:9820655-9825655 GCF_042767895.1 Penaeus vannamei | reverse complement strand
ATATTGGGGGTGAATTTCTGTTTCATATTTGGAAGATAGATTTTTTTTTTATTATTATTGGATAACAGCGAAAATAATAGGAAAATTATATTTATATGATGATTCTTTTAAATTATGATAGTGTATGAAAGAATAGAGAAAGAAAATAGAAGAAAATAATAAGAAACCTTAAGATTTGTTTAAAACAGGGAAAATATTAAGAAAATTATCTCTACATGATGATTATCTTAAACGGTGTTGATATACCGAAGAAGAAAGAAAGAAAATGGAAGAAAATAATTAAAAAAAAAAATTTATACCAGCAGAAAAAAGGAAAAGTAAGAAAGAAAGGAAGGAAGAAAGAAAGAAGAAGACCAACAACAAGAACAAGAAAAATAAGAAAACAGACAACAAAATCAGACTTAACACCTTTTCCAAAAAAAAAAAAAAAAAACGAACACACAAAAGAAGGTTTAGGAAGAAGACTCAGAGGTTAAAGAAGGAGAAGCGAGGCGGGAGGCGAGCGTGGGCGAGCGCGGCCGACTCGTGACTGGGACCGGGTCGACTCACGGCGGGTTCGAGACGGCGCTTCGGATCGGCTTCGGAGCTTCGTTTCGATTTTTTTTTTTTTTTTGTTTTTTGGTTTTTATCTTTATTTTGTTTTGTTTTGTTTAAGAAGCTTTTTTTTCATCGTTTATGTATATATATATATATATATTTTACTTTTTGTTTGGTTTCTTTTTGCTTTTTTTTTTTTGTTTTTTACGTTTTCCGTATTTTTATTTATCGTTTCTGGTGTTTTTTTTCTTTTTCTTTCTTTCCACCTTTCATTATTCATTTTCCTTTCTCTTGTACTATTCCTTTTTTTATCTATCCCTTTATTTTCGCGAATGAAATGAAAGAGGAGGAGAAGGAAAATTCCAAGACTCTCCTGCAACGACGCGGCAGTCAGGGAGGAGGAGGAGGAGGAGGAGAAGAAGAAGAAGAAGAAGAAGAAGAAGAAGAAGAAGAAGAAGAAGAAGAAGAAGAAAGAAAAAGGAAAAAGAAAAAAAAAGAAAAGAAAAAGAAGAAGTAAAAGTAGAAGTAGAAGTAGAAGTAGAAGTAGAGTAGAATTCCAAGACAGTAGAAGTGGAAAAGTAGAAGAAGAAGAAGAAGAAGAAGAAGAAGAAGATGAAGAAGAAGAAGAAGAAGAAGAAGAAGAAGAAGGAGGAGGAGGAGGAGAAGGAGAATTCCAAGACACTCCTTCGTATCTTTAGGGAAATGAGTCAGAGTTAAGGAAGAATGCAAGGTGCTTGGACGCGGCAGCTAGGGAGGAGGAGGAGGAAGAAGATGAGGAAGAAGAAGAGGAGGAGGAGAAGAAGAAGAAGAAGGATTAAGATGAAGAATATGAACGAACAAAATAGAGAAGCTGAAGAATAGGAGGGAAATGGAAAAGAGAAGCAGAAATTGAGAGGAAGGACGAAGAATAAGAACAAAAACGAAAAGCGAAAGAGAAAAAAAAGGAGAAACACGAAATGGAATAGGTAAAGAAAAAGCAGAAGAAAAATAAATAAAGAAAGAAAGAAACAACAAGCTGCGACCATACATAAAACTTAATCCAACTTAGCGTCTCCTTCTTTAGGTCATTTGAACCCATATGGTCTTAGAGTTCAAAACAACACACCTTCTCTCCACGAATCCCCTTTCCCTTCTCCTTCCCTCTGCCATGCCCTCTCCCCCTTCCTCTTCCCCTTTTCTTCCTTTCTCTTTTCCTTCCCTTCCTTCCCTTTCTCCCTTCTTCCTTCCCTTTTTTCCCTTCTCCTTCCCTTCCTTTTCCCTTCCTCTTCAGCCTCTCCTCCCTTCCCTTCTCCTTCTCCCTCCCTTCCTTCCCTCCCTCTCTTCCCTCCCTTCTCCTCCTTTTCCCTTCCTTCACCCCCTTCTTCCCTTCTTCCTCCCCTTCTCCTTCCCTTCCCCCTCCCCCCCTTCACCCACCTTTCTTCACTTCCTTCCCTCTCCTTTTCCTTCCCCACCCTTCCCCCATCCCCCTGCCAGGCTCCCCCTCCCCCTTCCCTAAACTGCCAACCCCCCACCCCCTCCTCCCCCCTCACAGCTGGCGCCATGAACAGCCTTCGAGTTTAAGAAATTCCCGTTAGGTGCGCGGCGGTCGGGCATTGCTTCAAGTCGATTTTGTTATTTTTTTGTGCTTGTTGTTGTTGGTTTTGTTGTTGTTGTTGATATTATTATCATTATTTTTATCGTCATCATCGTTATCATACTATATCCTCCTCTTCATCCTGCTCCTCCTCCTCATCATCATCATCATCATCATCATTATCATCATCATCATCAATCATTATCATTATTATTATTATTACTATTATCATCATTACTATTGTTATCATTACCATCGTCATCTTCATCTTCATCATCATCATCGTCATCACTGTTATTACTATCATTGTTTTTATTATCATTATCATTTGGCAATTCTCATTTGGTCGATCTAGCTGGATGTCAGATAGATAGAAAAATAAATATGTCGATAGATTAATTTTCTCTTTCTATTTATCTTTGTATTTATCTATTTGATTATCTATTTATCTATCTATTTTAGTGGAAGGATCGATAGTTTTCAAAGGAAAGGAAATTGACCCTTACGTGGCCATGTCAAAAGATAAGGAAAAAAAGACGAATACATTGATAGATAAACAGACGAAAAAAATAAATAAATATTCAAAGAAAGAAAGAAAAATAGATAGTAGATTAAATCGATTTCCGGTTAATTTGGAATGCATGTCTTGGACACTGCATTCCGACCTTGATTGAAGGGAGAAGAAAAAGGAGAAGAAAAAGAGAAGGAAGAGGAGGAAGAAGGGAGAAGAAAAAGGAAGAGAAAAAGAGAAGGAAGAGGAGGAAGAAGGGAGAAGAAAAAAGGAGAAGAAAAAGAGAAGGAAGAGGAGGAAGAAGGGAGGAGAAGAGCAACAAATCTGGTCGATAGATAATTTATTTTGAAGGAAGTCCCTTTTTTATTATTATTTTTTTTTTCTTCTTCTCATACTTCTTAATTATAGCTCTAAAGCTTCCCCGAAAGGATGAAGAAGTGGTCAACGGAGACATGATCGAAGTGTTATGAACAATATTTGATCTGATATGAACACTTCTTGGAATTTCGAACTGTTATGAACAAACTTTGATCTTATATGAACACTTCTTGGACTTTCGAAGTGTTATGAACAAACTTTGAACTTATATGAAGCCCTTCTTAGACTTTCGAACTTACATGAACATCTGGACTTTCGAAGTGTTATGAACAAACTTTGATCTCACATGGACACTTCTTAGACTTTCGAAGTGTTATGAACAAACTTTGAATTGATGTGAACCCCTTCATAGACTTTTGAAGTGTTATAAACAAACTCTGAACTTATATGAACCCCTCCTTAGATTTTCGAACTTATAAGAACACTTCTTAAACTTTCGAAGTGTTATGAACAAACTTTGAACTTATATGAACAATTTCTTAGATTTTCGAAAAGTTATGAACAAACTTTGAACTTACATGAACACTTCTTGGACTCGCCGGCCAGAGCTCGCCTGACGGGTCCCTCGGCCCCTTGAAGCTGGTCTGTCCCGTTGCTTCATCTTCCGAGACGCTGTCGTTCCCTTCGAGATGTCTCTCTCTTCTCGTCTCGCTTCTCTCTTTATTCTCCTCTTTTTCTTCTGTCTTTCTGTTTTTTTTCTCTGTTTTTCTGTTTTTTTTTCTCTGTCTATCTCTTTTTATTCTCCTTTTTTCTTCTGTCTTTCTGTTTCTGTTACTGTCGGTCGTTTAAAGTACAATGTGTTCAGTTATTTCTGGAAAAGAAAAGGGGGTGAGAGAGAGGGAGAGGGAAAGGAGGGGAAGAGAGGGAAATGGGGGAGGGAGAGGAAGGGGGAGAGTCTCCCCTGAGAGGGAGAGGGAGACGGTGAGAGAGAAGGAGTGGCAGAAGAAGATTAAAAGGAAAAGGTAGAGGGAGAAAAAGTAGAAAAGGGAGAAAGAAAGGAAGAGGAACAGTAAGAGAAAGAGACAGACACAGACAAACAGACAAACAGACAGACGGACGCGAGAAGCAAACAGGAAGAGTGACAAACGGAAAAAGACAGAGAGACAGACCTCAAGACCCTCCCCCTCCTTATCTCGACGAGCCGTTTACCTTGGGGAGTCTTGGTCTATCACACGCCCACCGCCCCTCTCCCCCCCTCCCCTTACCTCCTTGCCCTCTTCCCTTCTTGCCTTCTGCTTGCCTTCTTGTCTCTTTCTTCCATTACTGCCTCTTTGCCTTGTCTTATTCTTGCCTTCTTGTCTCTTTGCCTTTTTTTATTCGTGTCTTCTTGTCTCTTTTCCTTCTCCTTACCTTTGTCTTGCCTTCGTGTTGTTTTGCTTTCTTTCATTCTTGTTTACTTTCATTCTTGTTTACGGATCCTTAGGCAAGGAGAGAGACAGACAGACAGAGGTAGATAGATAGAGAGAGAGAAAGAGAAAGAGACAGAAAGAGAAAGAGACAGAAAGAGACAGAGAGAGAGGAAGCTGGGAGGAAGTGGGACCGGCGGAGAGAGAGAGAGAGAACCAGAGAGGGCGAAAGAGAAAGGAAAAGAGGGAGCTGCACATTCCGAATAATCCACAAATCCGTCCGTTTGCAATGGCTAGCGGAAGACTCTATACCGTTCTCTCTCCATCTCCCTGGACCGGATCTTGCAACACCAGATTCCCCCTTCCCCTTCCCTCCTCCTCCTCCCTTCCCCAACCCCTACGCCTATCTCATTTCCCTTCTTCCCCTTCTCCTTCCCCTTCTCCTTCTCCTCCCTCTTCTCCTTCTCCTCCCCTCTTCCTTCCCCTTCCATTTCCTCTTCTCTTCCCCTTCTCCTTCTCTTCCTTCCCCTCTTCCTTTCCCTTCTCCTTCTCCTTCCCCTTCCCCCTCCTCTCCCCCCTCTTCCCCTTCCTCTTCCCCTCTTTCCTTCCTTCCCCTGCCCCCTCTCTCTTCCCTTCCACTTCCTCATCCCTTTCC
>NC_091571.1:9805655-9810655 GCF_042767895.1 Penaeus vannamei | reverse complement strand
CTGTCTGTCTGTCTGTCTGTCTGTCTGTCTCTCTCTCTCTCTCTCTCTCTCTCTCTCTCTCTCTCTCTCTCTCTCTCTCTCTCTCTCTCGCTCTCTCTCTCTCTCTCTCTCTCTCTCTCTCTCTCTCTCTCTCGCTCTCTCTCTCTCTCTCTCTCTCTCTCTCCCTCTCTCCGTCTCTCCCTCTCCCTTTCCCGTGTCCTTGCCTGCTACGTGTAATTAGGTTAAGGAGAGTCGGGGACATTCCGAAGTTACTCATGATGGTGACCTTGCCTTAAAAAAAAAAGTGATACTAAAAACAGTTTAATGACCGTGTTTTTTTTTTAATGGGTGACGCATTTTAAGTCTCTCTTTTTAATGCTACCGAAACTGCTACCGTTCCCCGATTGCCTTTTGGATAATCACTCGGTCGAATTAATTAAGGATGTCGGATGTCGTGTCCTTATCCCCCCCTCCCTCCCCTCCCCCCCTCCCCTTTCCCCTTTTTCAAGCCCTCCCCCCTACCTCCCTTCCCCCTTCCCTCCCTCCTTACCAGTTCACCTTAAGGAAACGAAGGTCGGCCGAATTTGATATTTGAGGAACTAATTAAATTCAATATTCTGAGTTAATGATATACACCATAGACAATATTATTTATGCAAATTTGGGAGGGGGGAGCGTGAAATGTAAGAGAAAAATAGTAAAAGAGAGAAAGAGAGGGAGAGAGGGAGAGGGAGAGGGAGAGGGAGAGGGAGAGGGAGGGAGAGGGAGGGAGGAAAGAGGAAGGAGGAAGAGAGAGAGAGAGAGAGAGAGAGAGTGATTGAAAGAGAGAGAGAGAGAATGATTGAAAGAGAGAGAGGGAGAGAGAGAGAGAGATAGAGAGACAGAGACAGACAGACAAATAGAGATAGATAGATAGAGAGAATATATATATATCCGTAGCTAACTTAAACACAATTCCATCGCCATCTTCATCTAAAATTAACTAAGAACGAAGAACACGAACTGTGATGGAGAACGAAAGAAGAACAAGAAGAACAGGAGAAAGAGAGGAACAAGAGGCAGGTCGAGAGAACTTTCCTGTCTAGTTCCACTTACCTTGACTCTTGGGGTGTCTGCGGTGGTGCCACGTCTGCATTTCCCTTGCGAGGCGAAATCATAACGGAAATCCTTACTTATTACTCCAGAATTAAACGAATTCTCTCATCTCTTCCTCTCTAAAACTAGATAACCCGCCGGTTTTGTTCGCTAGGGATGTTTATTCAATCCGAATCTCGCCTCTTTTTCCCGCCATGCAACACAGACGTGGCACCGCAGCATCGGCCTACGAGAGATATCAGTTGTCGAAATGTCAGCTTCGTGTACTGCGTCTGCAATTGTGCTTTCCGATCGAATGTCGAAATTACGTCGACTTATAACGAATAGGAATATTAGAAAGATATATGAAAAAAAAAAAAAAAAATTAAGGGTTGATATTTTTTTTTATTTTTTAAGAAAATTATAATCGAAAATAAAGAAAATTATAAAGAATTAAGGGTTGATATTTTTTTTTTGTTATTATTTATGAAAATGATAATCGCTTAGTTGATAATTTTGTTATTTATTATTGCTAGAGATTTATAACATGAATAGGAATATAAGGATTGGTATTTGTTGTGTAAGAGTTTAATGAAAGAACTGTATTGATATATCTTGTTATTATTTATGATATAATCGCTTAGTTGATGGTTTTATTATTTATTATTGTCATTGACTTAGAACACGAATAGGAATATAAGAAAGATATATGAAAAAAAAAAAAAAATTAAGGGTTGATATTTTTTTTGTTATTATTTATGATAATGTTATTGATATTTTTTTTTGTATAAGAGTTTAATATAAGAATTGTATTAATATATTTTGTTATTATTTATGATGCTAATCGCTTAGTTGATTTATTTATTATTATTTATTATTATCAACACATAACACGAACAAGAAATTGAGGGTTGATAATATGTTGTTATTATTTATGATAATAATCGCTTTGTTGATATCTTTATTTATTTACTTATTTTTTGATAAATGTGAATCGTTAAGTTAAATATTTAAATAAGCATATTTACTTACATCTATTGAACGTACAGATATACCAACCTAAGATTTACTCACCATATGGTAACTAATTTTTTTTTTTCCTTTTTTTCTCCTCCAGGTAAGGGTGACTATCCTGCGTTGACCTCGAGGACGACAAAAGGGTAAATATACGATTCTTTAAACAAGCGTGACCTTTGACCTTGGCTCCTGCGTGGGTTTCGCCGGTCCAGGAAGGAGAGACGGTGTTGTAGTCTGATACGGCCGGGTTCGGAGAGGGATCCGGTTACCGGGGCGATTCCTGAGTGAACTGGGCTGGGGTTTGAGGTACTTTGTTCGGTTCGTTGGTTGGTGCATCGTCGTCATCGTCATCATGATCATCATCGTCGTCGTCATCGTCGTTTTCATCGTCATCACCATCGTTGTCATCATCATCATCATCGTCATCGTCATCATCATCGTCATCGTCATCACCATCATCATCACATTGTCGCCATCATCATCGTCGTCGTCATCATCATCACCATCATCGTCATCGTCATCACTATCATCATCAGCACCACAACTATCATCATCATCACCATCACCACCTCCACCACCACCACCACCATCACCATCACCACCATCATCATCGTTTTCCTCACCATTATCAACATCATTATCAATATCGCCGTTAGTCCAATTATCATCACCTTCATTGTCTTCACTATCATCACTATATTGAAGAGAATCACAGAAAAGACACTCACACGTTATGCCAAATAAGTGATTTTAATGCTGTCAAAGTAGTGATCTCAAAACTCGATATTTTCGTTATTATGATTATGATTATTGTTATTATTATTATTATTATTATTATTATTATTATTATTATTATTATTATTATTATTATTATTATTATTATTGTTATTATTATTATTATTATTATTATTATTATTATTATTATTATTATTATTATTATTATTATTATTATTATTATTATTATTGCCAACATCATTATCATTATCATTATTTTTATCATTATCATTATCATTATTATTATTGTTGTTTTTATTGTTGTTGTTATTGTTATTACTATTACTATTATTATTATTATCACAACGTAATTCATACTAAAGATAACGAAAATGATACCACGCCAATAGGAAGAAAAATATAGACGAAATAAATTCATACCATGCAAAACTAGCCCTTTTTGCATGACGCTTGCAATCACCAGTAAGAATTTGTTGAATGTTGAGGAAAGACGACAATTGAATCCAGATGAACGTGAGTGAAAGGATAGAAGGACGAAGAGAAGGAAAAAGAAAATGAGATGATCAGAACGGAAAAGAACCTTTTTAATAACTTTTTATCTCATGTGAAAATTGTGTATTTCTTAGATATATTTTTTATTTACGCCTTTATCCATATCTGTTTTGGTTATCATTATTATTATTTTTTAAATTGTTATTATTATTATTATTATTAGTAGTAGTAGTATTGTTATTATTATTATTATCATCATCATCATCATTATTATTATAATTATCATCATTATTCTTAGAAAGAGAAAAAGAAAGAGGGAGAAGGAGAGAGAGAAAAAAATAATGAAGAAGAAAAAGAAAAGAAAAAACTAAAAAGAAAAAAAACTATTAAGAGATGCAGACATTATAACATTAACAACTCCACCGCCTTAATTGGCCAGAACAAGCGCAGACAATCGCAAATGATATCAATTTGATGGAGAACAAGTACCCGGAGTCATATTTCCGGGTTGGGTAAAATTCCAGGTTAATTACTAGTCATCATCGGGCAGTCATGCGCCGCTCATTTACCTGATGACAAGTTCTGTGCATGTGAGGAGCAGTTTCATGAGAGATTTGGTTTTTGGAGGAAATGTCAAGTAAGGAGGAGGTGGTGGGAGGTAGGAGGAGGAGGAGGGGGAGGATGAGGAGGTAGTGGGGGAGGTAGGAGGAGGAGGTGGTGGTGGAGGAGGAGAAGAAGAAGAAGAAGAAGAAAAAGAAGAAGAACAAGAAGAATGGGGAGAAGAAGGAGAAGGAGAAGAAGGAGAAGAAAAAGAAGAATGAGGAGGAGAAGGGGGAGAAGGAGAAGGAAAATAATAATAAGAAGAGGAAGGAAGAGGAAAAGGAAAAGGAGAAAGAGAAAGAGAAGGAATGTGCGAAAGAGAACGAAACAGAGAAGGAGAAAGAGAAAGAGAAGAGGAGGTGGAGGAGGAGGAAGAGGAAGAACTGTATCTTATATATCAGATTTCCTGTTATTTATATCCTACCGGGAACCAATTTGCGGCTTCGAGACACTTAAAAGATTTTAGAAACAAGGAGAAGGGAGAGAGAGAGAGACAGAGAGATATTTTTAGAAGGGAGAGAAAGGGTTCAAGAAGAAGGAGAGAAATGATGGAGGAAGGAAGAGACAGCAGAATAGGGGGAAGTGAAGGGAAGAGAAGGGAAGAGAAGGGAAGCGAGGGCGGTCGGATTCCTGACAAGAAGAGCTTTTCCTTCGTTCGAGATAAATGGCTTCCATTGTTTTTTTTTTTCTCTCTTTCTCTCTATTTCTATTTTTTCTCTCTCTCTATTTCTATTTTCTCTCTCTCTCTATTTCTATTTTCTCTCTCTCTCTCTCTCTCTCTCTCTCTCTCTCTCTCTCTCTCTCTCTCTCTCTCTCTCTCTCTCTCTCTCTCACTTCTCCTCTCTCTTGCTCCTGCATACACAAATGATTATATTCTCTCTCTCTCTCTCTCTCTCTCTCTCTCTCTCTCTCTCTCTCTCTCTCTCTCTCTCTCTCTCTCTCTCTCTCTCTCTCTCTCTCTCTCTCTATCTATCTATCTCTCTTCTTCTTCTTTCTCTTTTTTTTTCGTCTACCATGCGGGAACGAGGAGCTATTGTGCGAGTCCGTGTTAACCCGTTTATGTCTTTACGGTTTCCGGAAAAAGTGTCTGATTTGTGCTCGGG
>NC_091571.1:9790655-9800655 GCF_042767895.1 Penaeus vannamei | reverse complement strand
AACATAAGAAAAAAAAGAAATAGAAAACACGGACATAACAAAGAGAGAGAAAAAGAAATAGAAAACACGGACATAACAAAGAGAGAGAAAAAGAAATAGAAAACACGGACATAACAAAGAGAGAGAGAAGAAAGAAAGGAAAATAAACAAGCAATTAACGCTTATGTCCTAGTTCACATTCGAAAGTAATTACCTTCCAAATTAGGTCTTTACTAATCACCAATAAGAATCTAAGCAAAGGGATGGTCCTTAAGCTTAACCACACACAATGGTAAAACCACCCTTAACGACTATCCATCGGGTTAGCACGGTCTTCCACCTCGGTCAGTATTATTGGTTTACTCTAAGTTAATGGTAAGTAGTAATGAGAGAGACACTTCCCATTAAAATTACGTAGAGGCGAGTTTCCTTTGTTTTAATGGTCAAGTGTTGTGGGTTCCGCGGTGGCTGGCCAGTCGAATGGCGTGTGTGTTTTGACTGCTGTGAAGAAGATGGTTAGAAAGAGTGTGTTTTTAATGTTTCTTTTTTTCTGTGTTTGAGTGTGTGGTGTGGTTCTGTTCGGTTTGAATTCTTGGGGGGTAGATTTGTTTGTTTGTTTGTTCTGTGTGTACTTATTTTTGTTTTCTCTTTGCTAACTCTCTCTCTCTGTCTATTTTTCTATCTATCTATCTATCTATTTATCTCTGTATCTATCTCTCTATCTCATTCTCATCTCTCTCTCTCTCCCTCTCTCTCTCTCTCTCTCTCTCTCTCTCTCTCTCTCTCTCTCTCTCTCTCTCTCTCTCTCTCTCTCTCTCTCTCTCTCCTCCTCTCCCTCCACCATGTATGCGCCAGTCTGTGTATATGTCAAGCAATAGACAAACACATTGACCACCCATACAGCCCAAAAAATAAACAAACCCACAAAACCAAAGAAAACAATAAGAAAGAAGAAGAAGAAGAAGAAGAACCAAAAGAAGAAGAAGAAGAAGAAGAAGAAGCAGAAGAAGAACCAAATGAAGAAGATCTCGCAAGCCCCAGTTTTCTCCGTTTTCTCCCAAGTTCGACCAAATGCTTTCGCCACCAGCGCTGGCCCCTTCCGCACTCCGGCCAGCTGAAGACCTCCTCACGTTTGGGTAATTTTGGTTCTACGGCTGCAGGCCTGGACACCGCGCGAAGGGGAAAGCTGCCGGGTTGTCATTATGATTGGTGTTATGAGTTTCATTTATTTGTGGTATTAGTTTTTAGTATTGTTCTTATTGTGATTGTTATTGTGTTTCATTATTAGTGTTGTTTTTTTATTA
Organism: Penaeus vannamei; assembly: GCF_042767895.1. Taxonomy (NCBI): domain Eukaryota; kingdom Metazoa; phylum Arthropoda; class Malacostraca; order Decapoda; family Penaeidae; genus Penaeus; species Penaeus vannamei. The sequence goes on along the minus strand of NC_091571.1, from coordinate 9,799,372 downwards.
TTCTTATTATGACTGTTATTATGAGTTTCATTATTATTTTTTTTTCTTATCGTTCTTATTATGACTGTTATTATGAGTTTTATTATTAGTGTTGTTTTTTTTATGTTGTTGTTGTTCTTGATGTCTGGTGATGTTTATTAGCTTGTTTTGGACCTAGGATTTTTTTTTTTTTTTTTTTTTTTTTTTGGCGTTTTATCTTTTAACGACTTATTGGTTTTATGGCCGTTTTGGTTTTGGATCTTATTGTAATCACAGTTGGTTTAGTTATTTTTAATGCCTTTTTTAATCTTCTTACCATTTATAATAGTACTGATAATTGTGATAATGGTAATAGTTTTAAGAATGAGCGAAAGTGATGATTATAACGATGCAGATAGTAATGTTGATATAAAACAATAATGATAATATTAATAACGATATGATATCAGTAAGAATAGTATTAACGGCACAGTGATAGTAATACATCAATATCCCCAAAAAAAAAGAAAAAATCTATAAGAAAAATGCACGAATCACACGCCTCAGAAAATCCCCATTTCAAAGGGAAACATTTTCGTCCCCGGCAGAAAAAGGTCCTTTTCCTCCTCCTCCTCCTCCTCCTCCTTCCCTTTTGATCTTTCCCGCGCCCGACGAAGCAGATAAAGAGATAAAGAGATAAGGGGGGGGGGGTCATTAGCGATTCCCATACGCTATTGTCCGTTCTCTGTCCCGGCGTTCTGGTTGGAGAGATCCGGGTCGCGCAGTGGATCCTGGTCGGTATTTCAGGGTCGCGTTGTTGCTGGCTATCGTGGGTTTAGAGGGGGAAAGGGAGGGAGGGAGGGAGAGGGGGATAGGGAGGAGAGTAGGGGTAGGAGAGGGAGAGGGAAAGGGCGGAAGAGGAGTAGAGAGTGGAGGGGAGGAGGGAGGGATAGGGAGGGGAGAGAAAGGAGGGAAGAGAAGAAAGGAGGGAAGAGAGTGGGAGAGGGAGAGGCAGAGAGAAAGGGAAGGGGTACGAAGAGAGAACGGGAGGAGAGAGAAAGAGAGGGAGAAGAGGGAGGAGAGAAAGGGGGGGAGATGGGTAGGAGACGGAGAATAAGGAGAAAGGGAGGGAGATCAAAAGGGAATAGGAAGCGGGAAGGAAAAGGGGGAGAAAGAAAAAAGAAAAAGAAAAAAAAAAGAAAGGGAAATGGGAGAGGGAGAGAGAGAGAGAGAGAGAGAGAGAGAGAGAGAGAGAGAGAGAGAGAGAGAGAGAGAGAGAGAGAGAACGAAAAAAAAAGAAAGAAAAAAAAGAAAAAAAAAAGAGAGAGAGAGAGAAACTCCCCCCCCCCCTTTCCCCACCGAAGATGCGTCTGCCGAGGCCTCTAAAAGTGAAAACAGGAAGTCCCGTTGACCCAGATATGAAACCCCAGCTGGTCGGGCCGGGCCGCTGGGGCGTGGGTAGGGCAGGTAGGGCAGGTAGGCAAGTCGGGTCCTTCAGAGATGGGCAAGGAGGAGGAGCGGGGTGGGTAAGGGTGGTGGTGGGAGGGGGAGGTGGGTGGGTAAGAGGTAGGTGGGTAGGAAGGGTGGGGTTTGGGGAGGAGGTGAGTATGGGTGGGGTTTGAGGAGGAGGTGGGTGGGTAGGGGTAGGGCCTGGGGAGGAGTTGGGGATTAGGGTAAGGGGGAAAGGGAGGGGGTGGAGCGGTTTGGAAAATTTCAAGATTAGTTGCAATCTGGATTTAGATTCGTTACTTTGACTTGATGGTTGATCTTGTTTTCATTTTCCCTTCTCTTCAAATCTATCTATTTATCCATCAGCCAATTTATCCCCAACATCGATCAGTCTCCCTTTCTATCTATCTGTCTATCTCTATCCATTTACCTACACGGAAATAAGGGGGAGGGGGTGGGGGGGAGGGGGAGGATAACTGCATTCCTAAGGGCTTGGAAAAAGGGCGAGATTTCAACAGGGTGATGAAGTACAGCACCTTGCTTCACCCTCCCTCTCCCTTCTCTCCTTCCCCTATTTCTCCCTTTCCTCTCTTCCCCCTCACTTCCTCCATTCTTCTTCCCTTTCTACTCTCTCTTCCCCTTTCTAATTCCACTCCCCCTTCTCCACTCTCTCCCTCTTCCCCTCTCCCACAATTCCTCCTCCTTCCCTCCCTCTCCCCCTCCTCCCCTCTCCCCCTTCCCCAGCAACCCTGCAACTCCCCCCCCCCCCCCAACCCCCTCCACCACCCCCGGCAAGGTTGCCAAGTAATCCTTAACGGGACAGACTTATTACTATTTTTTTTTCTTTTTCTTTTTTTCTTTGTATTATTATCTCGCTTCGTACTTCGAACCTGTTTTGGGTCAATTAATCTTTGCTTCTTTCTCTTCCTCTTGTCTCCCGTCTCCTGTCTTCGTCGTCGTGCAGAGAAGGAAATAGAGAAGGATAGAAGAATGCTATGGAATTATAAAAGAATATTGAATAGTGATTTGTGAATATTTATTGCGGTGGAGGCGACGGAAAGGGAATAATTCCGGAATGATAATAAGAAGATAAAAAAAGAATAGAGGAAGAATAGGAAGGAGAAGGAGAAGAAGAAGAAGAAAAAAGAGTAGCAAAATAGAAAGAAAATAGATGAAGAGTTAACTAAAACAACAAACAAACAAACCAAAAAAAAACGAAAGAAAAAAACGAAAGAAAAACGTCCTAAATTCCAGAAATATTCCAAAAAGACGCAGAGAGAGAGAGAGAGAGAGAGAGAGAGAGAGAGAAAGAGATAGATAGAAACAGAGATAGAAAGAGAAAAAGAGAGAGAGAAGGAGAAAGAGAGAGAGAGAGAGAGAGAGAGAGAGAGAGAGAGAGAGAGAGAGAGAGAGAGAGGGAGAGAGAGAGAGAGAGAGAGAGAGAGAGAGAGAGAGAGAGAGACAGACAGAGAGAGAGTGAGAGAGAGAGAGAGAGAGAGAAGAGAGAGAGAGAGAGAGAGGGAGAGGGAGGGAGAGAGAGAGAGAGAGAGAGAGAGAGAGAGAGAGAGAGAGAGAGAGAGAGAGAGAGAGAGAGAGAGAGAGAGAGAGAAAAGAAAAGAAAATACAGCCTGACCTACATACACGATCCCTGAAGAATTTAGTAAATAGACAAGAGAGAGAGGATGAGACGCATACGTGGTTAAAACAACGGTCTTTTTTCTCATGTTTTTAGGGCATGTCATGTCGTTTTGAGTCATGTCATTTCACTTCTTTTAGTGCTGGTGCGTTGTATTATTCCTCGTATGTCGTCTTGAGTTATTTCGTTTCGTGTCTCTTGCTCATGCCTGCTCATGTCATGTAATTTTATTTCCGTCATATCCTGGATCATGTCTTAATGTTCATGTATTCGATTGTCCTTTCGCGTCCAAACATGCCATGTCTTATAAGTCCTGTCAATTTAATCTTGTTCTGTTATCCTTATTCTATATCATGTCAGCTTCTCCGCCATGCCTCGTCATGTCAACATTTTACTCTTGCCACACCATCAACTCATATTTTCTCTATCTCACTTTTTACTCACGTCACGTATTTTTCGTTCCGTCATGTCACACCGAACACTCCCTCGCACCACCACCTTACCCGCGTCATGTCACAGCTTACACCATGACACATAATACCCCCTCCCCTCCCCGTGTCATGTCATAGCTACACCATGACACATATTATCCCCCCTTGTCATGTCACAACATATGCCGTGACACATATCCCCTCCCGTCATGTCACAGCTTACACCATGCCACATATCCTCTCCCCCCCTCTCCCTTCCCCCTCACAGTCATGTCATCGTCCATCATGTCATGTCACCACCGGAATTTTCTTCTTTCTTATCTCCCCGCGGGCGTCGAGATGCTGATAAAGAGGCCTATTGTGGGCGGCCACGGGGGACTGAGGGGTGTATGATGGCTTGGTAGGCCTAGGGGCGAGGAGGGAGGAGGGGAGTAAGGTGGAAGGGGGGAGGGGAGGAGAGGAGGGGAGTAAGGGGGAAAGGGAGGAGAGGACGGGGTAGGGGAGGAAAGGAGGGGAGTAAGGGGGAGGGCGGGAAGGAGGGGGAGGGGGGAGGGTAAGAAGGGGAGTAGGGGGTAAGAAGGGGAGTAAGGGAGAAGGAGGGGAGGGGAGGGGTAGGGGGAGTTTTTTTTTCTTTTTTTTTGTGAATTTGAGGGTATGCTGGAGAGAAATGATAGTTGGCAGTCATATCTTTCATGGCTATATGCTCCACATATAGATAGATAGATAGATAGATAAATAGATAGATAGGTGGATAGATATATTTATTTATTTTATTGATTCTTTTCATTTTCATTTTCATATATACGTACACCAACACAAACGCAAACAAACACAAACAAACAAACAAAACAATATACATAGCCACATAAACAAACACATGTCCACAAACCAACAAGCAAACAAACAAACAAGAAACACATAGGCCTACACATACTTTCTCCGATTCTCCAACATAACCATTAAAAGCCACGCACTCCCATCCCCCTCCCCCTCCTCCTACCCCCATATCCCCCTCATACCCCTCATACCCTCCGCTTCCTTTTTCTGTCTTTTCTCTCTGCTTCTTCTCCTCCTTCTTCCCCCTTCTTTACCTCTTCTTTGTCTCCTCCCTCTTCTTTCTCTCTTTTCTTCTCCCCCCCCACTCCTATCCCTCTTCTTATTCCTACCTCACTTCCCTCCTTCCTTTCCTCCTCTCCCAGTTCCCACCCTCCTTCCCTCCACCCCTCACCCCCACCCTCATCCACAATCCACCCTCCTTCCCTCCCTCCCCTCACCCTTCACCCCCACCCACAATGCCCCCCATCCTTCCCTCCCACCCCTCTTTCCCTCCCTCCTCCCACCCCTCAACCCTCTCACCCTCTCACCCCCCTCACCCCATCCTTCCCTCCCCCCCTCCTTCCCTCACCCACCCGTCTCAGCGTTGGGCATAGTCAGTGAGTTTCAGTCTGAGAAAAAAAGTGAAAACAGGAAGGTACTCTGTGACCCCGATAACTCATCCTAAAAAAGAAATAAAAAAATCGTCTTCGTTATCATTATGGGAATCTCACGAGGCGGGAGGGAGGAGAGGGAAGGGGGAGGGGGAGGGAGGGAAAGGGGAGGGAGAGGGGAAGGGAGGGAAAGGGAAGGGAGGGAGGGGAGGGAAAGGGAAGGGAGGGGAGGGAAGGAAAAAGGAGGAAAGAAAGGAGGAAGGAAGGAAGGGAGGGAGGGGCGAAGGAGGGAATAGGGGTAAGGGAGGGAATTGAGGGTACGGGAGGAGAAGGGAGAAGGGGAAGGGAAAGAAAGGAGGGACCTGGAGAAAGGGAGATACGGAGAGAAAGAGTGAAAGGGACGGAAAAGAAAGGAAGGAAAGGAAGAAAGAGAGAGAGAGAGAGAGAGAGAGAGAGAGAAAGCGAGGGAAGAGCACAGAGATTAAAAGAACTGACATCAAAAAGAAGAGAGAAAAAAAAGTTAGTGAGTAAGAAAAAGAAAAGAAAAGATAGATATCTAAGACACGGTAGGATTCCCTTAAACCTAGGACTCCCTCCCCCTCCCTCCTCCCCCTCCTCCCCCTCCCTCCTCTCTCCTTCAGCACAATAGCCTCTCATTGTTATAGAGATGCTGACTGATGCTGACTGGAGCTGACTGATCCTGCCGATGCTCCCCAAGCATCTCTGGAGGAGTTGGATTCCCACGTAGGACAGGCGGACAGGTAGAGAGGTAGACAGGTAGAGAAGTAGAGAGGTAGACAGGTAGAGAGATAGACAGGTAGAGAGATAGACAGGTAGAGAGATAGACAGGTAGAGAGATAGACAGGTAGAGAGGTAAACAGGTAGACAGAGAGGTTGACAGATAGACAGTTAGAGAGGTAGACAAGTAGAGAAGTAGAGAGATTGACAGTTAGAGAGGTAGACAGGTAGACAGTTAGACAGCTAAACAGGTAGACAGGTAGATAAGTAGATAGATCAAGCTTCTGTAGGTCTGCATTTCCCAAAGGAAATCGTAGTAATAAATCTTGGTCATTATCAGTAGCTCCTTTCTTTTATTACCGTATTTTTCCTTTTTTATTACCCATGATGCGGGGTCACTTTTTCTCCTATTGTCTAGATGATATTTTGGGGGCATGAGGGAGCTTAGTGAAAAGGCGGAAATTTGTTAAAAAAACATAAAATAAATGTTAAGTAGATAAATTACGGTACTAATAACAATGATAATAGTTATAATGACATTGATGTTGTTATTATTGTTATTATTAGTGTTATTTTTAGTGTTATTACTATCATCATCATTAGTATTATTATCATTATTAATACCATCATCAAATAAATAAATAAATAAATAAATGAAATAAAATAATAATAATAATAATAATAATAATAATAATAATAATAATAATAATAATAATAATAATAATAATAATAATAATGATAATAATAATGATAACTATAATAGTAATGATAATGATAAAATAGAAAATAATTAAGAGAGAAGCCGTATCTGTCAGCACCTCTCAGCCGTAGGCCTAGCGACACCTTTCCTGCTCGTAATGACGCTGTCTTTTTGAAGCCTATCCCAGGTGAAAGTTTAGCCCCGGGGCTGTCCGTTTTTGGCGTGTCCTAATCCAGCTCTCCCTTATCCAACTTCCTCTCTCTCTCTCTCTTTCTCTCTCTCTCTCCTCTCTTTCTTTCTTTATATTTTTTTTGTCTTCTGTTCTCTCTTTCTTTACTCTTTCCCGCTCTTTCTCTTTCTATTCTCTCTAATCTCTCTCTCTCTCTCTCTTTCTCTCTCTCTCTCTCTCTCTCTCTCTCTCTCTCTCTCTCTCTCTCTCTCTCTCTCTCTCTCCCTCTCTTTCAGTTTTTTTTTCTTTCTTTATATATTTTTTCTTTTTTCTCTTTCTTTATTTACTCTTTCTCTCTCTATTTTCTCTCTATTCTCTCTCTCTCTCTCTCTCTCTCTCTCTCTCTCTCTCTCTCTCTCTCTCTCTCTCTCTCTCTCTCTCTCTCTCTCTCTCTCTCTCTCTCTCTCTCTTTCAGTTTTTTTCTTTCTTTATATATTTTTTCTTTTTTCGCTTTCTTTATTTACTCTTTCTCTCTCTATTCTCTCTCTCTCTCTCTCTCCGTTTTATAAATCTATCTTTATTTCACTTTTATTTCGTCCGCAAAGATGGCTGCCTCTTTTGCCTGTCACGAATCCCAACGATCCTTTCCCCTCATTACGCAATATCATTTTAATCGCTTTGGCTTATCGAACGGTTCTTTCCCACGCTTTATCGCATGATCGCCTTCTTCCCCTTTCTCGGGCTTATCTCTTCCCTTCATCTCGGGTGAGGCTGGGGAGAGATGGACATACGAACGCACATACACGTGGATATACGGGCAGTCACATGCACGCTCGTGGATATTCGTGTATGTGCTTGTGTGGATATCTTTAGAGAGGGAGAGGGAGAGGGAATGAGAGAGGGAGAGGGAGAGGTAGAGAATGGGAGTGTGGGAAAGAGAGGGAGAAGGAAAGAGATAGAGGGAGAAAGTAGGAAAGAGAGGGAGAGGGAGAGAGTGGGAAAGAGAGGGAAAGAGAAAGTGGGAAAGAGAGAGAGGGAGAGAGAGGGAAAGAGAGAGTGGGAAAGAGAGGGAGAGGGAGACAGAAATAGAGATAAAGAGAGAGAGATAGAGAGAGAGATATAGAGAGAATAAGAGAAAGAAACAAATAGAGAGAGAAACATACATACACACACCTCTCCATTCTCTCTCCTTCCAATAATTACAAATCTATCCATCACAGAAAAAAACAACACTCCATTTTCACGTCCAATTTTGCGCATCTGGGACTTCAATTTTTTTTCTCTCTGATATGGCGCATGTGACGTCATCGCTCGTTCGTATAGCCGCCCGGAATCGCGAACGGGTGAAAGCGGACCACAAGACGCCCACAAGATATCTTATCCTAACACGCCCGCTCTCACATGGGCGGGCGCACGTGTCTGTGTGTCTGTCTGTTTGTATTTCGGTTTGTTTGTCTTGGGTTTTCTATGTTTGTTTGTATGTCTGTTTCTCTTTTCTCTCTTTTTTTTTTCTTCATATCTTTACTTTTCGTTTTTTCTCCCTCCCTCCCTCCCTGTCTCTCTCTCTCTCTCTCTCTCTCTCTCACTCCCTCTCTCCCTCTCCCTCCCTCTCTTCCTCCCATCCTCTCCCTCACTCCCTCCCTCCCTCTCAAATTCTCTCTATCACTCCCTCTCTCTCTCTCTCTCTCCCTCCCTTTTTCCCTCCCTCTCTCTCTTCCTCTCACTCTCTCTCTCTTTCGTCCCTAGTAATACCACCTCCTTACACCCGTGATACACATACGACTAATACCCGGCTGACATAACGGGTAAGAAGGCCATTCATCCTTCTCTCTCTCTCTCTCTCTCTCTCTCTCTCTCTCTCTCTCTCTCTCTCTCTCTCTCTCTCTCTCTCTCTCTCTCTCTGTTTCTTTCTCTTTCTCTCTCTTTGTCTCTGTCTCTGCCTCTGTCTCTGTCTCTCTCTCTCTTTCTTTCTCTCTCTCTTTCCGTCTCTCTCTGTCTGTCTCTCTCACTCTCTCTCTCTCTCTCTCTCTCTCTCTCTCTCTCTCTCTCTCTCTCTCTCTCTCTCTCTCTCTCTCTCTCTCTCTCTCATTCTCTCTCTCTCTCTCTCTCTTTCGATGCCAATTTCACCTAATACCCATCCTAATTTTTGCCATTCCACTCTTCAATTAAAACACGTATATCAACCAAACAAAATACAGATCGATTCGAT
>NC_091571.1:9783155-9785655 GCF_042767895.1 Penaeus vannamei | reverse complement strand
TCTCTCTCTGTCTCTCTCCTCTCTAGCTCTCGCTCTTGCTCTCTCTTTCGCTCTCGATCTCGTTCTCTCTCTCTCTCTCTCTGCCTGTCTCTCTCTCCTTCTACCTCCCCTCTCCCCCTCTCCCTCCCTCCCTCCCTCCTTCCTCCCTCTCTCCCTCCCCAACCCTCTCTCTCTCTCTCACGCCTTTTACCTCTAATAGCTGATCATTCCCCCTCGCCGTACCGGAAGTAGACCGGTGAGCGATATTTTGCGTGCGCGGAAAATTCGTCTTTTTTGTCTGTCGGTTTTTTGGGGGTATTGTCTGAGTTCCATTGTGCGAATTATTTTCTTCAAAGGCTTATTTATTATTAGCATTTCGTACCTAATTGGATTGGGATCCGACTTTAACAACTTGTTTGCATTTACACTTATACTTATACACTTATGCGTGTGTGTGTGTGTGTGTGTGTGAGTGTGTGTGTGTGTGTGTGTGTGTGTGTGTGTGTGTGTGTGTGTGTGCGTGTGTGTGTGTGCATTTACAATTATGTATATATGAATATATATGTGTTTGTGTGTATACATGTATGCATTTATAGATATATTAATGTATAATATATATATATATATATATATATATATATATATATATATATATATATATATATACACATTATGTGAAGTACCGTGAATTTCGAAATATGCAAGCAGACTTTCAGTTCCACTCGGAGATAATGAGAAAATTTATCGCCAACGTCTGGTCATTACGTAAGAAACGAAGATGAAAGCCATATAAGGGCAACTGAGCAGAAATTCATATAATTTGCTTATGCATAATATTCACACCAGTATAAATCAGTTATGTTGGATACTGGTGTCTGTATTTCAAGCGCAGGTACATTATTAAAGGTTGGATATTAATGCGGGTTCGTCTTTGTAGACATTGGGTTTTGACATCTGCTAAACCCTTTCAACTTATGATATTTATAGGCTATTTTCACCCTTATGGATCTTATAACACTGAATATTAGCACATGCATCTCCAAACACACTTGTCCGAAACAAATACTATTAACACATAGTTTACTTAACTATTTCACATTTTAGTTTTAACACCTGCTCTAGCCTGTAAACATGATATTTATAGGCTATTTTCACCCTTATGGATCTTTTAACACTGAATATTAGCACATGCATTTTCAAACACACGGGTTTAACACATACTTGTCCAGAACAAAGACTATTAAGACGTAGCTTACTTAACCATTTCACATTTTAATTTTAACACCTGCTCTAGCCTTTAAACATGATATTTATAGGCTAGTTTCACCCTTATGGATCTTATAACACTGAATATTAGCACATGCGTCTCCAAACACACGGGCTTAACACATACTTGTCCCAAACAAAGACTATTAAGACATAGCTTACTTAACCATTTTACATATAAATTTTAACACCTGCTCTAGCCTTTAAACATGATATATATTATTTTCACCTTTATGGATCTTTTAACACTGAATATTAGCACATGCGTCTCCAAACACACAAGCTTAACACATACTTGTCCCTAACAAAGACTATTAAGACACAGTTTACTTAACCATTTTACAACATTTTCTCCCGAGGCGGCACGAAAGTGTGGGCAAAGTCCAGGACTCAAAACCTTTTACCTTTTGCACAAATGTCAGCGGACTCGTGCTGGGTTTGGAAATGTCGTGTCCCGCTTGCCTCCATGTTGTCTGTGTTGGGTGCCCGGATGATGGGGTGGGGATGGGCGCGTGTGTGGGTGGTTTGTGTGGGCGTGTGTAGATTTTTGTCTGGTGTGATTTTTTATTTATTGATTGATTGATTATTATTATTATTATCATTCATTTGTGCGCGCGCGCGCGCACGTGTGTGTGTATGTGTGTGTGTGTGTGTGTGTCTGTGTCTGTGTGTGTCTGTGTGTGTGCTTGTATGTATTTGTGTCTACATGTGTGCTTGTGTTTGTGTTGTGTGTGTGTGTGCGTGTCTGTGTGTGTTTGTGTTGTGTTGTGTGAGTTCAGGTGACATAAATGTTGTCAGAGATTTTATAAAGCTTGGTATGTTGTTAGAAGATTTTATGCCTTGTTTCGTATGTGTTGTCATATGTGTTTGACATAGGATCATATGTCACCAAAGAATTTTGAACCTTATATGTGTTGTTAGAAATATTTTGTATACAGGATGTTCAATTCTGAGTCATTGCATGTTGCCTTTCAATTCTCCGTGTTTGAGATGCAAGGCCTGTTGTTTCTTGATTTCCTAGCTGCCTTTCCTTACTTATTCTTGGACTTAAAACGGAAATGAGGTTCATATTCGCAAAAACTATATATGTATTACATAATGGCAAAAGCAACTAGATGTATATTACGCGATTTTTTTAAAGATCAGTATTTGCAAAAACAATTCAACATACACGAATTTTTTCCTTCTTAAAAATCAAAAAGAATATATAAAAAACAGAATGGAATCAGAAAAGAATATTTTTTATAGACATTTT
>NC_091571.1:9738155-9775655 GCF_042767895.1 Penaeus vannamei | reverse complement strand
ACACACACACACACACACACACACACACACACACAAACACACAAACACACACACACACACACGGACCAAGCCTGCGGCCCAACATATACTATAATAATGTGGCTGGCCTGAATACCTCGACACACAAGGTCGATTTTCGCCTCCCAGTATCCCGTGCCGGTGAACCTTAAAGGCCTCAAGGAACATGAGCTACCCCCCCCCCCCCACCTTACCTCCCTCCCAGTCCCCTCCCTCCCCCCCCCCCCCAAGACCGAGGAGAAAGTTAGTCCATTGAAAGCTAAAAACGATGTTGGCGAGGAGGACACAGACGGATAAATGGAGGAGTAGGAGAAGGAGAAGAAGAAGAGGAATAGGGAAAAATGAAGAGAAGGAAGCGAAGATAAGGGAAAGAAAGTGGAATGGAAGAAGAAGAGGAGGAAGATGATTTAGTAGTAGTAATAGCAGTCGTAGAATAATAAAGTTAAGAGGAAAGAGAATAAGAAGGAGATGAAGAAATAGAAGAAAATAAAGAATCGATGCATAGAAAAAATGTGATGAAGTTGCAGAAAAAAAATAAAGAATAAAAAGAAGAAAGAATAGAATAGAAAGACATAATAAGGTAACTTTGCGTTCGTGATCTCCCAACCCCTTCTTTTTTTATTTCTATCTCCCCTTTCTCCCTCTTTCACCCTCCTGTCTTCTTTTCTATCCGTTCCTTTAGTACCATTCTTTCTCTCTCTCTCCTTCACTCATTCTTCTCCCTCCTTCCTCCTCCTATCCCTTCCTTCAGTCCTTTTCCCTCCTCCTCTTTCCTCTATTCCACCTCTTTAGCTCATTTCCTCACATGCAATCAAGTCTTCAGGTCTTCTCTTCCATCTAAGAATAAACAAGATCACATTCCTTAACCGTTAATGAGAGAGAGCGAAAAGGGAATCGGATCGCCCAAAAAAGGATCGACCGAATGAACTTGTTTTGGCGGCTCCTCTTCGGATTCCGTCGTGTTTCTGTCGTCTATAGTACCTTATACATCGACTTGAGAGTTCGGAGAAACTTTTGAGGGAGGGAGAGAGGGAGAGAGAGAGAGAGAGAGAGAGAGAGAGAGAGAGAGAGAGAGAGGGAGAGAAAGAGGGAGAGGGGGAGAGAGGGAGGGAGAGAGAGAGAGAACAAGATAGAGAGGGAGATAGAGAGAGAGAGAGAATCAACCACATTCCTACGAGTTTATTTCCTTTCATTATTTCACTCGCGATAAGAAAGAAAACAAAAACAAAAAAACTTCATTATCAAGACGCCTCTTAACAAGAAGAATATCTCAAGAACTTTAAAAGAATCTGACGAGAATTTTGCAAACATTTCGCACGAGAATCTTACAAAGAATTTGACGGGGAATCTTGACGTATCGAACAGGACACGTGAAAGTGTTGAAAATTGGACAAGAAAGCCAGTGAGTCGATTAATTACCCCGATTATTACACTTTCTCGACACTAATTACTGTGATGGGTAATTCAAGTCCACTTATTCACGCAGTCATGTGTTTTTTTTCTTCGCTCTTTTGTCTTTTGGCGAAGAAAGGAGAGCAATTAACGTCTTTTTTCTCTTTTTTTTTCTTTTTCACTTTTCTTAATGATGAAATAACCCATTACGGTATGAGATATTTTTTCTTTTATTTTTTATTCATTTATTTATTTTTTTGTTTTCTTTTTCTTTTTGTTTTCTTTTTCTTTTTCTTTTTAAGTGTAATTGCTTTTTAGAGAAACTCAAGTGTTCTAAAATCCCTTTTAAAAATTTATATCGTTTATTAAAGGAATGCGTTTAAGTAGAACAAACAGCCTGACTTAGATGTGAAGGGATAGGATGGTACCGTGCACATACAGCAGTGACGTCATCGGCATGATTATATTGATGGAATTACCTGTTGGGTTATTCCGTATGATGGATTGACAGGCAGGCAGGGAGATCTGTGTCACTTACGGGTATTTCGTGAAATACTTTTCGGGACATGGAGGGGGGGGGGGGTCATAGACGCTTTTTCTCTCTTTTTTTCCCTCTTTCTGTCTCTGTCTGTATGTTTGTCTCTCTGTCTCTGCCTCTGTCTGTCTGTCTCTGTCTCTCTCTCTCTCTCTCTCTCTCTCTCTCTCTCTCTCTCTCTCTCTCTCTCTCTCTCTCTCTCTCTCTCTCTCTCTCTCTCTCTCTCTCTCTCATTCTCTTATCTTGTTATGGAATTTGTAGACATACCGAAGTGATAAAGATATTAACAAACACTAACGATACGACAGTAATAGTCATAAAATTGACACAAGGCACTAGTGTGTATGTGTGTGTGCGCGTGCGTGTGTGTGCGTGTGCGCATGTGTATGTGTATGTGTATGTGTATATGTCTGTGTGTGCTTATGTGTGTATATCTAACTTGAATATGGAACAGATATATAGAGATAGAATACCCTTAAGTTCATTTATATGTCCTCTCTAAACTGCCAGTATAATTATCTCCGTTGTTGTGAGTAGATAATTAGTTTCATTAATTTGTAAAAAAAAAAAAAAAAAAAAATGCTTATTTCAACTCAATATGTCCTCTCTAGACTGTCAGTATAATTATCTCCGTTGTTGTGAGTAGATAATTAGTTTCATTAATTTGTAAAAAAAAGATAAATAAATAAATGCATATCTCAACTCAGGTGCACATCCTTCTCATTGCAAAACAATATCTTTAATACTTTGAATTCCGTCTATATATCCTCCTCAGATATTTAAGTATAATTAGCATATTTCATTAATTCATTTTTACGCAACATTAGATATGAGCCACTTCAACCCCCCTCTCCCCCCCAAAAATGAAAAAAAATGGTATTTACATTTTTAAACTTAGAAAAATTATCGTTTTATGATCGACTTTGCTTAACTTTGTGATATGTCCTGAGACCATTATTTTTTTTTTTTTTTGTTTTTTTTTTGTTTTTGTTTTGTTCTAATTGAAGCACCAAGGAGAACAGGATGCGGAGAACATCAAGAACATCATCTCGTGTTTTTGTAAGGAAGTTGTTCACGACCTTGTTCATCTTTTTTTTTGTACTTTTGTTGGATTTTGTTTTATTTTGATTTGTTTGTTTGTTTGTTTATGTGTTGATATGTGTATTTGTTTTGTTTATTTGTTTTTTCTATTCATTTATTTATTTATCTTTTTATTTATTTATTTATTTGCTTACCTATCTATTTTATATAGTTATCAATTTTATTTTCATATGTCTATTCTATTTGAAGACATTATTGTCCTGTCGAAGATTAATTAAAAACGAAAGAAAAGAGAGAAAAGGATAGAAAGAGGGAAAGAATGAAAGAAAAAAATGGAAAAAAAAACTCTTTTCTCTCCTCTTCCCTCTCTCTCTCTTTCTCTCTTTCTCTCTCTCTCTCCCTCTCCCTCCCTCCCTCCCTCCTTTCCTCTCCCTCCCTCCCTCCCTATTGCCTTCCCTCCCTCCCTCCTTCCCTCTCCTTCTCTATCTCCCTCCCTCCCTCCTTCCCTATCACCCTCCCTCCCTCCTTCCCTATCACCCTCCCTCCCTCCTTCCCTATCTCCCTCCCTCCCTCCTTCCCTATCACCCTCCCTCCCTCCTTCCCTATCTCCCTCCCTCCCTCCTTCCCTTTCTCCCTCCCTCCCTCCTTCCCTATCTCCCTCCCTCCCTCCTTCCCTATCTCCCTCCCTCCTTCCTTCCTTCCCTCCCCTCCCCACACGCACACAAACACACACACACAAACACACACACACACACACACACACACGCGCGCGCGCGCACACACCCACGCACACATACATTTCGTAGAAGGTCTTCAGAGTAAGAGACAGCTCAGGTGGGCGGGCGTGGGCGGGGGCGAGGCAGGTCCGCGAAGGCCGCCCACTTCTCTCCCCCCCCCCCCCCCCCGCCGCCCTCTGAACACCCTCTTCGGGAATTTCTCTCTTTCTGTCTGTCTGTCTCTCTCCATTTCTCTTTCTCTCTGTCACGCTCTCCCTCCTTCCCTTTCTCCCTCCTTCCCTCCCTACCTACCTACCTCTCTCCCTCCCTCCCTCCCTCCTTCCCTGTTCCTTCCTCTCTCTCTCCCTCCTTCCTTCCCTCCCTCCCTCCCTCCTTCCCTCTTTCCTTCCCTCCATCTCTCCCTCCTTCCCTCTCTCCCTCCCTCCTTCCCATCCTCTCTCTCCGGGAATCCCCAAACAGGAAATGCTTATCCTGCCCCTTTGATATTTAATTCCTATCCACTCTCTCCTCTATCCTCGCCACAGACCACCACGATGACCAGTTAGAAGCAAAAATGACTGTGTTGAATCCTATCTTTATATCCTTATTATTATATCATCATTATTATTTTATTGTTATTACTGTTATTATTATTATTATCATCATCATCACCATTATTATTATTATTGTTATTATTATTATTATCACTACTACCAATACCATTGCAAATTCATTGATTATTATCTACCACGTTTCGAAGATCTCCCCAAGTCATGAGATTCACCCATTTTCTCTCCTCCTCTTTTTCTCCTTTTTTTCTTCTTCTCCCTTTTTCTTCTCCTTGCTGAGTCACGCACCCCTCTGAGACGCCCCACAGAGAGAGAGGCACCGTGCGTGACCCCTCCCCCCCCTTTCCCCCCTCTCCCCCCCTGATTGGCCAAAGGACCTGGGGGACTTGGCGTGTGATTGGGTCACGCGTCTGAAGGAGAGGTTGTGTCGGAAAGGGAAAGGTGGGAAGGGAAAGGGGGTGAGGAAGGGTTATCTGAGAAAGATGGGAAGAGGGGGAAGAAGGAAAATGTTTCTTTGGTTCTTGAGTTGTTATCTTTGTTATCGTCATTGTAGTTATTGCTATTGTTGTTATTAGTACTGTTGTTGATACTAATGGTGTTATATTATTACTGTTATTAACATTATATTTGTTATTATCACTATAACTACGACGGCAACTAAAACTAGTACATATACTACTATTATTACCATTATTATCATTATTATCATGATCATTATTATGAATAATCATCATTACTCTTTTCTTAATTCTTCTATTCTAACGCCATTATTTATATCCATCTTTATGCTTCTGATTCTCCCTTTGTTTCTCTTTATCTCCTCAATATATTCATTTATCAATTTTTCCTTTTACATCACGATTAATCTTTCTTTTCTCCCTCTTTTCCAGACTGCCCTGATGGCTGGTTCGTGTGCGAGGACAGGTCGGCCTGCGTGGCACCTGACCTTCTGCAGGACGGAGTGCCAGACTGCCTGGATGAGACCGACGAAGGTGATTATATTGATTGTAGTTCTTTTTTGATAAATTTGGAGTCTCTTTTATAAGAAAGAACAAATGGTCTCTGAAAATTTTTTGATTTTTTTTTTGAAAATTTGAGAGTATTTTTTGTGTTTTTAGGTGTGAATATATGTATCGGTAAACACACGCACACGCACACGCACACGCACACGCACACGCACACGCACACGCACACGCACACGCACACACACACACACACACACACACACACACACACACACACACACACACACACACACACACACACACACATACACACACACACGGATACACCCCCCCCACAACCCCTTACTCCCATCCCCACCACCCCCCACCCCCCAACACTACCCCCCCCCCCCCCGAACCGACTCTCCTTTACGAATGGCACTAAACACTTCTCCCTTCTCTCCCCCCTCCCCCCCCTCCTCCTCCTCCCGTAGTGTGCGACGATTGGCAGCACGAGTGCCTCTGCGGCTTCCCCAGGTGCATAGACTCCTCCCTCGTGGGTGACGGCGTCCTCGACTGCCTGGAGGGGTCGGACGAGCGTGAGTACAATGAGTGAATGAGGAAAGGTATGAATGAGGACGAATGTCTTCACGCGAGAGATGTATTCGACCGGTTTCGATTATAATCTTCGTCAGGAATACATGTAGATATTCGTTCTCATTCATACCTTTTTCACGTTTGTTAACATGAATACTGTTCATGATGAGTGAAATGAATAATAATAATAAAAAATATATATTTGTCAACATGAATACGGTTTATAATGAGTGAAATGAATAATAATAATAATGAAAATATCATACATTTGTCAACATGAATTCGGTTCATAATGAGTGAAATGAATAATAAATAATAAAAACAGGAATTTCAGTGGGTAAAAATAAAGGGAGGAGAGATGGGTAGAATTAGGAGATAAAGAATAGGTAAAAAGAAGAGGAAAATTTGATGGGTAAAAAAAAAAAAAAAAAAAAAAGGAGAGATTTGGATAAGCACAGATCAAGTTGAAATAAGAATAATGATGGTAATAACGACAATAATAATAATCTGTTGATATTCCCAGTGGCCATTGACAAAGACACCTACATCTGTCCTGAGGAGGTCGCTGAAGGTCAGGAGATGCGCAGGAAACGACGACAGGCTAATGGTATGTTATGATCTCTCTCTCTCTCTGTCTCTCTCTCTTTCTTTTTCTATTTTTTTCTCTTTGTTTTATTTTATTTCTTTCTCTCTTTCTCTGCCTCTGTCTCTGTCTGTTTCTCTGTCTCTGTCTGTTTCTCTGTCTGTCTCTCTCTCTCTCTCTCTCTCTCTCTCTCTCTCTCTCTCTCTCTCTCTCTCTCTCTCTCTCTCTCTCTCTCCCCCTCTCTCTCCTCTCTCCCTCGCTCTCCCTCCCTCTTTCTCTGTCTTTCCCTCCCTCTCCCTCTCTCTCCCTTCCCCCTTCTCTCTCTTTCTTTCTCTCCACCTATATATCTATGTATCGTGATCTATTTCCTTTCTTAGTTTCTATTTTTATTCGGTCAAAAATAATGATAAAAAAAACTGTTTTTTTATTACCGAAGGACTTCATTTTACTATCAAACTATATTTTACTATTGTTTATCTCTTGCCGAAACTGTAGCACAAATTTCAGTTATTGAGCACATTTTTATTACCATTTGTTTCTGATTTTCCATCTTCGTATCTTATATAAAGACAAATACGACCAATTTTACGTGACCACTTACGACTTGTTTTAACTGTCTGACATCATGGACCTTTACGCCAGCAACGTTGACTTCCTACACTGTCATGACTTCAGCATCAGAGTCTCTTTATCATAACTGGTGATCAGAATTTAACAAGTTGATTAAGATTCGTTAAATAGATAACTCTCCTTTTCGTAAACATACTGATCGCAGGTTATGATACAGAGACGCTGTATTTCTCACCATTTGTTTGTGTGAGCTTCATTCTCTGTACTGAATCACAGTCATTTTTATTTATTTATTTTTTTCACTTTTACACTTTCATTTTACTCACGAACACCAGCTAGACTTTGTTGGTAAAAATACACGTGTCTCGGGAATCACAATGCACACCTTTAACACCATCACCTCACCCTCATCCTTGCGCTTAACTTACTGACGCTAACTGGCGACTCTGCAGAGGTCAGGACGGTGGTAATCGACGCACACTCGACTGCTTCTCCTCAACTCGAAGACGACCAACCTACGGGACTGTTGTATTCAAGCGTCGGCACCTTCATTAACGACGGCACGACCTCTGAATACGTGACCCTCGTCCATGGCACGCGCTTGAAGGACGAGTACACCCAGGTCACGTCCACTTCGTCGAGGATCTTCTTCTCTTTGCCCACGCGTCTCTCCGGCAGCAAGCCCGAAGGAGTGATGTCAACTGAGGTGCAGACGCGTGCTGATGACTATGCGACCACGCTCCTGACGACGCGCTACATACGGACCCACATTGACGGGACTTACGCACAACTGATCGAGACGATATCAGATGTTCACCCAAACCTTCCTTTGTCTCCAACAGCTCCTGTGAGAATCCCTGTCCATGGTACTTTCTTCACTCAAAGTCCCAGTGGGCAGCATGCAAAGCTGGAAGTGAGTTTGGTCGACGGTGTCCTTAAGCCCGACCCGGTGGGGGATGAGATCGTGACCCTTATGGGCACCCAGGGACAGTTCATCAAGGAAGGGGTTTCGCAGGCCACAACTTACAATGTGTTCACTGGGTCTTACGTCAAGGATCTCCGCACTTACCTGTTCTTCTTTGGAAACACAGCCTTACCAGGACACACTTTGGCTGCGGGAGAGGTTGAGCCTTCTGAGACAATGCACACTGAAGTCGTTGTGAAGAAGGGAGGAGTACAGTCGAAGATTCTGGTCGACATGGAGAAGGACCTCCAGGTCATCATGCCTTCCAAAACTCACGTCATAGACGCCACTGTCGCCCCCGATCTCCTGATGGGCGAGGGAATGATTGACGGCCGGAAAATGGGAGGAGTTTTCATCGAAGGATCCGAAGGCTTTGAGATGGAGGGCGCCCAGACCCAGAGCGGCGAGACGAGCATGCTCACCATCACCATCGGACGCCCAGTGGCCCACACTCGCCTCATTCAAGCATCCTCTGTTGTCAATCCAGAGGAAGTGACAGTACTTAGCATGGAAGAAAAGCTTCGCGAGACAGATGTAATGGATAACGAAATCGATGACTCACTATTGCGAGCCCGTAAGGTGCATTTTACTGGTGATGAAATCATCGCTGACCTTGCGCCTTCTCCTCCTGTGAAGGTTGATATTCCCACCTTTACAATTGACCACTCTAATGTACCTCTTGAGGCTGTAGTGGGAGTCACCAGGAAAACCACAAATTCTGTGGGCAAGAGTGTCAGCGAAGGCCACCAGCAGTCATCTCAGCGTGAAGGAAAGTCCATTGATGACATTCGTGCTAGATTCAACCTTGAGACTGGAGGTGATGATTCTGACCTGCCCACCGTAACCTATGTAGGCTTTGCAGACTTCACAACCACCATCGCTGACACTGTAGTAGTTTTCACCCCACGATCAGGTTCAGCTAACAAGGTTCTCAAGCCCCAGGTAGCACCAACAAAAGAGGTGGCACCAACCAAAGTTCTGAATCCAACTCTGGCAACAGAAGTTCCTGAGGTGACAAGTTTAGCACCCCGTCTTGCAACTTCTCGCCACAGTGAAGAGGAAATCATCATCGGAACTCCTTCTCAGACTCCTCCACTCAGGACAGCAGAGAATGTTGCCAATGAAGAGAATATGGAAACAATGATGGTGTCTAAAACAGAAGGGACAATAGTGAAGACAGCTGGAATAGATGATCTCGCCACTGAAGGTGAGGTAATGTCCACCATCTCTACCCGGCGCTTCAACACTATTGACTTGTATCCTACAGGTCTTGTGTCTTCCATTGGTGGTACCATTGTGATGAATGACATGACAACTCTCTTGACCACCTATGTGTATGGTACTTACATACAAGGACAGTATGCTCAAATTGTGCAGAGTACATCCAGCATTTTCTATCTTGTGCCACTGTCATCAACCCAAGACATCCAGGCAACGAAACCATTTGAACCCATTGCTTCAACCATAAACTTTGACTACCCAGAACCTACAACTGAATTCTTTGATATTTATGATTATGACTATGAGGGAGCTACAACAGAAGACCTACCTCCAAAGGTTGTTGAAGAAATTGTTGATAATGCTCTAGGCAGATCAGTTGCATCTAGTCCCAATCAGCAACAGATTGTGGACACAGACAAAGAAAATGACCAAACAGAATCCCCTCTGAAGCCAGATCCAGTTGATGATTTAATAGATCACATCACCACCCTCACTTTCTACACTACCTACTTCAAAGACAGCCAGACAACCGTTTCCACCAGACTAGAAACCTCAACGGTCCTTCGCCCCTTCATCTTCACCCAAGATTCCACACTTGAAGCAACTCCCACTGAAGAACCAGAAATTTCTGCTACTGAAGAATTGACAACCTATACATACTACACTACCCTGTTTGTTGATGGTTCGTCTACTGTTTCTAGCCGGACAGAAGTGCACACTAAAGGTGCTGGGGAGAGTATCCAGAATGATTTCTCTTCTGTTGCCACGACAATTCTTCCTACTTTTACTGCATTGGAAGTAGATAGTGCTACTCTTACACCCGATACTACACCATCAGATGAAATTGCTGTGGTAGAAGCAATCAGCATTGATGAATATGACCTGACCACTGAATCAGTAGTTGAATCTTTCACAGAAACCATGTCAGAATCTATGTCAGAGTCATCGACAGATTCCTCTGCACAGGATGTGACTGAAGCTCCAGGATTCTCTCTGGATTCCTCATTAAACCCCGACGAAGAAGTGAGCTCGGCTTTCTTACCACGCACATATTACACCACATACACTTACTATACCACATTCTACCGCTCAGGCATCTCGTCTATTGTGAGCAGCCTTGAGACCCAAACTAATGTGGTAACCGATCCTGACGACCAGGAGAAGTACAAGACTCTTACTCCTGAAGTGCCAATATATCCTGTCACCTACTATACAACCTTTACCTTCTGGACAACATACTTCAAGGAAAACACAACTTCTTCTGTGAGCTCTGAGAAGACAGTATCTAATGTTATCACGCCTACAGCACAAGTGAAGCCAACCATTATTCCTGAACTTCTTTCTACAGTTTCACCATCTCCAACGTTTGTATCCACGACTAAATCTAGTACTCCTGCTGTGACCACATTCTATACGACTTACACATATTACACCTCCACTTATATTGGAGATTCCACAATTGTAAACAGCCGATTGGAGACGAAAACCGAAGTTGTAACGGCTACTCCCACTCTTCCAGTGTTTGCCACAGCTACTGAAGAATCTACTGAATCATCTATTGCTCTTCCCTCAAAGTCAACAGGACTATTGTCTACCATTCGCGGTAGCACTGTGGTTGATGGAACTACAACCATCTTCTCAACAGACATTATTGGCACAGTGATTGATGGGCTCTATGCTCAGATTCAGTCGACAACCAGCTTTACTGTGGCTCCTACCACCACAAGTACCCCTGTCTTCCTTTTGCCAACATTCAGCACGGAAACCAAGGAAACTCTTCCATTCTTCCTCTTCCCAACAACAACAGAAAATGAGGAGACTACTACCACTACCTCTAGATCGACTCCATTCTTTATCTTCCCGCTTACCACCGAGGAGACAACAACAGAAACAACTCCTTTCTTCGTCCTTCACACCTCAGAGACAGAGTCAACCAGCACCCCATTCCTTCTGTTCCCTACGCTCACTGAAGAAACAACCACTGAAAGTGAATCTGTGCCTTTCTTCATTTTCCCAACAACATCTACAACAACAAAGACGCCATCTATTGAAGATCTGTTTTCAGCAATTTCCGAAAGTGTCCTTGATGCTCCTACTTCTCGCCCAGAACTTTTTGTCACACCGGTTCTTGACTCATCACTGAATGATGCTGCAACAGATACATTACCCACAGAGACAGCTACAGAAGCTTTACCTGAAGAAGAAGCAGTTACGGAACCCCCAGAGGAAGAGGTAATTGGTGTTTCTCCCACATCAAAGAGTAAACTACAATTTGCCTCAGTATTCCCAGGCTTCAAAAAACGACCATCTGGTTCCCGCAATAGGCCAGACGTCTTCCCTTTCATAAGACGTTCAAGCTTCCGACAGTGGTCTGCAACTGTTACAAATACTGGTTTGACTCCTACTGTCACAGCAACACCTGCAAGCAATTCTGATACTGCAAGAGCAACTACATCCAGTCGCCCATTCAGGTTTGGTTTTGGTACTTCAGCAGTGAGGACAACACCAACATCTTCGCTTCGTTTACGATTCTCAACTCCTGGTGGATTTGGTGCTTCCAGCATTAGCCCGGGAGTTGCCAGAACCAGCAGTCCAAGACCAGGAAGTACCTCAGGCTTTAGATTTGGTTCAACTTCAAGTGTGCTGAGAGGGACCAGCAGTCCAGGTGGCTTTAGATTTGCTGGAACCCTTTCATCAGTTTTCCCCGCTAGTACTAAATCCATATCTCCATCGTCTGTCTTCTCAGGATTCACAGTAACAGCTGCACCTGAATCTGACCTTGAAGTAGACATAGATGATGAAAAATCTTCCTCCAATAACCCTGAATCAGGTTTCCGGCCTTTTAGTTTCCGTCCAAGACCAGGAGCGCGAACATCAAATGCCCCAGGAACACGATCCTCTATTCCATTTGCACTCCTTAATCGTCGACCAAACACACCAAAGAGACCAAGTGCGAGTGTAAGTCGATTTGCCCCAAAGGAGGAAGAGGATGAACCAGAGATTATTGAAACAGAGCCAGAGATCCAGCCAACAACTGAAGCTCCAACAACTTTCCGTAGGCAAGCCTTAGATGCACCAAGGCAGAACCGCTTCAGGCAGGGCCGCCCTGACTTATCTAAGCTATTCCCTCGAAGAAACAGAGCTCTTCAGAATGAAGCTTCAGAAGTGAACCCTGTGTATGTTGAAGCTGGGGGAAGGCGACTAACACAAGAAGAACTAGAGGAAATTTTGGCACAAGAGGTTTCAGATACAATTTTGAAGAGAAGAAAGCGTCAGG
This sequence comes from Penaeus vannamei, assembly GCF_042767895.1. Taxonomy (NCBI): domain Eukaryota; kingdom Metazoa; phylum Arthropoda; class Malacostraca; order Decapoda; family Penaeidae; genus Penaeus; species Penaeus vannamei. The sequence continues at coordinate 9,763,228 of NC_091571.1, read as the reverse complement.
CAACATTTGGGCAACGCACTTCCCGAGGCAATGCAAGACCTAGTAGGAATAATCCGCCACCAGACACTAGTCGTAGAGCAAGAGTATCACGTCCTACAGCACGTGTGGCTCCCTCTCCACCAAGGTCAAGCAATAACTCTCCTTTCACACTTACCCCTGCACGTGGAAGAAGTCGTACCGCAGAATCAGAACCCAAGCAACCTGCACCTACTACACCTGTGAGGGAAAATAATCGAGCTCGAGGTTCTACGGCCCGCCAATCAAGAACTCCTGCAACTCCTTCAACTAGCCGCACCAGCCTTCCACAAAGACCCAGATCAAGCAGGACAAGGAGTGCTGTTCCCTTAGGAAATATTCGTGGAAGAGGATTTAGACGTCCTTCTACAGATAACAATTTCCGTCCTTCTAGTAAATTTACTCCTAATCGTCAGTCTCCCATAGTTCCTCCCACAAGAAATTCTGCCAGGAGACCAACACTAAGCAGTAGTAGAGGCAGTACTCGTGACTCAGACCGCAACAAGCCTCAAGAAAACCCGATAACAGCATTCCGGAAGAAGCCGTCACCTGAAGTTCCAACAGAGCCACCTGCAATTTTTCCCAGTGATGATGGAGGTTTCTTGATTCAAGAAGAAATCACTGTAACTCGCGAAGTCCCTGTGAAAGCCACTATTCCAGTGGTTGAGAATGGACAAACTCAGCAAAAGGAAGTTATCACAGCTTCTTTACAAACGGAGGTAATTCAACCTGATCAGATCACACAAAGTACTATCGATGGGAGAGTCAGGCTTGTACTTAGCACCTTTGATGGAGAAAAGGATATCACTCACTATGTAGTAGATCCTGTGGAAACCACCACAGTGACACACACACGTACCTTCATTGGAGGTCGCCGTACTTCAGTCCCTGTTGAGCTTCCAACAACTGCTTATAATGTGATTACAGTGACAGAGACCAAGGCCGGTGGAGACATCCAGCAACTGCTTTCATTACTTCTTGGACAGCAACAGCAACAAAATCCTCTGCTTGCTGCTCTTGGTTTGGGACAACCTATGACCAGTGAGAGGGTACACACACGTACCTATGTCACCACTGTCACTAGTCACATATCAACAGCAATTCCTGTCATATTGCGTGGTAGAACTATTCAGACCACCATTGTAGAGTCTGAAGTGAATGTTATCACTGCTACAGAATTAAGTACAGAAACTGTATTTGCACAGAATACTGCATCGCCTTTCATCAATCCTAACCCCCTCAACCAACTTCTGCCAATCCTCCTACAGGGTCAATTGCAACAACAATCTCCACAGATGAGACCCACGCGTGAGCCATCTATTGATACACAGTCAGTTACCCCACAATTGCTGGAACAGGCATTAAAACAGCAAGAAGCACTTAAGGCAGAAAATCCTCCCACACCATCACCTCCATTACCTACTCCAGTTGAAACTTCAATTGTGACACTATATGTCTCAGGAAAACGACCAGGAGAGTTTTCAACCCTATTGTCAACAGTGACATTAAGTGGTGATTCAACTCGTATCAAACGTGGTTCTCTCTCCACAAAGGATGTACAGCCAACGGTCCTTCCCCATTACATAGAAACAGACAAAGGTATCTTCCAGCTCCCAGAAACATATGAAGCAGATGACATGGACTGGTTTATAATGTCTGCTATGAATGAGATTGACACTAGTGATATCAGGAAAGTGACACCAAGCTTAGAATCTGTGTTGGGAGATTTAAGTCAGTATTCATCTCAAGCAACTGAAAGCATTTCCTACAAAACGAGTCCTTTTTTATGGGAGGGCCCCGCTGAGTCAACCCCGCTCAAGCGGAATGTTCGTAGTGCACAAAGGGGTAGCAATGAAGACCAAGGTGAACTTCGATTCCCAGGTGCCAGGAAGATCCAAGATGGAACTCGTCAGCAGATTGTTGACGATGAACGCCCCGTTCTTGGACAGTTCAATATTCCAGGCCTCAGATTCCAGAGTCGTCTGATTTCTGAACAAATCCAGCAACTACAGGCACCAACAACCTACTACACAACATTTACATACTACACAACACTTGTTGATGATATTGGACGTGAGTATGTGCAGAGCTCAGAGGAAACTATCACTCAGTTGGCTACTCATGGTAATGTGCGATTTGATGATTTTACCAGGATTGGTGGAGAATCACCCTTGTTAACTACTGTTCCTATACAGGCCAAATTTACACTAGAGGATGCCATCATTCCAGGAAAGCCAAGACCTGTTCCTGATCCAGTATTTAAAGAGCCAGAACCACCATTTGGGCCAGTCGTCCGAGATTCAGTCATTCAGCCTGTTGAACCATCTGAGAGACCCTCTGGTCGTAAAGTTCCATCATCAGTAGCTGAGCAATTGATACCACAGCAGAATCTTGCTTCTGATCAAGATTTGTTTGGAGATCAGATCGATACAGAAGACCCAGTGAACCTTGCACAAAATCCTCGTCGAATTGTCCTTACCCGTAAACGGCCTATTTCCCAGCAGACACCTGAAGACAGACGTCGTGTTGTGATTACTCGCAAACGACCTGTTAGTCAAAAGAATGAGCTTGGAAGTGAAGTAGTTCCAGTAGATGAACCTGTAACCCCTGAGCAGGCTCTCCGTAGAACACCTGCTTCTGCACCCTCAAACTTCCTGGCAGGTAGTGACCTGAAAAAAATTGAGAATGCAGTAAAGTCAGATGGACTTCTAGAATCTAATGGGCAGGGTACACTCCAAGGAACTATTAAAGCTACTCATGAGATCATGGAAATGGAAGAACAAGATCAAGAGGAAGAAATACCTGGTAGCCCTGGTTCTAGTCGCCAAGTACGTGTCACCGTCACCAGAAGACGACCTGTTCTACTTACAGAAACTGAGGATATTGCAGACATAACCACAACACTCTCAGGAGGGCGGCGACGTGTGGTGGTCACAAGGCGCCTTCCACAGCCAACAGTTGTAGCTAGTCCACTTCGTCCATTGGTAGCTACAGTCAATACTTTCTACACTGTGTATTCTTATCTCTACACTCTGTATGAAAACCAGACCCCCTTCTCTGTTTCTACAAGGGAAGTAACCGTCTCAAATCAAATAGATCCTACAGTTGTTTCAGTTTTACCGACTTTCCACACAGGAAGAGCTGCTACTGGATTGTACACATTAGAAAATGGATTTAGTGTTGCTACCTTGGGAGAGCGTGTTATAGATACTCTTACTACCCAGATCTTCCTTGCATCTGCAACTCTGATAAACATCACACCAGAAGCTGTTCAGAAAAATACAGAACAGAAGCAGACAGATCTACCTGGAGTAACAACAGAACCATCATTTAGTGTGCCTACTGAAGCACCTACACCTCTTCAGTCTTCACTGGCAGAGGATGAAGGTGTTGTACCTACCAACACACCAATCCTTACAACCAGCAGCTTTAGAGCCACTCGTAGAGGACAACAAACTTCACTCCCTAATCAGAGAGGAAGAGAAACAACGCAACCTGCAGAAGAAATTACAACAACAGAGCCGACAAAGCCTACACCATCAAGAGCAGGTTTAAGGAACCGTGGGCGGGGTACTGTAAGATTCGTTGATAACCGTCAGCGTAATCGCATTACAGTTACTAGACGAAGGCCAGTATCACCAGCAACAAGGGAACCAAGGCCGGATCCCAACACCAGAACAGTCCCCGAGAGAGTGACGACAGCAACGCCCGAGGAGGAGACGTTCCTAAAGACTGAAGAGTTTGAGGAGTCTCCTGAACAACCAGTAACTGATTCTTCAAGGACTCGCCAAAGGCCAACTCCAGCTGTTCCCACAAGACAACGTGGAAGGCCAACCACTTTCAGACAGTCAGAAGATTCAGTTGCAGATGATATTTCTGAGTCAACTCAGCCTACCAGAAGGCCCTCCGTTTTCAGCCTTCCAAGTAGCCGACGACAGCCAGAAACACCACCTTCGAGATTCAGGGACAGAGTCACACCTAAACCAACTGAAGAGCCTATTACTGAGGAAGCTGAAACTGAAGCTCCTCCAGAAGCTCCTCCAGTAACTGATGCCCCTGTGCCCTCTCCTACTCCGACTAAACCTACGAGGCCTCCACGCAAATCCCTTCGGAGAGATGATATCCCTATTATTCGTCGCCCTGGAAGCTCTCGTCCTACACGCCCCTTCGTGCATCAAGATGACTCGGAAACACCTGAATCTAAGCCAAGTCTGAGATTCACGCCAGCACCAGAACCCAAACCCACAGATCCTCCATTGCTGGAAGATACTGATCCTGTGGAAGAGACTGATCCTTTGGAGGGTGACATTGGTCTTGATGATTACTATTATGATGATTATTATTATGATGATTATTATTATGATGAGAATGGTGATGCACTTCCATTGGATGAGACTACAGGAGCTGAAGAACTTCCATTGAGTGAAGCCACTGGAGATGAAGCCCTTCCATTGGATGAGTCCCCTGGAGCTGAAGAGGTTCCTGAGGATGAATCATCCGATGTTACACCAAAGACTTCTACTCCGACAACCACAACCTCGAGGCCAAGATTTGTAAGACCAACACAGCTCACCTTCACTACTAGCTCCTTTGACATCATTGAGGCCCTGAAGCGTGAACGAACCTACACTCAGATTGTGGCTCCCACCCGCACACGTGGCCAAGGCACGCGCCGACGCACCCGCCCTCAGGAGCCGTCCACTACTTCTTCCATGGCTTCTAACGTGGTGTATAGTACCTATGCCACCACCACGCTGCTTCCAATTCTTGGCGGAGAGCAGTCGATTACACTTACCATTCTGACTTCTACTCTCACCACTCTCGCTGAGGAAGAAATCCACCTCATCACCGATTCCCCAGAGCTCTTTGATCCGGCCCTCATCACCACCACCACAGGCGCACCTTCTCTTTCTGTCCCACTGTTGAGCCTGTCCTCTGTCTCACTCTCGCCCACCGCGGCGGCTGCGTCTCCGGATGCCTCACCAACCCTCTCGCTGTTCACTGAGGACGTGGTGGCCTCCACTACTGACACTGAGTCCCAAGTGTCACCTACCCTTCCTGCACCCCAGCAGTCCTCCTCTAGGGGTAAGTTGCATGTCCTTTATATCAACAAGATAATCCTTAACTTCGTACGTAGTGTGTAGTTTCAAATTACGCAGTAATGTAGAAACACTTCTAAAACCTATTCTTCATTGTCAGCTTGCATGAAAATTTACATGCATTTTACACATTTTCCCCCTTTTTGTTTAACCAGCGACTCATCTTTACATATGCTGCTGTTATAAGCCTTAGATATGTTTAATTCAACAATCTAGGTTCAGCTATACATGGATAATATGCTATAATGTAGTTATAAACAGCATGCATTCATTGAGGTCGAAAATAACCATTACCTACATCTTCGTTGACTTCCTTCTGCCTTTAACAACCAGCAGTTATAACTAACAAATCGTTAGAACACACGAACATACCACTTGATCCCTTGCTGTCCTCTGTTACTAATCCTGCTTGTTTCCTCGTCGTGTATATATTTGTATGTGCTATGTTAAGTGTAGAACTCATTCGTTTGATAACTGCTGTCCAAATGCCAGTATTAATTAGCTGTAATGCGAGTGTGGGTTGACTGATACCCGTCACACCTAACATTGGTGCATGGCCTTGTGCTTGCCAGTATATGTATGTACATTTTTAACAAGCTATTTTTCCAGGATGTTTATCTTTTTTGTAGAAATTACGGGTAAGTGTAGGTAAGTGAGAAGAGTATTTTTGGTGAAAGATAAAAAGAAGATCAGTACATTTCTCTAAAACTAAAATATTTACCTGAAAGTCCTAGAAACCTAAGTTTTTGTTGAGAGAAACAAAGGCCTTGTTATATCCATTCCAAGTTATTCATATGTGTGTCTGTTCGAATTCCAGCTTTCGGCTTCAGTGGTTCCCTTGCCGGAATTGCAGGTACGTCTCGTTCGATTCCGTTGACCATGTCTTCGCTTATATTACGAGATTATGGCTTATTAACCGTGGCTTTAGATGTTTATTGTGATGACGCATGTTGTACCCCCAGCATATGTAGACGAAGATTGTTTAGCTTTGTGTTTTTATTAGATAATGTGATGTCCGGAAGCTATAATGGGTTGTCATCATAAGAGTTCAGTAAAGCAAAGGAGGCATAACATCACACAGACATAATTATATATATATATATATATATATATATATATATATATATATATATATATGTATGTATACATGTATATATACATGTATATGTATGTATATATGTATATATACATATATACATATATACATACATACATATATATATATATGTATGTATGTATGTATGTATTCATGTATGTATGTATGCATGCATATATGCGTATATACATTAAATTTAATGTGTCTGAAAAAAAACGCATGTGTACTAGTAACTAACATGTACACGTCAAAAAACTTACAAACTACTTATGCCATTAAGAACCCAAAGACCTTGGAATCAAGTAATTGTTTTACCCTCATAAACATCACGCACAAACCCTCATAACTCCCACCCCCACCCCCTCATAACTCCCCCACCCCATCCCCTCATAAAGCGAGTGGGACCGTGTGTTATGAAAGCTTCTCTTCCATCCTCTCTCACCCTCTCCCAGCTCGCTTAGGTTGTAATGTTGTTAACAGGGGTTGTGAGTCCCAATGTTGTGATAATGCTGAGCTTCCCCCAGACCCCTTCCCTACCCCCTACTTGTAGCCTTTAAGATTTTAGCTTGTCGGGTTTTGACTTGTTATGAGGCTGCCATGTCTGCAGTTGTGTGTTTTCATTTTTTTGAGAATGATTTACTATAGTTTTTTTTTATCTTCCTCTTTCAAATTATTTCTGCATTTTCCTCCTTACTCTCTGCTTCTCTCAATCTCTTAGTCTCTGTTTCTTTGTCTCTCTCTCTGTCTCTGTCTCTCTCTCTCTCTCTCTCTCTCTCTCTCTCTCTCTCTCTCTCTCTCTCTCTCTCTCTCTCTCTCTCTCTCTCTCCATCTCCCTCTGCCTCTCTCTCTCTCTCTCTCTCTCCCTCTCCCTCTCCCTCTCCCTCTCCCTCTCCCTCTCTCTCTCTTGCTCTCTATTCTCCCTCCTTCTCTTCCTTTTTTAGCCATATATTTTATTTCCCACTATGCATAAAACAAATGTCAAAACCCCACAAGTAAGCTTGTATCACATGTATTGGCAGTGCACTGATATTTTGAACGTAAATGCCTATGTTTATATTCGTTGCAGAATCATGATTTACTTGAAGAAGAATGATGCACTTACGCTAGATTTGCGATTTCTTTGCTCATAAAACAAAACTATAAAGTCACATAACGTTTTGCACACTTCTGCAAATTGCACGCGAATATAGAGGCGTTTACGTCTTGAGGTGACCTCCGGGTGACCTCATGTTGCAATGCTTGAGATGGTTATGGCGGAATGCAAAGCAAGTCCCTCTTGGTCATGCAGGGTCAGGACAGGGTTCGGGACGGGCGGTGGGTGGACAGCCCGGGTCAAACCTGGTGGGCGTCTTGGAACCGAGCGAAGGTCACCCAAGCGGACAGCGTCTTGGGGCGCGGTTCAGCATCGGCGCCAGGCACAATCTGGCCACCAGGGTCATGAGCAATGGCGTCGAGGTCATTGTGGCGGGTAAGTGCATGAGTAGAAGGCGCGACGCGAAGGCTGGGCGAGGTCAGGGCGGGTCAGCGAGCCGGAGCGTCGGGGTCGTGTTTTAGACAAAGGTCGTTTGTTGGAACATTGTTTGTGACTGCCGGATGCTGTTGCCGTTGCGCTTTTGTTTATGTTTTATTTATCTATTTATCTATTTATTTATTTATCTATTTATTAATTTTTGCTACTAATCACTTAATCCATGATTTAAGAGCCTGGTTAACCCCTTCGCTAATATTTGCGATTCACAACGCTTAAATAACAACAATAATGATGATATTGTATACAGCTTTCCGCCAGTAACAACTGATATTCCATTATAGTCCAGATTTTTTTTCCCTCCCCCCCCACCTTATATATATTTTTTCATAAACACCGCAATTTTTCTCACGCACCCTTTTGCCCTCCTTACGAAAAAAAAATAATAATAAAAAAAAAATAACAAGGAGTTTGGACACTGATTGATTAGATTTTGTTTTTGTTTTTTCTCAATTTTCACGCATTCTTTTGTCTGTCGCGCACCCTGTTTACGTATCTCACGCACCCTAAGTTTGTCAATATACTTTTTTTTTTATCCTTACTCCTACCCCACCCCCCAAAATGGACATGATTGACATATTGAGAATAAGAATACCAACACATACAGCACATATTTCATTGATATAAATTTTACTGTTAGACAATGGATAAGATTTTATTGTTCATTATATTGTTTTAGGGGGAGGGAGAGTTTCATTATATATACGGTTTATATAAAGTATCTACATATATGTGCATATACATATGTGTGTGTGTGTGTGTATGTGTGTGTGTGTGTGTGTGTGTGTGCGTGTGTGTGTGTGTGTGTGTTTGTGTGTGTGTATGTGTATGTGTGTATGTGTGTGTGTGTGTGTGTGTGTGTGTGTGTGTGTGTGTGTGTGTGTGTGTGTGTGTGTGTGTGTGTGTGTGTGTGTGTGTGTGTGTGTGTGTGTGTGTTTATATGTGTGGGTGTGTATGCATGTATGTATATGTATATGTAATAATACTTTATATACAGTCATGTTAAGATTATGATATTTATTAATGTACAGTTATCATTATCCAATTCCTGTAATAATAGTTTATTGAAAAGTAGATTAATTCACACTTGTTAACGTTCCTAATTTCCTCTACTTATTCCCCCCCCCCCTTTAAATAGGAGACAAGACGGCCTCTCCGCGACCACAGGAACAAGCCATCACGAACAACTTCGAGAAATTCCGAAGGCCGATCACGCTGCCGCCATCAACACTCTCTGACCACATGTTGCTGTTCGCGTCCCAGGAACCCGATCAGGTCAGTCATAGAAAATGGTTCCGTCATATCCCCTTTACAGAAAACGGCGATGGTGTGCACCGGTAACTAGTGTAGATCACTGCTGTAGTTTTAGATTGATTGATTTTCTGTTTGTATTGTAATATTGTTGTTGTTGTTGTTTTAAGCACAAATTGCGTAGTGTTGTAAATAGAAGGGCTGTGCTTCACAAGCAAATATGTACATATATACGTATTCCCTCATTCCACGCGATCACAGGAATGCACACGCACTGGAACAAGCAAACAAACACACACACACACACACACACACACACACACACACACACACACACACACACACACACACACACACACACACACACACACACACACACACACACACACACACACACACACACACACACACACACAGACACACACACAAAGCAGCTTGCCCGTCGTGCATGAATGATGATAAAGCACCAAATGTAGATATCTCTTTCAAGTTCTTTAAGAAGCAACTTGAAAAAAGGAAAATAATTTTAGGAAAACCGTAAGCAAAATGCGAGGCAAAAAATCGACTACAATGAAATACATTTCCTCGCGAAGAAAATGTAGCAAGATTGTCCTCAGTAGATCCTAATGTAAGGTGGATCTCGACCGTTTGATAAGAGGGATCAGATGGTCTTCAGGGATATTTCAAAAAGGTATTGTGGTTTTGTAAGTTGAAGAGTATATAGCATTGATGTTGCTACGGGACGACAGAGAAATTGGTAAGGATAGAGAAGAAGAGAATGAGAAAGAGGAGAACAAGAAGAAGACAAGTTAGAGAAAGAGGAAAAAGCCGAAAAATTAAGAAATGGAAAAAAAGATCTCTACGCACTTCTTCCACGCATGACAAAACGACTTTGGATGAATTCCTTAAAACACTTACTAAACTGACTTGTTCTTTAATAAATTTAAATGCATGATTTGCATGTCTAAATGATATCTCTGGCATGGAATACTTTGTGCTTGATGAATGCATGATGAAACCGTTTGACATAAAGATTATCTTTCCAATTCATGATTGTTTTATGAATATAACTGACAAAATAATGGAATGTTTGGGCTATTAACGTGTGTCATGAAATTAATTACTAACATCATTACTAACTTGCCTTCAAGTAATTTTTCAAAGATTAAAAAATTTAGTTTCCTGTTGCAATGTCTGTGTATTTTCCTTTCTCTTTTTATTCCGGATTTTTCTTTTTGTTGTGGCTCTTGCTCTCTTTCTTAGTAACTCGGTTTTACATTTATTTCTCTTTTCTTACAATCATAACATTCTTAAATTACCTCTCTCTCTCTCTCTCTCTCTCTCTCTCTCTCTCTCTCTCTCTCTCTCTCTATCTCTCTCTCTCTCTCTCTCTCTCTCTCTCTCTCTCTCTCTCGTCCTTTCTCCTTGTTCCCTAGTTCTTCTCTTCCCCTTCCTCTCTCCCCTTTCGTCGAGGGAAGGAACAAGACCGCCTGAGTCGCCGTGCCTTTCCCTCGACTCTTCTGCGCCTTCTGCATGGATCTCACGCCCTGCCGACTAACCCTACTAACAGGCGGCTCGAGGACGTAAGCTCTCTCGCAAGCGCCCCGGGCAGAGGCGCCCCTCCTCCAGACGCCCTCCCGCCGGCCCCGAGAGCTCCCCGGACGCCCTCAGGAACATCCTCGCCCTCCTCACCTCCCAGGGCTTCTTCGCGCCCTCGGGACTCGGAGAGGGGGTGCAGGAGGAGGGCGAGAAAGAGGAGGAGGGGGAGGAAGGGGAGGAACAAGGAGAGAGAGTAGAGGAGGGAGAGTCCGGGGGCGGGTCGAGTGGCCCAGACCTCAAGGGCGTGCCGGGGTTGGTAGGGCCCGAGGAACCGTCCGTGCCCCTCAGGGTCGTGACGGACTCGGACCTGTTCCTCACCCGCACGTACCTGCACACGGTGACCTACCTGACGGAGATGGCCGGCACGGGGGACATGACGCGCCTGGAGGTCATGTCTAGCGTGGTCACCCACCACCCCGCCTTCCACTCCCTCGCCCCCAGAGTCACCGCCCAGGTAACGCCGCCAGGAACCCAGTCCTTCCTTCCTTTCCTTCCTTGCTTCCCCGATCGCTGCGTAAACACCGTGTCAGATTTTTTTCTCTCAGCTGAAACGAAGAAAAAAAATGTAGATACGAAAAAAAGTTTATAGATTAAATGACACTTTTCTCTGCTGAAACGAAGAAAAAAAAAGATAAATTAATTGACACTTTTCCCAGCAGAACCTAAGAAAAAGATAAAGATTATAGATTAAATGACAATCATAGAGATGCTTCACCCTTGGAGGTATCTCGAACCATTTGGAGTGACGTGCTCGAACTGGGCCGAAAAAAGAGCTTGTACATAGCCTGGCAAGAAGGTACTAACTATTAATGATTAAACTAATTAGCTTAATTGGTGCTCGTAGAGTAGATGAGGTAGATAATCGGATAATCCCAGTTAGAAGGAAAAGGTAATCACAGTTTCATAGTCCTTTTTACTATACTGATCTGGTTTATTCAACTCATTAGAAGATTATTAATTAATCGTAGTCAATGTAGGAAAGATATGAATGAGATATTATTTATCCTCATTTACACCTTTTGCTATTTATGATAGAACATGTCAACGCTTTGGTATATAGAGGAATTTCGACAGTGTGTAGTAAGTTGACATACCTGCAGCTAAATGGTGCCTTATCTAATAGTAAGTTAAGAAGACGAAAGTGTGACTGATTACACCACCAAAGGATTAAATTACATTATTTTTAAAAGATTACATTATTTTTTAAGAGATTACATTATTTCTAAGAGATTACATTAATTTTAAGAGATTACATTATTTTTAAAAGGTTACATTATTTTTCCTCATTAAGATATACGAATATTGGAGATAAACAACTTCCTATATTTTCAATGCTTTATATAAACCTATTTTATGTGAAACCTGTGGAATCGGTTTGCATGTTAATGAAAACATTCTATGATTTGGATGTTTTATATATTTGTTCAACTAAAGGAATGAATTTGCACATTTATGGCATTACTAAAGTAAATATTCGTACTTTAATGTTCATCTAAGTAAACCGAATCCATAGATCAGAACCTAACCATCCTTGCCAAAATGTCCCTAAAACCCATAAAAAAACAATCAATAATACCCCTTAAATCTAAAAAAAAAAAAAAAGCAAAATTAAATCAATAAACCCTCAAAAAAAGTCAAAATCATTAAATATAAAAACAAATATCCCTTTAATCTTAAAAAAACGAAATCAGTAACTACAGCTTTCCCCCGCCAAATCGAATAAAAAAACAAACAAACTAAAAAAAACAAACAACGCATCAAATTAACAAATCTTAAAAGACACAACCGAAGCTGAATCACCCAACAAAACAGTCACGTGACACTCAACCCCACTTTTTTTTATGAATGACGACGACAGGTGACACAGCTGGCCGGCGGGGATGACGGTGCCTTCCAGACTAACACGTACTTCACGACCTACACCTACTACAACACCATCTTGGCTGGCAATCGACCCTTCGTCATCACCAGCAAGCAGACGGTGCAGAACGTCGTGACTGTTCCTCTGCCAGACACCGGGTCATTCATTGAGAGGACGGAGGTGTGTGGTTGAGGGGAGAGGGAGGAGGGGAGGGGGAAGGAGGGAGAGGGAGAGAGAGAGAGGGAGAGGGAGGGAAGGAAGGAGAGAGGGAAAGAAAGAGGGAAGGTGAAAAGGAGAAAGAAGGAGGACTGAGAGAGGAGGAGAGGGAGGGAGAGGAGGGAAAGAGGGAGAGGGAAAGAAAGAGTGAAGGAGAGAGGAAGAGAGGGGGAGGAGTGAAAGAGGGGAAGAAAGGAAGAGGGGGAAAATAAAGAGGAAGAGCATGGAGAGTCCATGGGAGAAAGGGAGAGGGGAGAGTAAGGGGAGAAAGAGAGAGAGAGAGAGAGAGAGAGAGAAAGGGAAAGACAGAAATATTTGTATAGATGTGTATGTATGTATGTATATATATACATTCTATCTTTCTCTGAGAGAGAGAGAGAGAGAATGCATGAGGGCGCATTTGATAGTGTAGTTGCGAAGTAAAATGTAGTTGTCAGTTTATATTTGCATATGCAAACTGCACAGAATTACCAAAGTGCTTTATTGGCGCGCTCACGCTCTCCTATCCAACTCCGAAAAAAATCTGATCCTTCTCTAACTCGCGCTCCCGTTGCAGGTGACCTTCGACACGCAGACGTACTTCACCACGCAGACCTTCACTCGCACGGGCGCCGACGACCAGGTGGAGACGTCGCAGGAGGTGCTGACGCAGGTGGTGATCACGGAGGCCCCGACCGTGGAGCGCTCGAGCGTGGCCCCGAGCAGCACCTCGCTCATCACCAAGACCTACTTCACGACGCTCACCTACTACAACACGGCGCAGGACGGCCGCATCAGCAGCGACACGGTCGTCTCCTCGGAGGTGGTGACGGAGACGGCCTACGCCACGCCCACGCCCACGCTGGAGGGCGAGGGCGCTGTCACTCTCACGCCGACGCCCGCGCTTCAGCCCGAGGTGTCCTTCGGCGCCGACCAGGACGAGCTGGTGGTGTACGCCACCAAGACGCTGTACACGACGCTCACGTACCTGACCACCATCCTGGAGGGAAGCGAGACCATCACGGCCTCCAGGATCGAGGTCTCATCCAACATCGTCACGGAGCCGCTGACGTCGGCCCTGAGCGCGGAGGAGCTGCATTCCATCAAGAGCTCTTACCTCTCGGAGCAGCTGCGGCCCAGCGTCGCGGCCGAGCCAGAGCCCCAGACGGTCATGTACTACCACATCCGCGATAATCTGTACAAACAGCTCCGCACTTTCTTCGCCACTTACACGCACTATACCACGATGAGCGGCGGCGAAGTGCTCTCGCGGCTGGAGACCAAGACGAAGATCCTCACCTCCACCGTGACCACGGCCAGCGTCCCGGCGTCGCTCCTCATCAACCCCACGGCCGCCGTCGAGCCCATCTTCGCGACCGACTTCGCCTCGGCTGCAGGACCGAGCCTGCAGCTCGACCCATCCTACCTGTCTTCACTGAAGAGTTCCTTCCTGGCAGGTCGACCCACCGTGGGAGATCCAGGCGAGGAAGAAGGCCTCACAGCCACAGTCCTGGTGGAGGAGGGCGATGCCTCCGGCACCTTCGTGGTTAGCGACTCCACCACATCAGCCACTCTGCTGGTCCGCCCCACGGACGAGCCTTCGACCTCGTCCATCAGCGGCCAGACGATTGTGATCGTCGACTCAGCGCACTTGTCGTCCCTGAAATCCTCTTACCTGGCTTCGCTCTCGGCACAGCTGGCGTCCACAAAGGTGCCCACAGTCGAGCCCACCGTCAGTCCTTCACCAACCGTGGTCCCAGCCACAGGAACCACCGCGGTGCCCGATGAAGGAGACCCATCCACGACGACGCCAGATCCAGAAACGGATCCTACCATTACTACATCCATCCTCAATGAAACCACAGTCGTGCCAGGCACTGACGGCACGCCGACAACGTTGAGTCCGGGCGACACAGTCGTTGTCGTCGATCCTGGCGATGGGGGCGAGACAACCATCCTGCCGGAGATACCTTTCACCGTGCGTCCTGACTTGCCCAACCCCGACGAACTCTTCCCAGGAGGAGTCATTCCAGCGGCAGCCAGCGGCGGTTCTTCCTCTGGTGGCGACAGCTCCTCCTCCTCCTCCTCTTCGAGCGACGGAGGCTCAGAGGCCCCCGAGGGCAGCTCTGGTGGCATCAGCATCACAGGTTCTGGAAATAACGGCCTGAACATCGACCTGGGTCCTATGCTGACGGCCGTGGCTGGCATCCTCCGCAACAATCTCAACAGCCAGATTGCTGCCAAATCAGACGACAACCGCAGGAAGATCAACTCCCCGCTGCGACCTCCCAACACTCTCATTTCCGCGCAGCGCGAACCTCTGCTAATCCCTGTGGGTGGTGTGGGTGCTTCGCTGAGCAGCTCTCGTGACCACACGGAGGGCCCCGAGCATGGCTTCATTCCTCTCAGACGCCCAACAGCTCCTGAAACGCAGCCACGGTTCCCTGCGGGCGCCCAAGAGCCCCCACGAGGCGCACCGGCGTTGAATGCCAACCCAGGCTTCATCAAGGTCGTGCCCGAGCTGCCAGACCTCCCCACGCCCATCCATCTGGACGAAATGGAGAAGTTCGGCCCCACTTTCCTCCCGCCGCAGAAGACGCAGTCCGGCTTCACCGCCATCACCACGGAGTCTCTGGGACCGACGCGCGTGTCGGTCATTTCCGGTTCTCAGACCATCTTCTTCGGCGGAGTTGACCTGCAGGACCTGCCTCCGCCAGGCCAGCCAGCGCCGACGTCGGTGCAGGGCGCAAGTGGCTTCGAGCGCACGTCCCTCTTCCTGCAGCCCAGCCAACCTGTCCTCCTTGAGGAGACGAGACCCATGCCAGTGCCAGTCCGAGTGCCGGTGCCAGGCGACGGCGGCCCCATCCCCCTTCCGGTGACCCCGCAGTCCCTGGGCGATCAGCTGGCGGTGGGAGACACGCAGGCGGACGGGATCTTCTCGAGGCCCTCGCCGCAGCTCCCTCAGCCCTCTCGCGTTGGCCCGGCCACGATCGTGAGCATTGAAGGGGACAACCGCATCGTCGGCACTCAGATCGTCCACGCAAGGCCGGTCGACACCTACCGACCCGAGCCTTCCGTCATCGTCTCGCCCGCCCGAGGGGAGTTCGTGCTGCAGTCCACGGTGGGCGTCGGCATCCTGTCGAGTGACTCCGAGGACGACCAGCGGCCGCGTCCGCCCCCGGGGCTGGAAGGGACCGTGCTGACGGGCGTCGAGACCATCCTCGTGGGCCAGGGAGCTGACAGCGGTCGCACGACTGTGGTCAGAGGCTCCTCGACCGTGATGTCAGGCGCCACGACCATCTTCAAGCCTCTGTTCACCCGACCTGCAGCAAATAACGAGCCTTTGGGTGACCTGACCTCCGTGGTGACCGGCCCAGGTGGCCTTCCCACGCAGTACATCACCCGCGTGGAGACGGAGGCTCGCACCATCACCGCCACGCGCACCGACGTCCTCTACACGGCCGGCGTCACGTCCACGCTGACGCAGGTGATCCGCAGCACCCTGCCCCTGCGCACCATCGTCACCACGGTCGTCGGCACAGCCACGCAGGTCAACTACATCACGGCGACGGCGCCCGCGGACGGCGCCTTCCTCCCCGGCGACCCCACCACGTACCCCCCGGGCTCGCCCTTCGACCCTGCCAACTACCCGTCCTTCCCGCTGGACGCCCAGCCCGGGGACGGCGACCTGCGACTCCCCGAGGACGCCGAGGTGGTGCTCAACGAGGCCAGCCTGGGCATCGCCGAGGACAACGAGATCAGCCGCGTGGTGGAGAGCAAGAGCCCGGACCAGGAGATCAACGTGGGAGGCCCCGTGCGCGCCGCCGTGTCCCTGTGCGAACCCCAGTGCTCCGCCGCGCGCCACGAGGTGTGCCGCCTCGTCCGCGGCGCCCACGCCTGCGTCTGCCGGGCGGGATACGCCAGGAGAGGCAGCGCTGATGCATGCAAACGTAAGTGCCAAAGGGCATCGTGTTCTCCCTTTGTTGTAGACGATATTTTGACGTTTGTAAACAGCTGGTGAATATATCCATATGTAAATACCTGTTTAAGTTGATATGAGCCTCGAGATTATAATTAGCTATTGAAATTATTGGAATATGCACTTATTTGTTTGTGTTCTTCATGTCGGATAATTGAGCATCTTTATAATAATCACACAAAAATGATTCATACACATCTCTAAACTTGACACATCACACCAAAAGAAAATTGATCCGGGACAACAAAACCAAAACCAACACAAACCCCAACTTCCTCAACACACTGCAACTCTCTCACGCCCCTTCTCCTCCTCACAGCATCGGCCGCCTACAACGTGCAAATCCTGCTCGACCGCGTGAGCAACGACCAGCTGATCTACAACTCGCTCTTGCGCAACGCCTCCCACCCATTCACGGTCGAGCTCTCCAACGAGGCCACCTTCGGCATCGACCGGGCCATGCTCGGCTCGCACCTGGCGCCTCGCTACCACGCCGCCACCATCACCAAGTTCATGGACACGAAGGAGACCGTGATGCCGGCCTCTGTGGGGAGTATGGTGAGTGGCGGGGAAGGGCGAGAGTTGGTTGATGGGGGCTTTGGAGAGTCGTGTTTTGTTTGCTCTTTTTTTTCGGGATCGGGAGGGGGGGAGGGGAGTGGGGTGTTATATTTTTCTTAGGTATATGTGTCTCGGTTTGTGCTTTTCATGAGGCTAATGTTATGCAAATGAACCTGGGCAAGGGGTATTATATTTCTTTAGGGATATATTTCTGAGTGTGTGTGTTTCTCGTATTATACAAATGAACCCACCCACAACCCACAACCTCACCCTCGCGTGACCCCCTCGCCTGCAGGACCACGGGCTGATCGCCGAAGTTAAGGTGGAGATCGCTCGGGGCGACGCCGACGGAACCGAGTACGAGGAGGAGATCATCAGCGAGTCGGTGGTGAAGGAGGCCCTCGAGTCGTCCTTGAGGAACACCAACTTCTCCCTGGGCGGCACCGAGCTCTTCGCCAACCGCGCGGTGTCGGTGCTGGCGGCGCAGGACTTCGACGAGTGCTCCGAGGTCGACCACAACGACTGCTCCGACAAGGCCCACTGCTTCAACACCCTCGGCTCCTTCCTGTGCGCCTGCAAGGACGGCTACAAGGACATGGACGACATGCCGGGCAGGCAGTGTGCTGGTACGTGCGACGAAGATGACGGCAGAGCTTTCTCAAGAAAAACATTTTTTTTTATCTTAATGTTTGATTGACATTATTTTGGCCACCTTCTAATTCAGATAGATAATTCACTTTACCGAATGACATGTCTCATCAAGGACTTCAAAGAACACCCAAACGCTGCCACTCGTAATAACAAAGAAAATTACATACCCATTTACCATTATTTCTTTTTTCTTTCTTTCTTGTCCCATCTCTAATTCTCCCTCTTCCCTTCCCTCAACAGTCCAGACAGAGCAGTGCGCCTTCTGCAACTTCCAAGGAGAGTGCATCGAGAAGGCTGATGGTTCCTACGGGTGCCGCTGCCTCCAGTGGTTCAGCGGCGAGCAGTGCCAGATCAACCTAAGAGGTACGGTGCCAAGAGAACACTCAAAAAACACTTAAGAGGACACTTAAAAATATAGTATTTGGATCTCAGAACATGCAGTCCTTGTAACTCAGAGCTCACAGAACTTGGAATCTAGAATTAACAGTGCTTAGATCTTAGGATCTGTAATACTTGAAACTTTGAACTTGCAGTATTTGAAACGTAAAAACCTATAGTACTTGGA
This sequence comes from Penaeus vannamei, assembly GCF_042767895.1. Classification (NCBI taxonomy): domain Eukaryota; kingdom Metazoa; phylum Arthropoda; class Malacostraca; order Decapoda; family Penaeidae; genus Penaeus; species Penaeus vannamei. Next base: position 9,744,831 of record NC_091571.1, on the reverse strand, counting down.
TTTTAGAACCTAGAACTTCCATGACTTGAAGCTTGGAATTTGCAGTACATGAGACCCAGAACTTTCAATCTCAAAATACAGAACACAGAACAAAATTTAAGCATATAAACATCTAGAATTACAATTCAATATTTTTCTTTTTATCAATACGGTAAGATTTTCATAAATATTTCTCGTGTTCTTAGTGCTGCTGATTGTGCTCGTGACTGTGGGATCCCTGCTGATTCTGCTGCTGATGCTGTGTCTCGTCCTCTGCTGCCTCAGAGCGCGACGCAACACGAGGAATAAACTGGGACAGGTGAGATGCTCAGTGATGATGATGGTGATGATGATGATGATGATGATGAATGTGATAATGGTAGTGGTGATGGTGATATTATTGATGAAGGATAGAATATTCATGATTGTGCGTCGTGGACGTAATATGTACAAACTCCAAAAGAGCAAATATAAGCAAAGACACAAACACACTCACAAACGCTCTCTCTCTCTCTCTCTCTCTCTCTCTCTCTCTCTCTCTCTCTCTCTCTCTCTCTCTCTCTCTCTCTCTCTCTCTCTCTTTCTTTCTTTCTTTCTCTCTCTCTTTCTGCCTCTGTCTGTCTCTCTTTCTCTCTCCCCCTCTCCCTCCCTCCCTCTCTCCCTCTCCAACCCACCCACCCAAACACCCCCACGCCCCCACATCCACCCACCCCCCTAACCCCTCCCCCCTCCTCCTCCCACAGATGACCGGCTCACCCGCGTTCCTCCGGGCAAGAAGGACGCGAACGGACAGCACCCTCGACCGCCGCGCCATGATCCACGAGACCTCATCCGAGAGCTCCGCCGAACGCCCACGATCGCCGCCCACGTCGTTCATGGTGGGTGTGAGAGGAGGGTTTTTTTTTTCTTCTCTTGTGGGGGTGGGGGTGGGATGGGGGATGGGGGCGGGAAGTGGTAATATGGGGTAAGGGTGATAATGATTATGGTAATGTTGATGAAGGTCATGATAATAATGGAGTCAGTAATGATAATGATAATGTTTACAATGATCATAGTGGAGTCAATAATGATAATAACGATAATAATGATGTTGATAATGATAATTGTAATGACTGATGATAATGATGATGATAACAGATACAACTTTAATAAAAATGGCAAAGCACCTACTAACTCCGTCTCCCCCCCCCCCCCGCAGCCTCCACCCCCGCCCATGCCCCAGGAGAAGCCCGAGCGCCCCCCGAGGCCCCCCAGGTCGGACGTCAGCGCCAGCAGACAGTCCAGGACCTCCTTCGCCGAGGACCGCTCCGTAGGACTCCACACGACGCTGCCTCCCGTGGTACGTTGGGGAGAGGGGGAGGGAGAGGGGGAAGGGGCAAGGGGGAAGGAAGGAGAGTGAGGGAGAGAGGGGAAGGGGAAAGAAGGAGGGTGAGGGAGAGGGGGAAAGGGGCAAGGGGGAAGGAAGGAGGGAGAGGTTAAGAGGAAGAGGGATCGGGAAGGAAGGGGTGAGGGAGGAGGAAGGGAGGAAGGGACGGGAAAGGGAGTATGGGTGATCCGAATCCTGTGACCTTACAGCCGCGTCCCATGACCTTTCTATGTGCCTGACGCCCCCCGCCTCCCCTCAGCTGATCCCGCGCGTGAAGGGCCCCGCGCCGCGCCGCCCGTCCGTCGTCAGCCGCGGCGAGAACGGCGAACCGCGCGTGATGATCGGCGCCGACGCCCGCTCTGACCTGGCGGCGTCGCAGCAGGCGTACGTGGACCTGCTGGACCCGCCGACGGCCTCCATCGCCCCGACCCACCACGGGCGCAGCAGCAGGAGGGAGAGCGTGACCGCCGCGTCCGTCCACTCCATCCACGCGCGCATCAACCGCTCCAGGTCGCAGTCCCGCGAGCGCCTCACGGACTCGTTCCTGCACCACCACCTCCCGCAGGGCTCCATGCGCTCCAGGTCCTCCGACAGGCTCCACCACAGCAGCCACGACCTCCACTCCGAGTTCGGGGTCAACTTCTCCTTCAGACACGACGGGGAGAGGTGAGGCATCAGGTTCTATTTCAAGCTAATAGTCAAGAACCTTGTGGAAGCTTTTTTAATTCCCTCTTTGAGTTTAGGTTTTGCATGTCCCAATTTAGGACCTCGTCAGAAACCTTTATATATATATTTTATATTTCCTTTGTCTTCCTTCTAAGATCATATTTATATTTTCTTTGCCTTCCTTGTAAAATCATGTTTATATTTCCTTTGTCTTCCTTCTAAAATCATATTCATATTTTCTACGACCGGAAAATCCCACGAGAGCAACACAGTCCATTAAGAGAACACCACTTAATCCTCCACCGTTCTCTCTCAGGAGCGAAGCGAGGTCCTACGACGAAACGACAGTCCGGCCGCCCGTCAGAACCGCGGGTCCCGACAGCTTCTACTCCTCGAAGGCGCTGTCTTCCCAACACATCTCCGACGTAAGTACACAGAGACAAATTCCACAGGAAATTAATAACTGAAATTTTTAAAGAAGTGATGCAGGTAGACTGACTATTAGACGAAGAGATGATGCTGATGATGCTCAGTCCAATCTCGTCTTACGCTTGACTGGACCAAGTCAACAGACTGGCTTTCAATACCCTTGGACCTTCCTTTAAATAGTTTCTTACCTAATAAAACATTTAGATAAATTTGAAAATATTAGTAAATGTTCTGATAATGTTAGTGTTGATAAAGTTAGTATTTAAGATTAAGTTACAGTTCTTCCTAGTTCAATGTGCAAATGACCATCCTATAACGTTCTTATAGATTGCATGACACTGTTTGGTTATCAATTTTCGTCCTTATATCAACTGTAGACAATATAGCAGTCTTAGGAGTAATTGATAGTCCTTGTAGAATAGATATGCATATTCCTTATAAACATTCAAACTCTTTAAATAGATTAGAGTTTAGCGTTAGAGTAGATTATAAAAAAAATCGACCCATGAATTTATATTAAATAGTTGCAAATTTAAAACTTGAGAAATAGTGTGTATATTTCTTAATTTTTCGGGAGATTTTTTTTTCTTTCATTCGTTCTTGCTTTTCGAAAGACACAAATTTATCAAAAGCACTTCGGTCTGACTCTATATATACTTTTTTCGACACAGTTGGGATAGCAGGTGGAAACAGTCTCAAAGGAAATACAGTAAAGTAGAATACAAAACAAAAAAAGAGAAAAATTACAAAAAAAAAAAAAATAAATAAAAAATAATAATAATAATAAAATAAAACAAATAAATAAATAAAAATCTACATCGGACTTAGTCTTTTCATTTACTGGACGGAATGTTAAATTCAGTTATGACTGTGATTGCATTCTTTAATTTGGAATTTAATTTAAAAATGTGTTGGTGACTCCGTATGCAAAGGAATGAAAATAATGTTAATGATAATAGTCGGACTACAAATAGTAATCATAATAATGCTGATGATAATGATTATAGTGATGATTATCATTATGATGACAGAATAGATTGACAAATAAAACCAAGAACTTAAGAGATCGGTTTCCATCTCCTCTCTCAAAAAATAAAACGCCCCCAACGACCCTCCACTTACCCACACCTGTCTTCCCCCCACATACACCTGTGTCCCACTCCCGCCTCCCCACATACACCTGTGTCTCCCTCCCCCCAACACCTGTCTCCCCCTCCCCCACCCACACCCGTCTCCCCTTCCCCCACCCACACCTGTCTCCCCCTCCCCCACCCACACCCGTCTCCCCCTCCCCCACCCACACCCGTCTCCTCCTCCGCCACCCACACCCGTCTCCCCCTCCCTCCCCTACCCACACCCGTCACCCCCTCCCCACATGCACCTGCCCCCCCCCCTCCCCTCCTACCCCTATCTTCCCCCCCACACACACCCGTCTCCCCCTCCCCCTCCCCCACCTGCCCCTGTCTCCCCCCTCCCCCCCACCCGCCCCTGTCTTCCACGCCTCACCTTTCCGTCTCGCAACCTGTAGGAGCACCAGACGATGGCAGAACGTGACGGCGGATCCACGCTAGTTTACCCGCAGACAGAACTATACAGACCCGTTCGTGTAAGTGACTTGTGCATGCACCTTTTTGCTCGCTTGCTTTGGTGCTGAGATCCTCTTCTTGGACCGCATTCGTGTTGACAAAATGTAGAAAGGTATGAATGGATTTCTGACGCAGAGGTATTCGAAACCGGTCTTGCATTGTGAAGATATTCATTCTCATTCATGCCTTTCTACTCTCTTCTTGGTTCGGTGTGTGAAGTGACTTGTGCTTTATGCTGTCTGACTTGCTAATACCTCTTGTGAGACTTTTTTCCACGACATCAAGCTAACAGGAAGACAATTTGATTGTTGTTTTATAAGGGCTCACTCTCGTGTATGAGTGTATATATATATATATATATATATGTGTATATATATATATATATATATATATATATATATATATATATATATATATATATATATGTATATATATTCCCTGGCCTCTTTTTTACTAATGATTGTGAATAAAGATTTTAATCCATCAGTTGAAATAACTCCTGACATATTTACTTGTTTCTTGTGAGTAAAATAACGGTAGTTCTAATCTGAGAAATGATAAATTGCCTAAACTAACTCACTAAGGTTTATGAACAACGATCTTTCCATGTAACTGCCTGCTGTTCGTGCCATTTATCTTACATGTATTTTTTGTCTTGTTCATTCACATTCGCTCTGTCAAGACTTCTAACTTACGTCAGTATCCTTTAGGAACTTTTGTTTATGACATATCTTCAATAGAATTTTGAGTGTTTCACTTTTCTTTTCTTCCTTGCTTTTGTTATTTTCCGTTCAATATCCTCACGAAGAGAAGATACAGAAGAATAAAGAAGACAACGAAGAACGATAACCGTAGCTGTAAAAAAGAAAAAGAAAAGAGAAATAAGAGAGAAAATATAAACATCTAAAACGTACTCATACTCAAGGATCCAAAAGGGATTCGACCCCATAAACTCATCCCATTTCTCCCCTTCTTTCCCTCCAGGACACCGATTCCCTAAGCGACATGAGCGACCACCACTCCAAGGCCACGTCGAGTAGAGCAGCTTCCAGAAGCTTCTTCTCCTGAGGTGTCTCCTAGATGAGATGTCACTCAATCGGTGCTGTCAGACTGGTGTCAATCAAGTTGTTGCGTCACGGCTGCGTGTTCTCTGCGGCGTTCCTAAAGTGCGCTGACTACGACCCTCTCCGTTTTCTTCGGTTACTTCAACAAGATGGGTAAACTGTGCTAAATCGAGTAGTTTATAGAATCGCCAGGTCAAGGCACGTGCGCTGGGCTGTGTTGTCCAAATATCGGGCTTGACTAGAAAAAAAAATAGTCATGATGTATATTTTTTATTATTCCGTTCTTTCCGCACTTCTTGTAATTCATTGTAATATCTTTACGCTCTTGCTGTTTTGGAAATAATCTTGTTATTTAGCCGTTGAGAACGCACGCCCATTATCACGGTTCGTAGGACTCGCGACAGTGAAAAAGGGCGAGGGTAGTATGATTTAGAAAAAAAAGGTATCTATTTTTCAGTTGTGTTTTTACCTCTGACTGTGTGCTTGCTCTCTACACTAGAGACCAAGAATGTAAGGCCAAAAAAATGGTTGTTTGCCATTTATGATTACGCAATTGCCTCTAATTTTCAGAGGTGCTTTTGTAATTGGCTAAAAAAAATGAAAATGGGGACGCTCGATAGTTTCAGAAGGGTGGACTATTTTATTACCACCCATTTTGGTGCCTATTATTTTCTCTGTAAAAAAATGAACATTATGTAATAATGCTGAATGTAAAGCAAAGAAGGTCACAAATAGCTTGAGGAAAGTGATTTTATTTGCTCAAGAAGGCTTTTGATAATATTTATTTATTTTTGATGCTATAGTTGTCACGTACACATACACATATATATACATATATTTTTTTTTATCTGTTTGCTGTTTCGTAAAACCTGTGAACGCTGGTGACGGCATTTCTTACCCTTTTTGTGACCTCTTTTGCTCTTTTATGATATATATATATAAATATGAATATATTTTCCTTCCCCCCCACACAAAAAATCAATCTTATCCATTTATTGTAATTATATAAAATGCTTTCTTATTTTACTTTTTATTGTTTTGATGTAAAGTAAGAAATAAATTGTTTTGTTAGTATACTTGTAATTACTAATAAGTATGTTTTGGGGTAATGTTCATTCAATCGGTTTCGCAAATCAGACTTTTGGAAAATGTGTAAAACAAGACAAAAAAGATTATAAAAAAAAATCTTCATTACGTTGTATAGTTTTAGCATTTGGTCAAAGGTTCGAGTTTGCGATCCTGAAAGATCATATATATATAGAAAAAAAAATCGATGTTATCCTAATCAATATATGATGTAAATAATTTTCAATTGTATATATACTAGTATTGACGAGCATGAGTGTGGCTGGTCCAAACTGAAACAATTCTAACCAGCGAGGGAGCCTTAGGCAGAGGTTGAGGGGCAGGCCTATTTTTGTTCATTTTCATTTTATCATCATTTTCTGTGAGGTTTGGAAAAAAAAAAAGAGGAAAAGCATTTAATTTTCTATTTTTTTCTTCTCTTTGAAGTGATTTTTGTAGTGTTTGATATATTGTATCTTTATTTTTCTGTTTTTTTAATTATGTTTTGCCTCTTTCCTTCC
>NC_091571.1:9720655-9725655 GCF_042767895.1 Penaeus vannamei | reverse complement strand
CTGTTTCCTTCTACCTCCCCCTCCTCTTCCTCCTCCTATTTTTCAGTTATCTTTTCCTCTCCTTCTTCATTTTCCTCCTATTCTTACGTTTTCTTCTCCTACTACTCCTTATCTTCTTCCTCCTCCTCATCAGTACCATCCTCATTATCATCAAAACTTATCTTCTGCTTCTTATCTTCCTCCTCCCCATTCTCCTCCACTTCCTGCCCTTCTTCCCCCTCTCCTTCCTCTTTCATTTCATTCTTTTTCTCTACCTCCTCCTCCTCCCTCTTCTTTTAATTGATTTCCTTCTTTTCTTTCTACCTCTTCTTTTCCCCACTCTTATTCTCCTCTTCTTCCTCTTCTTCTTCCTCTTCCTCCTCTTCCTCCATCCTGCCGCCACCCCCTCCCCCTCCCCCCCTGCCATGCTCCAAACCTACCGTCAACCTTCTCTCACACCCTCACACTTCCCCCACCCCCACCCCCTCCCTCCCACCCATCAGGACCGAGGGTGAGGGAGGAAAGAGGGAGAAGGAGGGAGAGGAGGAGGAGGAGGCCTGAGGAGGGAGGAGTAGGTGGAGAAGGAGGGTGAAGAGTAGGAGGAGGGGTAAGGGACGAGGAGGGAGGAGAGGGGAGGAGTAGGTAACAGAGAGAAAGGAGGGAGGGGAGAGGTAGGCAAGGGGTGGAGTAGGAGAAAGGAAGGAAGGGGAGTAGGAGTAGGAGGGAGAGAAGGGAGGGAGGGGAGAGGTAGGAGAAAGGAAGGAAGGGGAGTAGGGAGTAAGAGGGAGAGAAGGGAGGGAGGGGAGAGGTAGGCAGGGGGAGGAGTAGGAGTACGAGGAGGAGGAGTAGGAGGAGGAGGAGGAGGGTCTTCAGCTAAATGAAATTGGATGAGGTGAGAGACAACGCCTAGAGTTTTACCGGATTATTAAAATTTCCTTTGTGGCTTCAAGGCTGGCGTGTCTTCAGTAGGAGGCCGGGGTGTTATTCTAGGGCAATGGGCGGGAAGGGGGGGGGAGGATAAAACACTCTGAATATGAGGGCATGATGAGATGACACGTTGTGAGGGACGGGGGTGGGGGGAGGGAGGGAGGGAGGGAGGGAGGGAGGGGTGAAGGAAAGGAGGGATGGGGTTGGGTGTGGGTGTAGGTTACCGGTGGTTAATACTGTAGTGTTTATGGCGTTTTTTTTCTCTCTCTCTCTTCCACTCTCTCCTTCTTGGTCTCTCTCTCTGTCTCTCTCTCTCTCTCTCTCTCTCTCTCTCTCTCTCTCTCTCTCTCTCTCTCTCTCTCTCTCTCTCTCTCTCTCTCTCTCTCTCTCTCTCTCTCTCTCTCTCTCTTCCACTCTCTCCTTCTTAATCTCTCTCTTTCTCTCTATGTATATTTATATATACATATATATATATATATATATATATATATATATATATATATATATATATATATATATATATATCTTTCCCTCTCATAACCCTCTTTGCTTCTCTCCCTATCTTTTTTTTGCTCCCTCTCCCTCAACATACCCCCCCCAACCTCTCTCCATCCCTATCTCTCTCCATCTCTCTCTCTCTCTCTCGCTCTCTCTCTCTCTCTATCTTCCACTCTCTCCTTCTTAATCTCTCTCTTTCTCTCTCTATGTATATTTATATATACATATATATATATATATATATATATATATATATATATATATATATATATATATATATATCTTTCCCTCTCATAACCCTCTCTGCTTCTCTCCCTATCTTTTTTTTGCTCCCTCTCCCTCAACATACCCCCCCCAACCTCTCTCCATCCCTATCTCTCTCCCTCTCCCTCTCTCTCTCTCCATCACATCCGACAACACTACTCCCCGCCCACCCAGCGATCAACTCGTCCGAAAACTTACCTGCACACGAGCCTCCGACAAGTTTATCCTGCACGCGACTTCCTCCCGAAGGAAAACGTCAGGGTAGTGCGTCCTTTGAAACAGCGCTTCGAGTTCGCTCAGCTGTTGCGCCGTGAACGTTGTCCGATTCCGTCGCTGGAATGTGAGACGGGGAGGAAAATACGTCTTTATATTCGTTATCTTTGAAAGGAGTGCGAGAGGAATAATGTTATTGGTTCTTAATTATTGGTTCTTAATTAATGATGTTTATTATTCGTATATATAGAAAGGAATACAGGTTAGGGATAGATAGATAAATGTCTTTAAATTACGAGAAAATTATCAAAGGGTTTTGAAAAAGGGCAAATAAGTTATCAAATAATAAAGTTACAATTAGATAGATAAAGACATTATGAAAAAAAAAAATCATTAATGATACCTAAATAAGAGAATAATAATAATATTGAAAGTCATTAATCATAATCATAGAAACAATAGAAGTACATATTCTTGGGGTTCTTACAGCCTCAGACATATGATAGAAATAAAGTAAAAAAAAAAAAAGTATAAAATATATAAAACTGAGATCTTTTGGCTTAATTAGAATATACTAATGCGCAAAATGATAATATTAATTAATCATGTATATATAATTTTTAATGATAATAATTTACAATAACGATGAGGATAATAATTATAATAATAATAATAATAATAACTGTACTAATGACAACAACAACGCCAAAATATCAACAATTGATAATGATAAAAAAATAACATCAACAACAACAGTAATAACAAAATAATAAAAACTATTATAATAATGATAATGATAATAATGATTATTACCATAATGATGATAATAGTAAAAATATTAATGATGATATAAATAATTGTAACATCAATATTGATAATGGTTATAATGGTAATAATAATAAAGATTATAATGATCAGGATAATAATAACAAAAATGATCATTCACAATAATAATAAGAAAATCAACAACAAAAACAACAACAATGATAATAATAAAGATAATAAAGAGCATAATAATCATAGTAATAATGATAGTAATAAAGATGATAGTAATGATGATAATAACAATAATAAAGATAATTATTATAACAAAAGTATTTATAACATTGATAATAGTAATGATGATAATGAAAAATAAAACGATTAAACAGGCAATGAAAATAATGATAAGGAAAATTATAATGACTATAAGAATAATATAAAAATAACGACGATAATAATAATGATTATAATGAAAATATCAAATGATTGATTAAAATTAATAATGCTAATGCTGATGCTAGCATCGATTAGAATTAACAAAATCAACATCAGCTATAATAAAATAGAAATGATAAAAAAATAATGATGATAAGAATAAGAATAACAATGATAATAATGATGATGATAATAACAACAACAACAACAACGACAACAATTATCATCATCATTATGATGATTATTATAATAACGATGAGAATCTTTTGAGGATATAGTAATAAAAATGAGGATGATGAACTACAAGAATGATAAGTTTAGCAAATATGATAATAATTCTTACGATAATGATAATGAGGATAACAATAATGATGTTTCTAATCATAATCATCATGGTAATAAGGATAACAATGATAATGACAATAATGATGATCATCATAATCATATTTTCAATGTTACATCATTACCATTGTCATTACTGATAGTAATAAAATTTTATCACCATTATCATCGCTAGCACATTGTTATGTTATAATCATAGATAGTAATATCATCAACATCATTACTGTCATCATTATCATTATTATTGCTATTATTACAAATTTGTTTTTATTATTGTTTTCAATGTTATTATTATCATCATTTTTCCTCTTATACTGTTACTATTATTATCATCATTATCATCAATAAAAGAATTGTTATCAGTTTTGTTATCATCATGATTGTCATTATTGCTATTATCATTATCATTATTATTATAATTTTTATTACTATTATCATGGCTATGATTATCATCATCATCATTACCATTATTACTGTCATTATCATTTGTATTATTATTACTTAATTATTATCTTTATTATCATAGTTTCTCTTATTGTTGTCAGTACAATTATCCCTGTATTTATGTTAATCATAAATGTTATTATCACTCATATTATCATTAACTTCATCAAATGTCATTTTTACCATTATAATGGCAATAATATGATTAATTATAAAGATGATAATATCAATGATAACGATAATAATAATGGTAGTAATAATGACAATACTAATACTAATACTAATAATAATGATAAAAATAGTAATAGGAATATTAATAATAATGATAATCATAATCATAATCATAATTATAATCATCACAGTAATAAAACAATAATAAAGATAATAATAATAATCTTTATTATCATTATTCAAATTATCATTACCATTATAATTATTATTATCATATTTGTTGCTATTCTCATCATCATCATCATCATTATTATTATTGTCATTATAATTATCATTATGATAATTATTATTATTATTATTATTATTATTTTTATCATATTCATCATTATCACTTTAATTATTAAGCTCATTATTTTCATCATCATTGTCATTATTATCATTATTATCATTGTTATTATATTTATCATGTTTACTATTATTTTCATTGTTTTCATTCTCATTAATCTCCTTATTATTATCATTATCATTAACATCATTATGGTCATTATTGTTATTATCATAATCATGATCCTCCTCCTCATTATCATCATTATTTCTTATGTTATAATTGCTATAATTATCATTATTATCATAATCATATCATCATTATTATAATCATTATTATTCTTATCATCGTCATCATAATTGTTATCATTATTACCATTATCATTATCAGTATATTGATATTATTATTTTTTATCATTAGTATTATTACTATTGTGTAGTTATCGTTATCTTTATCATTGTTGTTGTCTTCTTTCAGTGATATAATCTTTGTTAGTACTATAATTATTATTGGTAACATTCTTTTATCATTATCACTATTGTTATTTTGTTATCGTCATTATCATCGTTATCATTACTATTATTCATTTCACAATCATCACTATATTATTGGTACTGCTGTCCTTTATTACCGTCATTAT
>NC_091571.1:9710655-9713155 GCF_042767895.1 Penaeus vannamei | reverse complement strand
TTTTTGGGGGGAGGAGGGAGGTGTTAGGGGAGGGGTTCATATTTTTTTTTTTTTTTTTTTTTTTTTTTTTTTTGTCTCTTCTTCGCTGCCTCTCTTTATTTATTTTTTCTCTCTTCTCTTCACCTCTTTATTCTTTTTTGGGGGGGAGGTGTTTTTTTCTTTCGAGTTTTTTTTCTTTCTGTCTTTTTTATTTTTATGTTCTTTTTTCTTCTTGTTGTTCTTCTTTGGTGTTTTCTCTTCTTTTGTTTTGTTTTTCTCTTTCTTCTTTTTATCAGTGTTTTTTAGTTTCTCCTGTCTTATTCTGTTTTCCCATTTTCTCTATTTTTTCTCCAATTTATTATTATTTTTATTCCTCTGACCAAATGTTTTCTTTCGCTCTTTTTCTAATCTCACCCCCACCCTTCCCCTCCTTCCATCCCCACCCCATACTCTCCACATCCCCCTTCCCCTCCCCTCTCCCCCTTCTTTCTCCCTTCCTCCCACCTCCTCCCCCTTCTATCCCTCTCCCCCATCTTTCCTCATCCCCTTCTCTCCCTTCATCTTTCCCAATCCCCTTCCTCCCCTCCTCCCTCCCTTCCTACTATCCTCCCCTCCATCCTTCCCCTAGCCCCCTCCCCCACCTTGCCTCCCATCGCCTTCCTCCCCTCCATACTTCCCCACTGTCTCTCTCCATCCCCCCATCCCCCCATCCCCCTTCCCCTTTCCCCACCCCTCCCATCCCCCTCCCTCCCATCCCTTCCCCCATCCCCTTTCCCATCCCTCCCTCCCCCCCTCCATCCTTTCCCCTTTCCACCCCTCACGTCCCACTAACACAGCTCCTCCTCCTCCCTCCTCTTCATCCCTCCCCCTCCCCCTCTCCCTCCTCCTCCTCACTCCTCCTCCTCCACCACCTCCCACCACCACACCCACCTCCTCCTCCCTCCTCCTCCTCCCCCCCCACTACCTGTCTCCCCTCCCACCACCACCCACCACCTCCCTCCTACTCCCCCTCCCCCTCCCCCTCCTCCTCCTCCTCTTTCCACTCCCTCACCACCACCACCACCACCACCACCACCACCTCCTCCTCCCTCCTCCTCACTCCCTCCTCCTCCCCTCCTCCCTCCTCCACCCCGCCACCCTCCCTCCACCACCACCTCCTCCCTCCTCCTCCTCCCTCCTCCACCTCCACCACCACTACCACCACCTCCTCCCTCCTCCCCTCCTCCCCCTCCTCCCCTCCCTTCCTCCTCCTCCTTCTCCCTCCTCCCTCCTCCTCCCCCTCCCCTCCCTCCCCCTCCTCCACCACCACCTCCTACCACTACTACCACCTCCCCCTCCTCTCCCTCCACCTCACCACCACCATCACCACCACCACCACCACCACCTCCTCCTCCCACTCCCCCTCCTCCACCTCTTCCACCTCCTCCTCCTCCTCCACCTCCACCACCACCATCACCACCACCACCACCACCACCACCACCACCTCCTCCTTCCCCCTCCTCCTCCCCCTCCTCCTCCTCCTTCCTCCTCCTCCACCTCCTCCTCCTCCATCATCATCACCATCCTCATGCACTCTTTCCCCTGTGATGGCAAGCACGAGGAGGCCCGAAAGGAGAGGAGGAGGAGGAGGCTGCATCTTCTGGGAGAGAAAAAAAAAGGGGGAGTGATGCTCAAACGCTGGGAGATGGAGAGGCCGAAGGAGAGAGATTTTTTTTTTTTCCTTTTTAGTTTTTTTTATATAGCTTTTTTTTTTTTTTTTTTTTAGGAGGGGGGAGATTTTTTTTCCTTTTTAGTTTTTTTATAGTTGTTTTTTGTAGTTTTTTTTGGGGGTGTGGGGGGGTAAGGGAGTTATTATCATTTTTTTTGGGGGGTATGAGATTTTTTCCTTTTCATTTATTTATTCTTTTCTCTTTTTTGTATTATTGTTTTTTGTTATTGTTATTACTGTTGTTTTATTTTTGTTTATTTTTCTATCTTTTATTTTTTGTGTATTATCATTCTCCTTATCATGACTATCAGTATCATCATAGTCATTACTGTCGTTTTTGTTATCATTATTATCATCTTTATTATCATTATCTCTTTTATTATCATTATCATTATCTTTATCATCATTATCATTATCATTATCATCGTTATCATCATTTTTATTATCATTATAACAATGATTATCAGCAGTCGTATCATTATCATTTTTGTTATATTCATTGCCATCATTATCGTTACTGCTATGATTATAATACCATTTTTCATTATTGCTGTTATCATCATTATCTTTATCATCATTATCATTTTTATTTTCATTACTACCATTATTATTATTATTATCATTATCATTACTTCCATTGCAATTGTTACTATTATCATTCCGATTGTTATTACTATATCTATTATCATCATTATTGTTATTATAATCATCATTATCATTATTTCATTATCGCAGTTGTTATAATTACCATAGCAATCACTATCATGATCATCTTCATTACTATCATCATAATTATCAACATAATCATAATCA
>NC_091571.1:9675655-9680655 GCF_042767895.1 Penaeus vannamei | reverse complement strand
TCTTCTTTTTCTTCATCTTCTCCTCCTCCTACTCCTTCTTCCTTTTCCTCATCTTCTTCTCCTCCTCCACCTCCTTCTTTTCTTTCTTCTCCTTCTCCTCCAACCTCTCTTTTTCACCCCCTCCTCCCTCCTCCTTCGCTCTCTTTCTTCACCCCCCACCCCCTCATTCCTTATAGTCTCCCATCCTTCTCCTGTATCTCTCACCCCCATCCCATCTCCCACTCACCTCAAACTTCTTTCCCCTCACTCTTCCCCTCCCCCCTCCCCCACCTCCTCCCCTCCTCCCCTTCCTCCTCCCTCCTCCTCCTCCCCCTCCCCCTCCCCACCTCCTCCTCCTCCTCCTCCTCCTCCTCCTCCTCCCTCCCTCTCTCCCCCTTCCTCCTCCTCCTTCTCCTCCCCCCCTCCTCCTCCTCCCCCTCCTCCCCTCCTCCCCCCCCCCTCCCCCTCCTCCTCCCCCTCCTCCTCCTCCCCCTCCCTCCTCCCCCTCTTCCTCCTCCTCCTCCCTCCTCCTCCTCCCTCCCTCCCTCCTCCCTCCTCCTCCTCCTCCTCCCCCTCCTCCTCTTGTTCTTCCTTCCACCCACCCACCCATCTAACAGCACCCCCTACCTGTCTCTCCCTTTCACCCCCTCCCTCTATTCTCTCCCCTCTCCCTCCTTCTCACCTTTCTCCTCCTACCACCCCATCATCTCCTGTTTTCCCTCTCCTCCCCCAACCCCATCCCCACCTCTCCCCTCTCCTCTCTCCTCTCCTCCTCTCTCTCGTACCCCAACTCCCCTCTCCCCTCTACCACCCCTCTCCTGCTTCCCCTTCTTCCCCTATCCTATCCCATCTCTCCCCTCTCCCCTTTCCCCTCTTCCTTCTCTCGTATTGCCCCTTCCCCCACTTTTTCCCTTCTCCCCTTCCCTCTCCCATGCCCACCTCCCCCCGTCCCACCTCTCCCCTCTCCCCTCTCTCTCTCACTCCCTCTCTCCTTACCCCCTCTTCCCTCTCTCGTACCCCTTCTCCCACCTCTCCCCTTTCCCCCTTCTCTCTCCTGTCCCACCTCTCCCTTCTCCCCTCTCCCTCTCTCCCTCCCCTCTCTCATCCCTCCCTCTCCCTTCTCCCCTCTCCCCTCTCCTCCCCACTCTACACCCCCGTCCCCGTCCCTGCCCTTGCGTCGTATCCTAAGTGATAACAATTTGGATAAGTGAACACACACGTGCACGACATTTTAGCGCGGCCGATTCATCTCATAATCTTAAAAGGCGCTAAGGCAGACAGTTCACTTTTTTTCTTCTTCTTCTTCTACTTCATCCCCCCCCCCCTCCTCCCCTCTCTCTCTCTGTCTCGGTCTCTCTCTCTCTGTCTCGGTCTCTCTCGGTCGGTCGGTCTCGGTCTGTCTCTCTTTCTTTCGGTCTGTCTCTCTTTCTCTCGGTCTGTCTCTGTCTCTCGGTCTGTCTCTGTCTCTCGGTCTGTCTCTGTCTCTGTCTCGGTCTCTGTCTCTGTCTCTGTCTCTGTCTATCTCTCTCTCTCTCTCTCTCTCTCTCTCTCTCTCTCTATCTCTATCTATCTATCTATCTATCTATCTATCTATCTCTCTCTCTCAGTCTGCCCACCCCCCACCATCTCTCCCCCCACCCCCTCTCTATTCCCGTCTATATTAATCATTTTCTATTTGGACTTCAATATATTCATTTCCCTCTCTGTTATGGCTGATATGTCGGTCTGTCTCATATTTCTAACTTGTTTTAATCTTATTTCCTATTTTCTCTCCGATATCCGTTCCCCTCCCCTCCCCCTCCCCTCCCCCTCCCCTCCTCCTCCTCTCCTCTACCTTCTCCTTCCCCCTCCCCTCCCCCTCTCCCTCCTCCTCTCCCTCTCCCTTCTCCTCCCCCCTCCCCTCCCCCTTCTCTCCTCTGCCCTCTCCCCCCTCCCTTCTCCCCCCTCCCCTCCCCCCTCCTCCCCCCTCCCCCTCCCTCTTCCTCTCCTCTGCCCTCTCTCCCCCTCCCCTCCCCCTCCTCCCTCCCTCTGCCCTCTGCCCTCTCCCTTCTCCTTACCCCCTTCCCTCCCCATCCCCTTCCCTCCTCCCTCCTCCTCCTCCCCTCTGCCCTCTCCCCTTCTCCCTCCCCCCTCCCCTCCCCCTCCTCTCCTCTACCCTCTCCCTTCTCCTCTCCCCCTCCCCTCCTCCTCCCACTCTCCTCTGCCCTCTCCCCTCCTCCCTCCCCCCCCCCTCCCTCCTCCCCTCCTCCTCCCTCCCCTCTGCCCTCTCCCTTCTCCTCCCCCCTCCCCTCTCCCTCCTCCCTCCCCTTCCCCTTTGTCCGTGTCCCTAGGAAAATAAAATTTGGAATAGATCCTTTCATTTCTTCATTCGCTCTCCTTTCTCGATAAACTGTTAACCCCCCCCCCCCTCCTCTTTCTCTCTCACTCTCTATTTTTTCTCTTTTTTCTCTTTTTTATCCTCCCTCCCCTCCCTCTCTCTCTCACTCTCTCTCTCTATACTCTATATATATTTTTTTTCTCTTTTTCTTCTTTATCACTTCCACCTCTCTCTATTTTTCTTTCTCTCTTTTTTTTCTCCCCTCTCTCTCTCTCTCGCCTTCTCTTTCTCTCTCGCCCTCTCTCTTTCTCTCTGTCTCTCTCTCTCTCGCCCTCTCTTTCTCTCTGTCTCTCTCTCTCTCTATTTTTTTTTTTTTTTCGTTCCCTCATCCATTGTCCTCCTCCACTTCCTTTTCCTATTTCTCTTCTCCTTCTTTCTCTACCTATTTCTCTTTCTTTTCCCCTTCCTCTGCCTCTTTCTCCATCCTTTCCTCTTTCTAATCCTTCTTCTCTTCCTCTTTCTCTTCTTCTTCTTCGTTCACTTTCTATTTCTCTTTCTTTTCCTCTTCCTCTTCTTCAACTCTCTTCCTCTTCCTCTCCAACCACCGGAAAGGGTAATTTGAGGGGGGGGGGAATAAGAGAAAGGAAGAGGAAGGATAGATAGAGATGAAAATGGCAAGGAGAGAAAGATAGAAGAGAAAGAAAGAGAGGGTAAGGGACGAATAAGAAAGAGGGAGATGGAGAAAGAAGGGAAGGGAAGCAAAACGGGGGAGATGGAGAGAGAAGGGAAGGAAACGAAAGCGAAAAGGGAGATAGAGAAATGAGAGCAGGAAATAAGGTGAAAGAGAGGTGAAAAGGATAAATAAAGCAAGGGAAAGCAGCAGGGGTAGAGAAGAGAAAAGGGGAAGGGGAGAGGAAGGAAAAAGGAAAGAAGGAAGGAGAGATAGAGAAGGAAAGGAAAGAGAGGATGGATGAGGAGGAGGGAGAGAAAGGAGAGAGGGGGAGAGGGAAAGGAAGAAGAAGTGAAGTGGGCAAGGGGGAAAGGAAGGGGAGAGAGCGAGGGGAAAGGGGAAGGAGAAAAGGGAAAGAGGAATGAAAGAGGAGAAGATCGAGGGAAAATGAAGGGGAACCTTGAGCGCGAAGACGAGATGGAGGAAACAGAGAGGGAAGGGAGAGGACGAGAGGAAAGGGAAGAAGGAAAAGGAGGGAAGAAGGAAGGAGACGAAAGGAGGGCAGCGAGCGGTGAGGGAAGAAGGGGAAAGAAGAAGGAGGAAGAGGAAGGAAAGGACGAGGGAAAGATCGCGAGAAGACGAGAAGGGAAGAGGAAGAAGGAAGGAGAAGGAGAGAGAGAAGGAAGGAAAGAGGAAGAGGATTTGAAGACGAGAAGGGAACGAGAAGGGAAGAGGAAGGGAAGGAGGAAGGGAAAGGGAAGAGGAGAGAGAAGCAGGAGGGGAAGAGGACGAGAAGACGAGAAGGGAAGACGAGCAGAAGGAAGAAGAAGGAGAAGGGCAGAGGACGAAGAGAAAGGGAAGAGAAGGAGGGGGAAGAGCAAGAAGGGGAGGGGAGAGAAGAAGGAGAAGGAGAGGGAAGAAGGAGAGGGGAAGAGCAAGAAGGGGAGGAGAGAGAAAGAAAGAAGGTAAAGGAGAGAGGAAGAAGAGGAGGGGGAAGAAGGAAAAGGAGAAGGAGGAAGGGGAAGGAAGAGAAGGAGGGGAAGAGCAAGAAGGGGGAGGGGAAGGGGAAAGAGAAGGAGGGGGGGAGAGGAAAAGGGAAAGATGAAGGAGAGGAGAAGGAGAGGGGAAGAGAAGGAGCGGCAAGAGCAAGAAGGGGAGGGGAGAGAACAGAAGGAGGAGAAGGGAAGGGGAAGAGAAGGAGGAGGAAGAGCCAGAAGGGGAGGGGATATCTCAGGACTGATGGGCTGCCACTTGTGCTTGAAGACAGCCGTCAACTTCCTTAAGATTTGCTTTCAAGTAGCGGTAAATGTGCACAAGATCCCGAGGCATAAAACACGTTAGAAAAGATGCAGACATGATGTTAGGATGTTGCTTGCGTCTGATGATGACGAAAGGCGAAAAAGAGAGAGAGAGAGAAAAATGAAGATTGAAAAAAAAGAGAGAGAAAGGGGGGGAGGGGGGAGGGGAGGAAAAAAAATTATAAGATGTTTTTTTTATGGGATGAAAGGGGATACTTGCGTTGCATTTCGTTATTATAGATTTTTAAATTTTTTATTACAGGGTGGTTATGATTTTAGATATGATTATAATTGCTATTATCATTAATCTTATCATTATTATTGATAGCAATATTAATAATGATGATAACAATGATAATATTAATGATGATAGTAATAATTATGATGATAATGATAATAATGGTTGTTATTATTATCATAATTATTTTTATTGATATTACTATAATCATCATTATTACTATCAATATTTTTACGATCATTAACAATACTATTATTATTTTTACTATTATTGTTGTTATTGTTATAACTATCAACATCATTACCATCATTTTCATTATTATCATTATTACAATCATTGTAATCCTTCTTATCAAAAGTATTATTTCAATCATCGTCATTATCATTATCATTTCTGTCATCATTATTATCATTCAAATCATCATTATCATCATAATTTTCATTACTATATTTTCGTTATTATCATTACTTTCATAATCATAAAAAATGATCAAACAGA
>NC_091571.1:9633155-9635655 GCF_042767895.1 Penaeus vannamei | reverse complement strand
CTCTCTCTCTCTCTTTCTCTCTCTCTATCTATCTATCTATCTATCTCTCTCTCTCTATTTATATATATATATATATATATATATATATATATATATATATATATATATATATATGTGTGTGTGTGTGTGTGTGTGTGTGTGTGTGTGTGTGTGTGTGTGTGTGTGTGTGTGTGTGTGTGTATGTGCGTGTATGTGCACGCGCGCCCAGATGTGTATAGAAGTCCATTTCACAAAATTAAGCGTAGTCACATTTGCGAATCCAGGACCTCTCTCCCAATCCCACAAAGAAATCCTGAAGGGAACGACCCGCTCTCCTCTTGGTAAAGGACCATCCCCTTAAAAGGCACACAGGACTCTTCTCAATTAACGGCCTTTGACGGTAAAGCGAAGATACACGCTAGGTTTATTCTATAGGCGAAGTACCCACACACTGAAGCGTTTAACCCGTAAGCTAGGTCGGGAAAGGTAAATGCAGTGAGTTTGGGTTTCGTAAAGTGGGAGTTTCGTAAATTGAGAGTTTCGTGAGTTGTGAGTTTCGTGAGTTTCAGTTTCGTAAAGTGTGAGTTTCATCAAGTGTTTCGTTAATTGTTTCGTAAATTGTGGGTTTTATAAAGTGTGTTTCGTTAATTGTGAGTTTCGTAAACTGTGTGTTTCGTAAACTGTGAATTTCGTAAATTATGAGTTTCGTAAATTGTGAATTTCATAAAGTGTGAGTTTCGTAAATTCGTTTTACTGGTACAGGAAAATCGGGAATGGGGGGAGGGGGGGGGGGGAGAGCAGGACCCAGAGTATTAGATAGTTTGAGATCCACTTCCATGTCTATATTTAGCGATGTTCGTCCTCTGTGCTGCGATCTTAGTACACTGGTTCGCAAACTTTTTTTACGCTCGCACCTCTAAGAAAATTTTACTGTGTCCTCGCATCCCCTTTGAATTTATAGCTTATTAAGGGATAAAGGAAGTGTGTTTATATTAAATTTGATCAAGAAAAGAGAATATTCTTTTTAAGTTTTAATGATATGTTAACAAAAATCAAACATATGGACAAGAAAGCACGTCCCAGATTATTTTAACAAACCTTATAAAGAATAATCACTTGCTTGTATTATCTACATATAAAAAATCCAAAAACTAACTTCAAGACGTTTATGTAAGTGAATTTTCAATCCAATGGCTCGTTTCTTGTTTCTTAATGATGAGTAATAAATAGATTAATTGCTTGTCTTCAAGATGGACACTTCTCGCACTCCCAGGGAATGCGAGCTGCCCTGGTTGGGACACCCTGTCTTAGACTATTATTTGAATTCTCAGGATCGAATTACAAGCATAAAAATAGAGGATTACTTATTTCACTTATGAAAAAAAAATAAAACAGCAACAGCAGGATCGAATTATAAGCATAAAAATCCAGGATTACTTACTTCGCTTATAAAAAAAAGAAAAAAAAAGAAAAAAAAAACAAACAGCAACAGCAGGATCGAATAATAAGCATAAAAATACAGGATTAATTATTTCGCTTATGAAAAAAACAGCAACAGCAGGGTCGAATTATAAGCATAAAAATACAGGATTACTTATTTCGCTTATGAAAAAAACACCAAAAGAAGGGTCGAATTTTAAGCATGAAAATAAAGGATTACTTATTTCGCTTATGAAAAAAACAGCAACAGCAGGGTCGAATTATAAGCATAAAAATACAGGATTACTTATTTCGCTTATGAAAAAAAAAAAAAAAAAACAGCAACAGCAGGGTCGAATTATAAGCATGAAAATACAGGATTACTTATTTCGCTTATGAAAAAAAAAAAAAACATCAACAGCATTTTCAGTGTAAAAAAAAAGATCAGTATTGAAAACTTACCATAAACTTTATCAGTCTCCGTCTTACCCATATCCCAACGCTACGTCCTGGGTCTTCTTGCCTTGAAGCCGAATCATGAAACTCATCGATAGAAATTTTTCACAAGAGTCTACTCATGCCACTGTTATCCCTTCTAATCTACTACTACTATTTTTTTCTATAGAGCTATATAATGTTTTTCTATATTTTTCATATATCATATAAATTTCTATATATATCATATAAATTTCTATATATATTATATATATTTCTATATTTTTCTATATATTATATAAAAATATTTCCCAAGTATCAATCTTCGGACAGAGAACTGATTGGCCAATTGGATACTGAAGGTTGCAAGATATGAATAACAATTATTTGTGTATATATATATACATATACATACACACACATATACAAACATTTATTTGTGTATATATATACATATACATGCACACACATATACAAACATTTATTTGTGTATATATATATATACATATACATGCACACACATATACAAACATTTATTTGTGTATATATATATACATATACATGCACACACATATACAAACATTTATTTGTGTATATATATATACATATACATGCACACACATATACAAACATTTATTTGTGTATATATATACATATACATGCACAC
>NC_091571.1:9613155-9623155 GCF_042767895.1 Penaeus vannamei | reverse complement strand
TAATAATAATAATGATAATAAACACATTGATAATGATGATAACAATAACAAGCAAAATTCAATTAATGACCAGGATATCTTTTATGATGATAATACCTTAATGATAATGGCGATAAGAACAGTGATAATGATAACAATAATAGTAACAATGATGATAATGATAATGATTATGATGATGATGATGATTATAATAATTATAATAACACCAATGGCAATAATAATGATGATGGCAATGATAATGATGATAGTAACAATGATAATAATGATGAGGAGGATGAGGCTAATTATGATAATGATAACAATAACATTAATAATGATGATAATAATAATGATAGCAACAATAATAAGGATAACAATAGTGATGAAAATGATAATGGATATTATCATAACGATAATAAAGATAATGATAACAATAACAAAATAATCATAATAGTAATGATAATCATAATGATAACAATAATAACAATAGTCGTGCTAATAATAATAATAATGATATCAATAATGATAATGAGAATAATAATAACGATAAAGATTATAGTGATAATGATAATCACAACAAAAACAACAATAATAATAAAAACAATAATAATAGTATTAGTAATTTCAATGGTAATAGTAATGTTAATAAAAATAACATTGACAATAATAGTGATAATTTTGACAATAATAGTGGTAATTATGATAATAACTATAATGACAATAAAAATGACAATAATAGCACAAGCAATTGTGGTAATGATAATGATGTTAATAGTGCTAATGATAATGATCATAACAATAACAAAAATAGTAAAAATAATAATGATAATAAAAATCATAACATAAACCAATCATAATAAAAATTATAATATCAATGATATCAATACTGATAATAATAATAGTGTAATAATAATAATGATAATGAAAATTTAACAATAATAATGATAATAATAATAACAATATTGGAAATGAAATTCAAATAATCATCATGATGATCATCATAATGACAGTAAATTTATGACAATAAAAAGGGCGATGGTAATAATAGTAATAATAATAATAATAATGATAATAATAATAATAATAACAATAATAATAACGTTAGTAATTCTGATGATGATGTTGAGAATGATAATGATAACAATAATAATAATATTGATAATAATAACAACGATTAAAACAATGATGAGAATGGAAATTAATAATTAATAATAATAATAATAATAATGATAATAATAATAATTATTATTATTATAATAATAATAATGACAATAATAGTAATAACAACAATGATAATAGAAGAGTAACAGTAACAATTACAACAACTATAATAAAGATAATTACCACCAGCTTTAATTGCTATTAGTAATGATGAAAGTACTAGTATTATAAAGGGTTATTTCTATTTTACAAAATTAAAACAATAAACGCATTATTTAAAGTTTATTTCCAGATTTTTTTTTTTTTTTATATAAATAGACTGCGTACCCTGCGCGAGTTTATAAATGTATTCCAGGCAGTTAATGATAATAGTAGTAATGATAATAATGATAATGATAATAGTAGTAATAATAATAATGATAATGATAATGATGATGACACTACTACTACTAATAACAACAACAATGATAATAGTAATAATAAAAAGCAATAGGAATAATAAAGATCAAAACTCTACTGCTACTGCTGCTGCTATTATTAATAATAATAATGATAGTAATGATAATAATAATGATGATGCAAATAACAATGATCCTAATGATGACAATAATTATAATGAAAATAATAATAACGATGGTAATATCCAAAACAGTAATAATTATAATACTGATAATGATAATGATACTATTAATAATCATAGAAATAATGATAATAATGAACAAACTAACCAACTACAAAAAGCATATATTCCGAGTAATAATAAACAGTCCAAAAAGCATAATAATAATAATAATAATAATAATAATAATAATAATAATAATAATAATAATAATAATAATAATAATACAATAACAATAACAGAATAGTAACGATAATCAAAATTACTGTTATTATCACTATGATGATGATAAGACTAGAATAAACCAAAAAAGAAAACTATAGGTCATGACAATAACAATGACGATGATGTTGATCAGAAATATAGATT
Source organism: Penaeus vannamei (assembly GCF_042767895.1). Taxonomy (NCBI): domain Eukaryota; kingdom Metazoa; phylum Arthropoda; class Malacostraca; order Decapoda; family Penaeidae; genus Penaeus; species Penaeus vannamei. The sequence goes on along the minus strand of NC_091571.1, from coordinate 9,621,027 downwards.
ATAATGATTATGATAATAATCATGATGGTAATAATGATTCTGATGAAGTAATGATGGAAACAATTATTATAAAGGTAGATATGGAAATAGGTATGATAGTAACAATAAGTAATATAGATATTATGAAAATAATAAAAGGAGATGCATTTCCTAAGTTGGGCTAAGACACACTCCTGGTAAAATAATAATAATAATATATTTATAATAATATATAATATAATAATGATAATAATAATAATAATAATAATATATTTATAATATAATATATATTATTTATAACTTTTTGAGATCTCCTGCAACAACAATGATAACAATAAAGATGCTTTTGATAATAATGACAATTATGGTAATAATGATAAAAACAATAATAATAATAACGATAATAATCATGATGTTAATAATAGTTAAAGAATTAAATAAGAAATAATCAAAACAGTGAAAAAAAGAATAATGATAAGAATAATATAATAATGACAATAATAATATTAGTAATAATAAAATAATAATGATAATAATAAATACATTGATAATGATGATAACAATAACAAGCAAAATTCAATTAATGATGATATTTTTTATGATAATACCATAATGATGATCATAATACTAAGAGTAAATTTATAACAATAATAAGGACGATGGTAATGATACCAGTAAAATTAACAATGATATTAATAATAATAATAACGATAAAATGATAAAAATAGAAATCAATAATTAATAATAATGATAATAATGATAATTATAGAAATCAATAATTAATAATAAAGATAATAATAATTATGATAGTCGTGACAATTATAACAATAACAACAATGATAATAGAAGAGTAACGGTAACAATTACATCAACTATAATAATGATAATTATCACCAGTATTAAGATATCAATAGTAATAATGAAAACACTAGTATTATTAAAGTTTTTTTTTCAGTTTCAATTGTGCAGGACAACATGGGCAGATAAGTTCTCGATTTTATTATATATATAAATAGACTGCGTACCCCGCGTGAGTTTATAAATGTATTCCAGGTAGTTAATGATAATAATGGTAATGATAATAATTATAATGATAATAACATTGGTCACACTACTGTTATTAATAACAACAACAGTGATAATAGTAATAATAAAAAGTAATGACCAAAATACTACTACTACTGCTGCTACTATTAATAACAATAATAATAATGGTAGTAATAATGATAATAGTAATGATAATAATAATGATGATGCAAATAACAATGATGATAATGATGACAATAATTATAATGAAAATAATAATAACGATGATAATACCAAAAACAGTAATAATGATAATAATACTGATGATGATAATGATACTATTAATAATCATAACAATAATGATAATAAAGACAACTTTTTGAGTTATCTTGCTAACCAACGAACAAACAAACTAACCAACGCTGTTAAAAGCCTAAATTCCGAGTAATAAACAGACCAACAAGCATAATAATAATGATATTAATAAACAATAAAAGGATAGCAATGATAATTATAATTAATGTTATTATAACTATGATAATGATAAGAATAGAATAAACCAAAAAGGAAAGCAATAGGTCATGACAATAACAATGACGATGATGTTGATCAGAAATAAAGATTATAATGATTATGATAATAATCATGATGGTAACAATGATTCTGATGAGATAATGGAAACAATGGGAGACATTGCAATAAGTATAAAAGTAACAATATAGAAATGATGAAAATGATAAAAATAGTCTGAACAAAGGTAATGATAATAATGGTGATGGTAAAAAACTCAACAATAATTCAAGGAATTATAATAATAGTATCAATGAATGGAATGATTGTAATGGCAAATAAAATAATAGCAATAATAATGATAACATTGATAATGATAATACCAATAATAATGATAATAACAGAAATGAAAGCAATGGTAATAGTAATAATCATAAAAAATGATAACAGTGAATGCAGTGGTGTGAGAATAATGTTAATGGGAAATAAATGAATGTTTCAATGATAATGATAATAATAACAATTATGATTATTATTACCATCATTATTATTACTAGTAGTAGTACTATTACTATTACTATTGTTACTATTAATATTATTATTACTTTCATTATAATCGCTATCATCATTATTATTATTGTAATAATGCCATCAACAACAATACTAATACTACCACTGCCACTACGAATAATAATAACAAAGATGATATTAATATTAACAATAATAATGATGAAAATAATTATAGTAATTAAAAAAATAATAAGCATAATTTATAATGACAATGAGAACACTACTAATCATGGTAATCATGACAATAATATCAACAATGATAATAACACTAATAGTAGTAGTAGTTGTTGTAATGATGATAATAATATAGATAATGTTAATAATAAAAAAGATGGTGATGATCATAACAATGATAAAAGTTATTATGATTATAATAATGATAATGACATTAATATCAAGTGAATACATAATAATCATGATATTAATAGCAACAGTAGTAAAAGTGATAATAATAGTAATGATAATAATGACCATAACAATAGTAACAATAATTATAATGATAATAGTAACAATAATAATAACTACAATGATAATGATAATAACGATGAGAATAATAATGATAATAATAGTAAAAAAGATTTTGATGATAATAAAGTCGATAATGCTAATAAGGATAATACTACTATTACTAATGATAATAAAAACAGCAATGATAATATTTGTAATAATAATGATGATAACGATAATATTGAAAATTATAATAATATCAATAATGATTCACGGAATTATAATAACAATATAAAATAATAAGTTTTAAAATCATAACGATAATGATGATAATAACAATAAGGGTTATGATAAAAAACATTATTCTAATCGTGATAATGATAACAGTGATAATAACAATAGTAAAAGTAATAATAATGTTAATGATAATAATAATAATGATGATATTAATAATAACAATAATAATAATAATAATTAATCAATATAATGATAATGATAATAATAATAATAACTTCATCAGTTATGATAATAATGATGATAAAAGAAATTATAATAATAATAATAATCATAAATATATTCATGACAGTAATAGTAATAACAGTGATAACAGAAGAGTAACAGTAACAATTACAACAAAGCTAATGATAGTTATCAGTGTAATAATAATAATAATAATGATAATATAATAACATTTATAGCTATTTCTTTTTAATTTCAAAATTTTAATTAACAAATACGAAATACAATTCTGCAACCCGATTTTTTTTTATATGTAAATAGACTGCGTACCCCGCGCGAGTTTATGAATGCATTAAAGACAGTTAATGTTAAAAATTATAATGATAATAAACACAATAATGATAATAAAGATGATGACATTACTAATGGTAATAACATGATAATAAAAAAACAATAATAGACATAATAATGATCAAAACACTATTACTACTACTACTGCTATTACTAATAACAATAATAAAAATAATTATAATAGTAATGATGATAATGTTGATGCTAATGACAATGATGATAATGATGACAATGATAATGAAAATAATGAAAACGATGATAATACTAAAAACAGTAATAATGATAATACTGATGACGAAAAGGATACTATTAATAATCATAAAAATAAAGATAATAATGATAATAAAGACAAACCTTTGACAAAGAAAAAAATAATAAAAATATGTACAGAACTTTTTGAGTTATCCTGCTAACCAACGAACAAACAAACTAACCAACGCTGCCAAAACCATAAATTCCGAGTAATAAACTGACCAAAAACCATAATAATAATTATTAAACAATAACAATAAAAGGATAGTATTGATAATTATAATTACTGTTATTATAACTATGATGATTAATAATTTCCACATTTTTTATACTGATGACAGTATTTATGATTGTTTGTTGACTTCGTACATTTCTATTCAAGAGAATGATGGGAAATCTCGTTTTATATTTATAGGTGATTTTTATGCTCACCACCGAGACTGGCTGAATTCTGTGTCCCCAACTGACCGACATGGCTTTTCTGCCTTAGATTTCGCAGATGTAGTTGGGTGTGCGCAGTTAGTCCGTGGTGCAACTCACAGGAGTGGCAATCTTTTGGATCTTTTGCTAACTGATGTGAGAGGGGTAGTTGGTGTAGACTCCATCACGCCAATAGGTTCTTCCGACCACTAAAGTCTAGCAAGTAAGATCCAGCTGGACTTTGCTATGCCAGATTTTACGCTAACTAGACAATTCTTTTTAAAGTCTAGAATTAACTGGAATGGTGGCTACCATGCTTTTAATAGCATTGTTTGGCGAAATGTTTACAGTTCTTCTTGTCCTGTTAGAGCTATTAATTTGTTATTGTTGGACATCATAACGAAGTTTGTACCAAGCAAAACTCTGAAATCTCGTTCACATGATAAAGCATGGTTAAAGGTTATCCACTTCAGTGGATAACCTGAAGCTCTTATGTGTAACCTTTGATTCAAAGCTTACATTTGAATTGCATATTAGGATTATGGCCCGGGCAATTTCATCAAAGTTAGGAATCACTCAAGGAAAGGAAATCTATGAAGATGACAACATTATACGTAGGTGCTTCTTTTCTTTTATTCTACCTCATTTTGAGTATTGTTCTCCTGTGTGGTTATCTGCTGCAGACTCACACTTAAGACTGCTTAATCGTACTTTTAATTCCATTAAATTTCTCCTGTCTGACTTAAATTTGGACATTGGACATCGTAGAGTTACCGGGGCTCTTTCAGTCTTATACGAAATTGTAACCGATAATTCACATCCCCTCCATAAGTTTTTACCTGACTTTTATCAACCTGCAAGAATTACAAGAAGTTCTATGACCCTCAATTCAATGACATTTGATGTAAGTCGATCGTCTACAAGTCAGTTTTCTAGATGCTTTTTTACTGCTATTTGTAGACTTTGGAATAGATTGCCTTCAGAGATTGTAACTTCTTCGACTCTTGATAAGTTTAAAACGTCAGCTAACATGTTTTTCTTACGTAATTAGCTGACTTTCTTTTTTTCATTCTTTCTTAGCTGTATCTTGACCTGCACTGACACCTTTGGTGGTATAAATCTCGATTTTTTCAGTGTGGCTTATTATATAGCTTAATATAATAATAATAATAATAATAATAATAATAATAATAATAATAATAATAATAATGATATTAATACTGATCATAATAATAATAATATAATAATAATGATGATGAAAATTCAACAATAAAAATGATAATAATAACAATATTGACAATGAAATTAAAGTAATCATGATGATCATCATCATACTGACAGTAAATTTATAATGATAATAAGGACGATGATAATGATAACAGTAATAATAATAATAATAATGATAATAATAATAACGATAGTAATTCTGATGATGATGTTGATAATGATAATGATAACAACAATAATATTATTAATAATAATAACGATAAAAACAATGATAATAATGGAATTTAATCATTGATAATGATAATAATGATAATAATAATAATAATAATAATAATGACAATAATAGTAATAACAACAATGATAATAGAAGAGTAACAGTAACAATTACAACAACTACAATGATAATTATCACCAGTCTTAATTTCTAATAGTAATGATGAAAGTATGAGTATTATAAAGGGTTATCTTTACTTTCAAAATTTTATAGAACGGGAAGACAAAGTAAACGTCAAGTCCCGATTTTTAATATATATAAATAGACTGCGTACCCCGCGGGAGTTTATAAATGTATTCCAGGTAGATAATGATGATAGTAGTAATGATAATAAAGACAAACCTTTAGCAAAGAAATAAATCATAAAAATCTGTGAACAACTTTTTGAGTTATCCTGCTAACCAACAAACAAACTAACTAACCAACGCTACAACAAGTATAGATTCCGAGTAATAAACTGTCCAAAACGCATAATAATAATAATAATAAATAACAATAAAAGAATAGCAATGATAATTATTATTTAATTATTATTACTGTTATTATAACTAAGATGATGGTAAGACTAGAATAAACCAAGAAGGAAAACTATAGGTTATGACAATAACAATGACGATGATGTTGATCAGAAATATAGATTATAATGATTATGATAATAATCATGATGGTAATAATGATTCAGATGAAGTAATGATGGAAATAATTATTATAACAGTTAGTCAGGAGAGACGTAATGATAATAATGATGATGGTAAAAATAACATTAATTCAAGCAATTATAATGACAATTTCATTTAATAGAATGATTATAATGATAATGATAATAATGCCAATAATAAAGATAACATTGATAAGGGTAATAATGATGATAACAGTAACAATAATATGAATAACAACATTAACAATAATGATAACAATGGTCATAATAATAATAAATACAGTGATAGTAATAATAGTAATAATAAAGATAATAACAATGACTAATATTGATGACAATAATGATGATTATGATGATGATAACAATAAGGATAATCATTATAAAATGATAATCATAACAGCAAGCAAATACATAATGGTAATAATGATAATAAGAATAAGATTGATAGTAACGATAATAATAGTGATAACAATAATAACGATAATAAAACCTAATAATAACAATAATAACAAGGATTATAATAATGACTGCAACAGTAAAAACAATTTCAATGATAATAATGATAATGATAGTGATAATCATAATCACAATCATAATAAAGATAAAAATAAAGATGACTGCAACGATACTAATATTGATTATAAAAATTATAATGATAAAAATGAAAATTATGATAAGAACAAAATGATAATAAGAATAAGAAGATAATTATAATAATGATAATAATAATAGTGCTAATGATAACAGTAATGATCATTATATAAATATTATTGATTATAATAACAATTATGTTTATGATAATAATGATTATAGTAATGATGATAATAATAAAAAAGATAATGGTATTGGTAATATTAGTAATAATGAGAATCATGATAAAAGAAAATCATAATAAAAAGGATAATAACAATAATTCTCATTATTATTTTTATAATCATCATTCCTATCATTATCATTATCAGTACTATTATTATACTATTATCCTATCATTTGCTATCATTTTTATTATCATTACTATTACCATATTTATGATAATAACAATAGTAACAAAACTATCAGTAACAGCAATGATAGAAATGATAAAATCATTGTCAAAGATAATAACAATATTTATCAATCTAACAATCATTATCATGATCATTAGTAGTATTATCATTATCACCATAACAATAAAAATAACTATAGTGTTAAGGATCGTAATGAATATATTACTAAAATATAGCGTGTGATCATAGTGATAATGATAACGATAACATAGTAATCGTAATAGTAATGATAATTATTATGATAACAATAATAACAATAATAGTGCTAATAATGTAAATAATAATGATATCGATAATGATAATGATAATAATAAGAAACAGAATAATGATTTAAATATATATATATATATATATATATATATATATATATATATATATATATATATATATATATATATATATATATATATATATATATCATACAGTAAGTAGTCTTTTCTATGCACTCAACGTAGATACATATGACAACTGAATTCACGATGACGATGACAATCAAGCTTAAAGAGAACTTAATCCTATCTAAATCTTATAAAAAAAAAATAAATAAAAAAAAAAATAAAAAAAAGGAACACGTCTGGAACTGCATGTGATGATGACCAATTCCTAATCCTGTGAAGTTCTGATGTCTGAAGTTGTGATGACTTTGTGATTAG
>NC_091571.1:9598155-9600655 GCF_042767895.1 Penaeus vannamei | reverse complement strand
ACTGCGCCACATAATGATAGGTAGGGTTTAAATTTGCTGCACCTGGGGTTTTGTTCCGAGGCACGGGAGCGGACCGGCGGAGGCGCCCTACACAATACCCGCGGCTTACGGGGGAAATAAAGAGAGATTCATGATAGAAAAAACCCGAGGCTGCGTGCGAAGGAGGGAAAAGGCGACGAGGAGGAGGAGGAGGAGGAGGAGGAGGAGAGGAGGGAAGGAGGAGGGAGGGAGGAAGGAGAGAGTTTGGGGGAATCTGGAAGCGTAGGAGGTTGGGGTAGGAGAGGGAGGGAGGAAGGGAGGGAGGGAAGGAGGAGAGGAGGGATGAGGAGAGGTGTAAGAGAGGGAAGGAGAGGGAGGAGGAGGAAGGAGAGAGTTTGGGGAATCTGGAGGCGTAGGAGGTTGGGGTAGGAGAGGGAGGAGAGGTTGGGGTAGGAGAGGGAGGAGGAGCGAGGAGGGAGGGAGGGAGGGAGGGAAGGAGGAAGGGAGGAGGGAAGGAGGAAGGGAGGAGGAGAGGAGGGAGGGAGGAGGGAGGGAGGAAGGAGAGAGTTTGGGGGATCTGGAAGCGTAGGAGGTTGGGGTAGGAGAGGGAGGGTGGGAGGGAGGGAAGGGAGGAGGAAGGGAGAGGAGGGGAGGAGGGAAGGAGGAAGGGAGGAGGGAAGGAGGAAGGGAGGAGGAGAGGAGGGAAGGAGGGATGGAGGAAAGGGGAGGAGGGAAGGAGGAGGAGGAGGAGAGAGTTTGGGGGATCTGGAGGCGTAGGAGGTTAGGGTAGAAGAAGGAGGAGGAGGGAGGGAGGAGGAAGGGATGGAGGGGGGAGGAGTGGGTGGTGAGAGGGAGAGTGAGGGGGAGGGGTGGAGGGAGGAAGGGGGAAGGGTGATGAGTGGGAGGGGGAGAGGGGGGAGGAAGAGGGAAGGAGATGCGAGGGAGGAGAGGGAGGGAGGTGAGGGGGAGGAAGGGGGTGGATGATACGAAGGAGGGAGGGAGAAAAAGAAGGAGAAGGAGGCCTTGCAAGGGTGTTGAGGTGTTGAGGTGTTGAGGTGTTGCTTTCTTTTCACTTTCTCTTTCTTTATCGCTTTTTTCTTTGTCTCTCTCTCTCTCTAACTTTCACTCACTCTCTCTCTCTCTCTCTTTCTTTATATATATATGTGTGTGTGTGTGTGTATGAATATAGATATAAACACACACACATGCAATATATATATATATATATATATATATATATATATATATATATATATATATATATATATATATATATATATATATATGTACGCGTGTGTCTTTCTAATTACTCTTTTCTAACGTCATTCTTATGTTAATTGTTAGGTGAAGATATTACTACAATGCCTAATAATGATAATGATGACAGTAATGATAATAATGCAATAACAATAATTATGAAAATAATTATCATAATAGTGATGATGATAATAATATGACTGATATACTGATAGTAATATAATGATGATGCTAATGATAATAATAATAATAATAAAAATAATATGGTAAGGATAATAATAATAATAATGATAATGAATATGATAATACTTATTTTCGTTATAGTAATGATAATACTAATATCAACAGTATTAACAATAATGATAATAATGATAATGTTAATAATATCAATAAAAAACAATGATAATGATAATAGCAATAATGACCATGATAATATCAATGACATCAACAATAATGATAGTAACAAAACTAGTAATAACAATAACAATAATAACGATAATAACAATGCTAATGACAATAATAACAACTAGTAACACAGAGAGCTCATACCTCTGCCAAGCAAGAGGGTCACTGATGCAAGAAAATAAAATAAAATCATAGATCCGTATTATTATGATCCGGATAACCACCAAAAATCTATAATTAATCAAATCATTGAGTGAGTGTCTGTGTTTGTTTATATAATTTTCACTTCCATTGAATGAAGATGAAAATTAGGAGGTTCAGGTATATTGGATGATCGATTCATTAAGAAATTAAGATAGAAAGAGGGAGAGAGAAAGAAAAAAAGAAAAGATCCCAGAAAATACATACATTAATTGTAAGTAAGAGACGACGGTACAAAGGAAAAACTGGATCTAAATTTATTTGTGTGTGTGTGTTTATAAACTGTTTGTCTCAATTTGAGCTATAATAGAAGTCACGGCAGTATGTATAATCCCACTTTGTAACTCGAATCCTAAATGACATTTTTTATATTATCATATATATAAATAAATATGTATATATATATATATATATATATATATATATATATATATATATATATATATATATATATATATATATATATATATATATATATATATATATAGAAAAGTTATGAATGAGACTGGATATCTTCACAATACAAGAGATGTATTTGACCGGTTTCGATTACGTCTTCATCTGAATTTTATCCTTTAAGCAAATTAATAATTCGGATGGCAATAATTGTTTACATGAATATCAAAAATTTTGCGATATCATAAACGAATGACTAAAC
>NC_091571.1:9588155-9590655 GCF_042767895.1 Penaeus vannamei | reverse complement strand
GAGTTGGGGGGTCCTGGGAAGAGGGGGAAGGGAGGGCAAGGAGGGAGTCGGAGAAGGGGACGGGAAGAGGGGAGGGGGGACTTGGGGGGATGGAAGGGGGCCTAGGAGGGAGTTGGGGGGACGGATAGAGAGGAGGGGGACTAGGAGGGGAGTTGGGGGTCCTGGGGAGAGGGGAGGGAGTCGGGGGACGGATAGAGGGGGGTGGGATGAGGAGGAGAGTCCCCCGACTTGGGTGGAGGGGAGGGGACCTAGGAGGGAAGGTCGGACTCGGGAGTGTGCGTGGGGGGGGGGGGGAGGGAAGTCTAGGAGGGAACCCGGGGGTACCTGGGGGTAGGGAAAGTGGGGTGAGGACCAGGGGGAGGGTGGGGGGGGGGGTAGAATGTCTGAATAAAAGTTATCTGATGCAACTGATTAAAAAAAAAAAAAAAAAAGAGAGAGAGAGAGAGAGGGAGGGAGGGAGGGGGAGAGGAGGGACGGTTTTATGCAATCGGGAATATTCATTGAACAATAAAAGCAGCCATAAATTGAACGAGTTATTAATCAATCGCTGTATTCGAAAATGCTCTTCAATCAATCGGAAAGACAATGAAAACACACTGCAGTTCAGTATACTATATTAATGGATATCTGAAACGCTAACAAAACTTTGCACGCACGACGCAGACAGTGACCGGCTGCCGGCTGGGAATTACTCATCATTCTCTCCTTTCCCTTTTGTTTTTGGGAGGAAACATATTGCTGAAATTATTATTGTGATTGTTATGGATTAATTGTTATCATCTTTATTGACTATGATGTGTAAGGGTGATATTGAGATAAATAGACATGATTCATTTTATCATCATTATTGTCGTCGTTATAGTCATCCATATTATCATTATTATTATTATTATCATTATTATTATTATTATCATTATTATTATTATTATTATTATTATTATTATCATCATCATCATTATCATTCCTAATTATATTATTATTATTATTATTGTTATTATTGTTATCATTATTATTATCATTACCATTATTATCATCATTATTATCATTCTTTATTATATTATTATTATTATCATTGTTATTACTATTATTATTATTACCATTATTATCATCATTCCTTATTATATTATTATTATTATTCCTTATCATCTTATTATAATTACTCCTTATTCTCTTATTATTCTTTATTACCATTTGCCTTTCATCCGACGATCTAAAGAACGAAAGAATTAGGAACGTCCTCTTTATCGTTATTATTGTTATCGTTATTTCCAATTCTCGCTTTGAGGATGTTGTAAAGTCGATACTTTTCTCATTCGCAATTTCATCATCAATGAAATCATCAACGTTCCTTTTTAATTCATTCATTCATGTTTCCAGATCAAATAGATTGCTCCGCTGGCTTCGAAGTCATTAGCATATTCGTCGTTTCGAAGTATGATCGTCGTGGTATATTTATGAAGCGTATGCATGTTGACGAATGTGGAAAAGGTGCGAATGAGGACGAATATCTTCATAATGTAAGAGATGTATTTGACCGGTTTCGAATATATCTTCGTCAAAAATACATACATGTGTGTATTTCTGTATTTCTGACGAAGGTGTATTCGAAACCGGTCAAATACATCTCTTGTATTTTGAACATATTTGACCGGTTTCGAATATATCTTCGTTAGAAAAACATACATATGTGTGTATTTCTGTATTTCTGACGAAGGTGTATTCGAAAGCGGTCAAATACATCTCTTGTATTGTGAAGATATTCGCTCTCATTCATACCTTTCCTATATAGTATATTTATGTTCGTTCTAAGAGGAATAGGATGTTGTTCCTCTTGTGTGGAGGGATGGAATGAAAAAAAAAGAAAAAAATTGTACATGGGGTTTAATTTGTACACATTGGCGTAGGTCTTTGGTCCTGCGTTTTAGCATACTCGTTAACAGTTTTTTATTAATGTCTTTTTGCGTGTGTTGATTAGTTGATTAGGTTGTTTATATTTTGATAAAGACCGTCCCCGTGTTTTTTCTTTCTTTCTTTCTTTCTTTCTTTCTTTCTTTCTTTCTTTCTTTCTTTCTTTCTTTCTTTCTTTCTTTCTTTCTTTCTTTCTTTCTTTCTTCTTTTTTTTTCCTTTTTTTTTTACTTCATTCGTGTGTTAGTTACCTGTCTGATTTGTTCATACCTTGACGAAGTTCGTTCTCGATCTTTTAAAACTCTTATCGTGTACTAATTAACTATTTGGTTTACTTATATTTTTTTGACGGTTTGCTCTCTATTCGAGTATCGATCAGTTGATTGGTTTGTATAAATTTGACAAAGCTTGTTTCTGTTTACGTAGGGCATTGACGGGGCTTCTTGATTCACTAAACAACATTCATTTTAAAAAGATAAATAACAATGACTAAGAGAAGAAATCTTAAAAGAAAAACCTGAAAACATCGAACGAGGTCGTTGGTGTGTTAAAGCAGACCTAACGACCACCTGCCGTAAGAACCGAACGTCGCAA
>NC_091571.1:9563155-9575655 GCF_042767895.1 Penaeus vannamei | reverse complement strand
TTAGACAGATAGTTGGGTGGTGAGATCTTTAGATAGTTAGTTGAGTTGTTAGACAGATAGTTGGGTTGTGAGATCTTTAGATAGTTGAGTTGTTAGACAGATAGTTGGGTTGTGAGATCTTTAGATAGTTGAGTTGTTAGACAGATAGTTGGGTTGTGAGATCTTTAGATAGTTAGTTGAGTTGTTAGACAGATAGTTGGGTGGTGAGATCTTTAGATAGTTAGTTGAGTTGTTAGACAGATAGTTGGGTTGTGAGATCTTTAGATAGTTGAGTTGTTAGACAGATAGTTGGGTTGTGAGATCTTTAGATAGTTAGTTGAGTTGTTAGACAGATAGTTGGGTTGTGAGATCTTTAGAAAGTTAGTTGAGTTGTTAGACAGATAGTTGGGTTGTGAGAACTTTAGATAGTTGAGTTGTTAGACAGATAGTTGGGTTGTGAGAACTTTAGATAGTTGAGTTGTTAGACAGATAGTTGGGTTGTGAGATCTTTAGATAGTTAGTTGAGTTGTTAGACAGATAGTTGGGTTGTGAGATCTTTAGATAGTTGAGTTGTTAGACAGATAGTTGGGTTGTGAGATCTTTAGATAGTTGAGTTGTTAGACAGATAGTTGGGTTGTGAGATCTTTAGATAGCTAGTTGAGTTGTTAGACAGATAGTTGGGTTTTGAGATCTTTAGATAGTTGAGTTGTTAGACAGATAGTTGGGTTGTGAGATCTTTAGATAGTTGAGTTGTTAGACAGATAGTTGGGTTGTGAGATCTTTAGATAGCTAGTTGAGTTGTTAGACAGATAGTTGGGTTGTGAGATCTTTAGATAGTTGAGTTGTTAGACAGATAGTTGGGTTGTGAGATCTTTAGATAGCTAGTTGAGTTGTTAGACAGATAGTTGGGTTGTGAGATCTTTAGAAAGTTAGTTGAGTTGTTAGACAGATAGTTGGGTTGTGAGATCTTTAGATAGTTGAGTTGTTAGACAGATAGTTGGGTTGTGAGATCTTTAGATAGCTAGTTGAGTTGTTAGACAGATAGTTGGGTTGTGAGATCTTAAATAGTTAGTTGAGTTGTTAGACAGACAGTTGGGTTGTGAGATCTTTAGATAGTTGAGTTGTTAGACAGATAGTTGGGTTGTGAGATCTTTAGATAGTTGAGTTGTTAGACAGATAGTTGGGTTGTGAGATCTTTAGATAGTTGAGTTGTTAGACAGATAGTTGGGTTGTGAGATCTTTAGATAGCTAGTTGAGTTGTTAGACAGATAGTTGGGTTTTGAGATCTTTAGATAGTTGAGTTGTTAGACAGATAGTTGGGTTTTGAGATCTTTAGATAGTTGAGTTGTTAGACAGATAGTTGGGTTGTGAGATCTTTAGATAGTTGAGTTGTTAGACAGATAGTTGGGTTGTGAGATCTTTAGATAGTTGAGTTGTTAGACAGATAGTTGGGTTGTGAGATCTTTAGATAGCTAGTTGAGTTGTTAGACAGATAGTTGGGTTGTGAGATCTTTAGATAGTTGAGTTGTTAGACAGATAGTTGGGTTGTGAGATCTTTAGATAGCTAGTTGAGTTGTTAGACAGATAGTTGGGTTTTGAGATCTTTAGATAGTTAGTTGAGTTGTTAGACAGATAGTTGGGTTTTGAGATCTTTAGATAGTTGAGTTGTTAGACAGATAGTTGGGTTGTGAGATCTTTAGATAGCTAGTTGAGTTGTTAGACAGATAGTTGGGTTTTGAGATCTTTAGATAGTTGAGTTGTTAGACAGATAGTTGGGTTTTGAGATCTTTAGATAGTTGAGTTGTTAGACAGATAGTTGGGTTGTGAGATCTTTAGATAGTTGAGTTGTTAGACAGATAGTTGGGTTGTGAGATCTTTAGATAGTTGAGTTGTTAGACAGATAGTTGGGTTGTGAGATCTTTAGATAGCTAGTTGAGTTGTTAGACAGATAGTTGGGTTGTGAGATCTTTAGATAGTTGAGTTGTTAGACAGATAGTTGGGTTGTGAGATCTTTAGATAGTTGAGTTGTTAGACAGATAGTTGGGTTGTGAGATCTTTAGATAGCTAGTTGAGTTGTTAGACAGATAGTTGGGTTGTGAGATCTTTAGAAAGTTAGTTGAGTTGTTAGACAGATAGTTGGGTTGTGAGATCTTTAGATAGTTGAGTTGTTAGACAGATAGTTGGGTTGTGAGATCTTTAGATAGCTAGTTGAGTTGTTAGACAGATAGTTGGGTTTTGAGATCTTAAATAGTTAGTTGAGTTGTTAGACAGACAGTTGGGTTGTGAGATCTTTAGATAGTTGAGTTGTTAGACAGATAGTTGGGTTGTGAGATCTTTAGATAGTTGAGTTGTTAGACAGATAGTTGGGTTGTGAGATCTTTAGATAGTTAGTTGAGTTGTTAGACAGATAGTTGGGTTGTGAGATCTTTAGAAAGTTAGTTGAGTTGTTAGACAGATAGTTGGGTTGTGAGAACTTTAGATAGTTGAGTTGTTAGACAGATAGTTGGGTTGTGAGAACTTTAGATAGTTGAGTTGTTAGACAGATAGTTGGGTTGTGAGAACTTTAGATAGTTGAGTTGTTAGACAGATAGTTGGGTTGTGAGATCTTTAGATAGCTAGTTGAGTTGTTAGACAGATAGTTGGGTTGTGAGATCTTTAGATAGTTGAGTTGTTAGACAGATAGTTGGGTTGTGAGATCTTTAGATAGTTGAGTTGTTAGACAGATAGTTGGGTTGTGAGATCTTTAGAAAGTTAGTTGAGTTGTTAGACAGATAGTTGGGTTGTGAGATCTTAAATAGTTAGTTGAGTTGTTAGACAGACAGTTGGGTTGTGAGATCTTTAGATAGTTGAGTTGTTAGACAGATAGTTGGGTTGTGAGATCTTAAATAGTTAGTTGAGTTGTTAGACAGACAGTTGGGTTGTGAGATCTTTAGATAGTTGAGTTGTTAGACAGATAGTTGGGTTGTGAGATATTTAGATAGTTGAGTTGTTAGACAGATAGTTGGGTTGTGAGATCTATAGATAGCGCTGGAAAAAAATCGAAAAATCCGCTCCCAACATTCCCCAGATATTTAATTACCTACCAAATAAGCCATAATATGTTTATTTTGGACCAAATCTAAGTAAATAAGTATATTTCCGAAATAACGGTCGTTGAATCAATTTTTCTCTTTTCATCATTTTTTTTTTTTTTTTTTTTTTTTTGGTATAGCCTGTTAAAGGGAGAAGCATAATCTTCCTAAATCATAATAGTCTATCATCTACCTGCATTCCGAAGTCTTGCGGAATTTCTCAAGATGTAACAATCGGCCGGTCTGTTAAATTGTGCCAGGCCCGACCCAATTGACATTCGTTAAACGGATATGCACATACACAAAAATAAATGCATATCTATCAGTCTAGACATACATACCTGCCATACAGATTGAAAAAATAAATGTATGTTTATTTGAGATATCGATAGATATGCATTTATTTCTGTGTATATGGATGTCTGTTTATACGAATAGTCGTTGGGTCGGGCGCAATTTTTACAAACCGGCCGAAAGTCTCAAAAGACTCCTTTTCCTTACGGTAGGGTCCAACTGACTCGGTGGTTCTTCGCCGTAAGTTGGCCATTTTTGAAAACTAAAATTTAAAATAGATAGATAAATAAATAATACAGGCATTCTGCTTTAATGTCTGAAGAGAATAATCTTTCAACTATAATATGCGGAAGACTATTTTTCGAAGTCGACCTTTTTTTGGTGAATATTTAAGTAGACTACTTTTTAGACCACAAAAGTAGCTTTTTAAAAATATATGTCACTTTTACACGAAGCTCATGGAAAAAATGCAAAAACTAGTTGCACCATTCAATACATCTACTATTCAGCTACAAAACGGGCCATAATACCTTTATCTCTAACTGAAAGTGCGTGTGCTACGTGTAACAATATAGTGTACACCAATATCGCTTTTTTTTAGTTTCGTTTTTTTTTTTATATTATGGATAACAAATGATACATGAAATAATCCTAAATGATAAAACCACCTATGATTTCCCTTTATCATTGCTATAATGGGGATTCACAAGATGAAATACCAGTCGAAATAGCATAGTCCTCCCTACCCCCTGACCATCACACTCACGCTCGTTTTCTTTCGGCCAGTCCCGGGCATTGCAAGTCTACGGGACAAAATACCCGCATTTCACACGCCGGCTTGGTAGATGAGTAGATAAATTACTGTGATTGTTCTTTTCTTTTAAATGATATATTATAGATCGTAATAATGCTATGAGCTAGATTTTCCACTGTCATACTATTATATATTGCTCTGACCATGCATCAAATGTACCACAGCTTGCCCACGCCTGTGCAGTTAGCCAGGGTGGTAAATAAAGGACTAAACTAAACACTTCGATCAACTTAAGTAATATACGTTTGCATGCTGTATGACATTCCCGTTCTACCATCTATAATTACTGTAATTACAGAATACTGTACTCTGTCGAATGTATGTGAATATATGTAACGCGCCTGAGCAGTTAGCCAGGGTGGTAAATAAACTTACTTAACACTTCCTTGAAATACAAAATATACAAATACAGGGTGGTGTTACAGTATGAATATACGATATATATATGTATATAAAGATCATGGTGTGTTTCATGACCTTGTATTTATATAAATTGTTACCTCCATTTGTTTGTTTGTTGTTTGGTTGTGTTATTTTTTATTCCAAGGGTAACATAGAGTTATGAATAAATTTTAATGAAATCTTTAACAGAGGTATGTATTAGCCTTACCTAGACACCGCTACATTTTGGTGGTTAACTAGATCCAGGATTTTTTTTCTAATTCAAAAACTTGTGGCCAGATTTTAATGACATTTTTACCAGAGGTGTGTCTTAACCTAACTTATATTCCATAAAATGTTTGGTGGTGATCCGAATCATTTGGAAAACCTCTCCCCATTTTATTTATTTTTTTTTTTTTATTATTTTTTTTATGAACGGCATTTATTTGTATACAAAAATTCTTCCTTATTGTATTTGAATGCTTCACAGTTTTGTGAAGCGAAAGTTAGGCTTATATTTGGTAAAATTTTATAATCTTTCTGAAAATCATCTCATATTTCTATTATATCTGATCATTACGTCACAATTCCTGATTTCCTACCGTAAGGTGAAAAATCATAATAACGGTCGGGTCTTAAATATTTTAGGGTATAATTAAAAGTCCCTGAAAATAATAAATCAAGAAATTACATTAAAAGTCCCTGAAACTCTTAGTAAAACAATTTCATTAAGATGGAAAATTTAGGCCGAAAAATGACCAGACGATCCCCTTAAGTCATCAGAAGTAGAGAATTAAGAAACAGACAAGAAGACACAAACAAGCATATAAACATTTCTTCCCTTCGTTTCAAGATTGTGAGACACTAAAGACGCATATGTGATTCACAATATGATATGAACATCTTAATCTAGGATATTAATCGATGTGTTTCTTTCTTTTTGTTATCACTTATTAATATGATTTTGAAAGGTGATTGTGGTTAAGATAAGACAGCTTTTAAACTTAACAAACACACAAACACGTATGTCTATGAACACACACACAAACATCCCCCCAACACACACACACACACACACACACATACACAAACAAATACCCCCCCCCCTAAACACATGCACACACACACACACAAACAACCACCCAACACACACACACACAAACAAATACCCCCCCCCCCCCAACACACACACACACACACACACATACACAAACAAATACCCCCCCCCCCCCTAAACACACGCACACACACACACACAAACAACCACCCAACACACACACACACACAAACAAATACCCCCCCCCCCCAACACATACACACACACAAACAAACACAAACACATAAGTCCATACACACACACACAACCCACCCCCATCCCCCAACACACACATCCATCTCCGACATTCTCCCTCTATTAAAACGATTAGAAAAAAAAAACAGACAATGACAGACAAACACAATAGACCAAAACAAGACCGGGACGATTCCATTAGCCGAGAAAGGCAGGCGGCCACCGGTAAATGTGAAAGCGAGACGGTTCACCAGTTCTTTCGCCTCCAAACACTGTTATTGTTTGTGACAAGAGTAGGCTATACCCGGGTTGGCTCTTACAATGTCATCGGCGGGGTCAATAAGGCCGTAGGAACCAAGCCAGACCCGGCGCGAGGGATGGCCCTTGTGTCCGGGTGTGGGAAGGGTCGGAGTCGCGTGTTCCTGGGAGTGGTTGTGGGTGGCTGTGTTGGGAGGCGGGGCTTAGCGGACGGGACAAGACTATCAAAATACGGAGGATGCTTCAGAGGATTAAGGTACCAATTTTGATATCCACGTCACCGGCGAATGGGTTGACCAAGGGCTATCTCTCTTTCTCTCTCTCTCTCTCTCTTTCTGTGTCTCTTTCTTTCTCTTGTGCTCTTTCGAAGTCTTGCTCTGTCTCTTTCTCTTGGTTTTCTCGATCTTTCTTTCTCTCTGTCTGTCTGTCTCTGTCTCTGTCTCTCTCTCTCTGTCTCTCTCTGTCTCTGTCTCTCTCTCTCTCTCTCTCTCTCTCTCTCTCTCTCTCTCTCTCTCTCTCTCTCTCTCTCTCTCTCTCTCTCTCTCTCTCTCTCTCTCTCTCTCTTGCTCTTTGTTTTCATATCTTTTTCTTGCTCTTTAACACTCTTTTTCGCTCTCACCTCCTCTTTCTGTTTTCTCGACCTCTCTTTTTTGCTTTTCTTTTTTTCTCATTGTTTTCTCGGTCTGTATTTCTTATTCTTTTCTCTCTCCGTTTCTGTTTCTCAAGCTTTCTTTCTTTGTGTTTCCTGTTCTCTCTCTTTCTTGTGCTGCCTTAATTCCTCTCTCTTTCTCTCTCTCTCTCTCTCTCCCTCTCTCTCTCTCTCTCTCTCTCTCTCTCTCTATCTATCTATCTATCTATCTATCTATCTATCTCTCTGTCTCTCTTTCGCTCTCTCTCTGACAAAATATCATATCAACCTTACATTCGCAAAAAAATAAACAATTAGAAATAAAAGGAAAGAAAAACAAACAAACAAACAAACGCCACACGAGGTCCTACACACGACCCATCTATAAAAATATCTCGGCATGACATCTAGGGAGAATGAATGAAGAATTCGCTTCTTTTTTGCAGGAGCAGTGTGGCATATCCTTGTCCCTCTCCCCCTCCCCTCCCCTCCTTCCTCCTCTTCCTCCTTCTCGTCTCTCTCTTCCTCTTTCCTTACCTCCTCTTTCTCCTCTTCTCTCTTCCTCCTTCCCTGCCTCCTCCTCTTCTTTTTTCACCCTTCCCTGCCTCCTCTTTCTCCTCTCTCTTCCCCCTCCCTTTCCTCTTACTCTTTCTTTTCTCTCCTATCTCTCCTCCCTCTTCCTCCTCCCCTTCCTTCTCCTCTCCCTCCCTCCCTCTTCCTCCTTACATCCATCCATCCTCCTTCAACTTCCTTTCCCATTCCTTCATCCTGTTCCTCTCTCTCTCTCTCTCTCTCTCTCTCTCTCCCTCTCTCTCTCTCTCTCTCTCTCTCTCTCTCTCTCTCTCTCTCTCTCTCTCTCTCTCTCTCTCTCTCTCTCTCTCTCTCTCTCTCTCTCTCTCTCCATATCTTTCTTGCCATTCTCCTATCTTTCTCCTTTCTCCTGCTCCCCCTTTTCTCCTTTTTGTTCCCCTATCCCTCTTCCCCTTACCTCTATGTCTTCCCCCTTCTTCTATCCCTCCTCCTCTTCCTCTTACTCCTCCTGCCGTCCCCCAAGCGCCTCCTCCCTCCATGTTCTGACCCTCTCCCACCCTCTATCCCCACCCCTCCCCCTACCCCTCCCTCCTCCCTCCACCCAAACCACAGCCTACTCCCCCCCTCCCCCCCCCCCTTGTCCCTCTCCCCATACCCTCTCCATCCCTCCTCCTCCTCCTTCCCTCTCCCCCTCCCCTCCCCTTCCTCCCTCTACCCCTCCTGCTCTCCCTCTCCTCCCTCTACCCCTCCTCCCTCTCCTACCCTCTTTCTCCCCTTTACCCTCTCCCCTTACTGCTCTCCCTCCACCCCTCCTCCTGCCCCCACTCCTCCTCCTCCTCCTCCTGCCCTTCCTCCTCCCCTTTTACCCCCTCCTCCTCCTGCTCTCCCTCTCCTCTCTCTCTACCCCTCCTCCTCCTCCCCTACCTCCTCCTCCTCCTCCTCCTTCCCTCTCCTATTCCCAGAGATGCGATATATATATTCATTTTTGAAAAGGGGGCGGGGAGTTTTCTTTCCTTTGTCGAGGCCGAGACGGACGCATATAAAGACGCACATCTCTGGGTGGTTCCGAACAGTATCGAAAGGCTCTCATAAGCAATCACTTTGCAAGATAGTCGCGGTGGAGAAACGGCACAGATTTGAAAGCTTTTTGAAGTCCATGTGAATGTGTGTGTGTTTTTTTTTTTTTTTTTTGGGGGGGTGGGGGAGGGGATCGTTGTTGTTGTTGTTGTTGTTTTCTTTTCTTCTTATTTGCGATATTTTTTTTAGGGTTCTCTTTTTTTGCTCTTTTTTTGCGGGACGAAGAGTATTTTCTAAGGAGGAACTTGTTTACGTTTGGCTTTTTTTTCTTTTTTTCTTTTTTTTTACTTATTTCTTCTTTTTTCGTTCGTTCTTTTGGTTCGTTTATACGTAGTACAAGGTGTGAGTTCGTTTTTTTTTCTTCTTCTTTTTTTCTCTCTCTCTCTTTTCTTGCCTTTTTCTTCGGGTTTTTGCATTGTCTTTACATCTTAACTCAAACCCAGGAACATATTCCTAATTTCGAGGGAAAAATGGTTCCTTTGTGTGTGTGTGGGTGCAGATGTACACGCGAGGGTGTGATATGAGTTTGTATATATTTTTAAACATACACACATATACACATATACAAGTGCGTATGTGTGTATTTACACACACACACACACACACACACACACACACACACACACACACACACACATATACATATTTATATATATATATATATATATATATATATATATATATATATATATATATACACATACATATATATATATATATATATATATATATATATATATATATATATATATATATACATATATATATATATATATATATATATATATATATCTATATATATATATATATATATATATATATATATATATGTGTGTGTGTGTGTGTGTGTGTGTGTGTGTGTGTGTGTGTGTGTGTGTGTGTGTGTGTGTGTGTGTATGTATGTATGTATGTATGTATGTATGTATGTATACCCATGTCAAGACTAATATGGAATGAGACGTATTAAGAAAATCAGTGGATCATCCATAATCATCTATAACATTGACCCCGTATAGAAATGGGAGAATGCTGAGAAATATATGGTTATATTCATTTGATCATATTTATAGTTATATGATCATATATATGAGTGTGAGTGTGTGTGTGTGTGTGTGTGTGTGTGTGTGTGTGTGTGTGTGTGTGTGTATATATATATATATATATATATATATATATATATATATATATATATATATATATATATATGTATGTATATATATAATCATATACCACTTTTATCCCTACAAATGTTAATCAACATGAAAACAACAAAATGCATAATATTCTAGTCTTATTTCTCAAGTAGAATTTCCTTTGATCTCGGGCACACAATAACCTCTTAATTAAACAGGATCACACAAAGCACTAATTAAGACAAATCCGATATCTAGATATAAATTAATGAGAGTTTAAAGTTTATGAAATTAAGAAAGAAATATATGATGTACGTAGTTAAAGGCGAAGATATTATGCATGTTATTGGAAATGTAAAAAAAATATATGAATAGATGAAATAAAAAAAAATAAAAAATAAATATATGATTAAATTAATTTGTATGTATGTATAAATAACATAAAGACAACAATAAAGGAAAATTCAAAATAATACCCTAGATATGATAAATTATATTACGGTGTAACACACAGGCTGCAACACCAGACACAGTAAACAAAACATTTAACGAACGGGAAGGAAGCAATAAGAGAAAAAAAAATGGTTCTCGGAGGATGGAATAAACAAAATAAGATAAATAATGAATGATAAATCGAATAATTAAAAATAATGAAAGTAAACGTAAACACCAATTATGATTATGATTATCATGTTTATGATTATGGTCGTCGGGTAGTTAGTTCATGCCTGATTATCATTATGATTATCATTATCAAGGTTATCATGATTATGATTGTTATGATTATAATTATAGTCAACAGGTAATTAAACCATATATATGTTTTGTAATGTGTCCAAATCTGTCATATGCATTTCTTGCTTTGTGAACATATTCATTTTCATTCATAACAATAATATTGATTGGAATATTTACGCAATAACATAAATTAATGAAAAGATAAAAATTGTAATAACGATGAGAATTAAAATCATGGTAGTAATAATATTGATAATGATAATAATAATGATACAAAAAAACAACAATGATGAAAATAATAGTGATAATCATGATAATAATAATAATGACAATGATTATCATAGAAATATAACAATAATCATTGCTACTTTTACTATCAAAATTACTATCATCATTATAATTACGATTATAATAATAGTAATAATGATAATAATTATTATGTTATTTATGATGATGATAATAACAATGGCATAATGATAATACTAAATATGATGATAATGATAAAGATAATCATTACAAAGTAAATGATAATAACGAAAAAGGTAATAATAACATTGATAATAAAAACAAAATAATCAACAAAGAAAAAATATAAAAAAGTAGCAACAAAAATACCAATAACGATTTGTAATTGTAACGAAAATAATACTGATAGAAATAAATAATAATTCTAATAGGATATTCCTGAAAATAATGATAATGATAGAATGCTTTTATTGCTATCATTATCATTATCATCATTATTATTATCACTACTCTTATTAACAATATTATTATCTGCATTATTCTCAGTAATATGATGATCATTATTATAATATTTTTATCGATATTACATATATCCTTTTCATATTCAATATTTTGATTTTCTTTTTTATTACGGCCATATATATTAGTTTTATTATTACAATTATCATTACCTATATCCTCTTGTAAATCATTATCATTATCCTCATCATTATCAGTCTCATTATAATTATCATTGTCATTGTTGTTATTGGTATTGTTATTATCATTATTTTTACTATCCTCATCATGATTATCATTATTATTAAGGATAATATTATTGTTATTATTTTCCTCATCATCATCATATTATATTCATCATATTCATCATTATAATCATTATTATTATTATTATCATTATTATTATTATTATTATTATTATTATTATTATTATTATTATTATTATTATTATTATTATTATTATTATTATTATTATTATTATTATTGCTATTATTATTATCATTATTATCATTATCATTATTATTATTATTTTTTTTATCATTATTATTATTATCATTATCATTATTATCATTACTATTATTATTATTATTATTATTATTATTATTATTATTATTATCATTATTATTATTATTATTATTATTATTATTATTGTTATCATTATTATTATTATCATTATTATTATTATTATTATTATTATTATTATTATTATTATTATTATTATTATTATTATTATTATTATTATTACTATTATTATCATTGCTATTATTCCTATTATTGCTATTATTGCTATTATTATTATTATTATTATTATTATTATCATTATTATCAGCACTAGCATTATATTTATTATCATTATCATTATTATCACTGTAATTATTATTATCATTACTATAATTATCATTATCATTATTACTAGGAGTAGTAGTAGTAGTAGTAGTTGTTGTTGTTGTTGTAGTAGTATTGCTATCATTACTATCATCATCATTATTGCTGTTATTATTATTATCATTATTATTATTATTATTATTATAATTACCATTACTATTATTATCATTATAATCATCATTATTATTATCATTATCATTACTATTATTATTGTTATTATTACTATTAGTATTGTTATTATTATCATTATGATTATTATCATCATTATTATATTTTTTCATTATCATTACTTTTATCATTATTACTATCATCAAAGTTATTGATGTTATTATCATTATTATCATCATCATCATCATCATTGTCATTATATCTTTTATAATCAATATTATCATCCTTATTATTATTATCATTATAACTATCATCATCATTATAATTACTTTCATTATTTTCTGTCATCATTATCATTATCATAATCATTTTTATTATCATCAGCAGCATTAATGATATCAATATCATCATCATCATCCCTATCATTATAATCATCATTTGTCTCTATTGTTATTATTTCTACTGTTTTTATCATCATATATAATATATAATCATCTTTATTTTAAACATCACTATCATAATCATTATCATCATTTTTATATTGTAATTGATATTATCAATGATATAT
>NC_091571.1:9553155-9555655 GCF_042767895.1 Penaeus vannamei | reverse complement strand
GATAAGTGTAAATGATCAGCTAACATGATTTTCTTACGTAATTAGCTGACTTTCTATTCTTTCATTCTTTTTTAGATGTATCTTGACCTGCACTGACACCTTTGGTGGAATAAATCTTTTTACAGTGTGTCTCTTTATATAGCTTACTATAATAATAATAATAATAATAATATCATTATATACACACACAGACACACACACACACACACAAACATAATCACAAACACAAACACAAATATGTATGTGTGTATGTGTGTGTCTGTGTGTGTAAATATATGTGTATATATATAAATATATATATATATACATATATATATATATATATATATATATATATATACATATATATATATATATATATATATATATATATATATATATATATATATATATATATATATATAATACACACACACATACACACACGTATATATATGTATATATATATATATATATATATATATATATATATATATATATATATATATATATACATATATATATATATATATATATATGTGTGTGTGTGTGTGTGTGTGTGTGTGTGTGTGTGTGTGTGTGTGTGTGTGTGCGTTTGAGTGTGTGTGTGTGCGTGTGTTTATGCGTGCGTGCGTGTGTGTGTGCATTATATATATATATATATATATATATATATATATATATATATATATATATATATATATATATATATATATATATATATATATATATATATATATATATATATATATATATATATATATATATATATATCACTATGATAAAAGGAGCAAGAGGGGGAGACATTCGGCTCGTTGGCTGTCCTCCGCCCCAAGGAAATAAGCGCATGCAATCTGCCGTATTCCGAGGTGTTGAAAGTATCATAGCATTTCCCTTAGAGTTATTCATCGAGGCTAATGAAATTTGCATAAAAGTGGTGTTCAACGTCATAAGCAACAGTTATATTTGAAAAAAAAAATCTTTATTTGCTTTTGTAGATTTCGTGTTGTAAAGCGAATATTAGTGGTTTCTTAGGCAATTGAAAACTATACTTAAAATGGGTCAAAAACTGGCAGTTTTAGAAAGCCTCTGTAAAATGTAAGTGCGATATGCATTGCAACAATATTTATGATCACTGTTATTCTTTTACGGATATGTGTGTGTGTGTGTGTGTGTGTGTGTGTGTGTGTGTGTGTGTGTGTGTGTGTGTGTGTGTGTGTGTGTGTGTGTGTGTGTGTGTGTACAACCTACCTCGCTCCTTGCATCCACTTCTCCACTTGCACCTACATCCCCACACACTGCTCTCATCCACTCTTCCACCAACCTCCACATCCCTACTCGCTCCTCCACCGTCGCTCTCATCCACAACTCCACCTCCATCCACCTACGCCTCCTCCACGTGTAAACAGGAGGAACAATGACTCCAACCCCACCCCCGCCCCCTCTCCCTCCCCCTCCTCCCCCCTCCCCCCGAAACGAGAGCTCACAGGTCAGTAAACATGATGAATGAATTCTGCATTTTTTCTCCCTTTTTTTTCTTCCAACGCTAATTTTATGGTTCGTATGCGACCCTTGAATGGTATGAGCGAACGAGGAAGAAAGGGCAACGAAATAATAAAAAAAAAAAAAACTTATAAAAGACAACCTAACTAGCAAATAGAACAATAACAGCAGAAAAAAAAAACAACTAAATAAACAAAACAAATATACAAAAACATTATTGAGCAATGTTTCTTTTTCAAGACATGTAACTGATCAATGGAATCTCTTGATGCTCACATAAATGGACTTACTTGAGCAACAGCGGTGAGGAAATGGGTTCTCTCTCTCTCTCTCTCTCTCTCTCTCTCTCTCTCTCTCTCTCTCTCTCTCTCTCTCTCTCTCTCTCTCTCTCTCACTCTCTCACTCTCACTCTCACTCTCTCTCTCTCGCTCTCGCTCTCGCTCTCGCTCTCGCTCTCGCTCTCACTCTCGCTCTCACTCTCACTCTCACTCTCTCACTCTCTCTCTCTCTCTCGCTCTCTCGCTCTCTCGCTCTCTCTTTCTCTCCTTCTCTCTGTGTCCCTCCCTCCCTCCCTCCCTCTTTATCTCTCCCTCCCTCCCTCTTTCTCTCTCTCCCTCTTACTCACTTACTTTCTCACTCTCTCTCCCTCCCTACCCCCCTCTCACTCTCTCTCCCTCCCTACCCCTCTCTCACTTTCTCTCCCTCCCTCCCTCTCTCTCTCTCTCTCTCTCTCTCTCTCTCTCTCTCTCTCTCTCTCTCTCTCTCTCTCTCTCTCTCTCTCTCTCTCTCTCTCTCTCTCTTCCTCCCTCCCTCTCTCTCTATATATCCTTCCCTCCCTCTCTCCCTCCTTCCCACTCTCTCTCCCTCCCTCCCTACCTCTCTCTCCCTCCCTCCCTACCTCTCTCTCCCTCCCTCCTTTCCTCTCTCTCTCTCTCTCCCGCCCTCCCTCCCTCCCCCCCCTCCCTCCCTCTTTACCTCTCTCCGTGAATGCGTCCATACCACAAAAAAATAACAATAA
>NC_091571.1:9540655-9543155 GCF_042767895.1 Penaeus vannamei | reverse complement strand
CGTCCACACAAACAAAACAACCACCACCCCACCCCCGCTCCCCTACCCCCCACTCCCAACCAACCCCCTTTACCCACCCACCCCACGCACGCACGCACACACACACGCACGCACACATCAACAGATCATTCGACTCCGAGTGAAACAGTTAATCGATTTAGCTGCTTAATTAAGACGGGCTGCGTCCTTTGAAGTGCCAGCCGGGGTATGTTCGTGTCTCCTGCCATTCGGGCTTAAGCTTTGTCATGTTATGATATGAGCTCCGTGTATGTGGCCCTCATACCCAAGGGTCCCGGCTGTCAATTCGATGGTGATGTTGGGGGGAGTGGGGGGCGAGTTGGTGGAGAGGTGGAGAGGTGGAGAGGTGGGGGGAGAGAGAGGAGTAGGAGATAGGGTGGTAAATAGATGGGTTTATTGTGTGTGTTTCTATGGGTTTTTTTATGTTTTTTTTTTTTTTAATAGTTTACCCTCTCGTTGGGAAATCGTGAGTGGGATAGAAAATGGACGTGGGGGGTTATGAGGTATGTTGTATGGAACGAGGAATTGTGGGTAAAAGGGGGAAAGGAAAAGCGAAGAAAAGGGAAAATAATGATAATGAAAGCTATTTACGGAATATGGAATGAATAAGAAAGATAAAAATAATGATAATGAATACAAATGAAAACGATTTAAGGAATATGGAATGAATAGTATAGAAAAACCGTTTAAAAAAAATCCTTTCTCCTCTCAAAGAACCAAAAATAAAAGAAAAAAAATGAAAATAGAGATGCCATCAGACTAGTACTCTTTCTCACCTTCCCGGGATCTAGGGGGCCTTCCTCCCAGCGTGTCACACTCTATACGGCGGAAATACAAAAATAAAATCAAGAAGAAAATTCATTACTAGGATTCACAACAACAAAAGCTATGTACACCTACCTGTAGATGGAGACACCTGCGAGGGGATATCCGACCTTAAACACGGGCACGATAGGACTCATTTTCACCCCGCCGCGAGACATCTGGTTACGTCTCTTGGCAATGACACTAACATAACGTAATATCAACAGATGAAGGCTTCGGTCGCGAGGTAGAATGCTTGTGAATCCTCCAACGAAGCCTCGGCGATCGACGGAAGCGATTCGAACTCGGGGAAAGGACGACCGACCTGCGCAGCGCGACCCGAACTACCCAATCCGGTCGTTTCCGAAGCCACTCGAGCAGCGCGAGAGGGCGAACGAGGATTAAAATCGCCCGAAACGGAGATTATCGTACGCCTGGCAGGTCGGTGGCGGGAGTGAATATTACTTTAGCAACAACAAAGGCAGAGCTAAGGATCAAAGGAATCTCACTGCATTGTCTGTGAGGGAGAGAGGAGGGATTGAGGTGGTGGTGGTGGAGGAGGAGGAGGAGGAGGAGGAGGAAATGGTGGTGGTGGAGGAGGAGGAGGAAATGGTGGTGGTGGGGGTGGAGGAAGAGGAGGAGGAGGAGGTGATGGTGGGGGTGGAGGAAAAGGAGGATGTGATGATGGTGGTGGTAAAGGAGGAGGTGATGGTGGTGAAGGTGATGGTGGTGGTGGAGGAATAGGAGGAGGAAGAAGAGGAAAGGAAGGAGAAGGAGATGGTGATTGAAGAGGAAGATGAAGAGAAAGAAGAGGAGTAGGAGGAAGAGCAAACGAAGGAGGTAGAGTAGGAAGAGTAAGAGAATGATGAGGAGAGGGAGAAGCAGGAGTAGGAGGTGGTAGTGGAGGAGGAAGGAAAAGAAGAAGAGGAGGAGATGGTGGTGATGGTGGCGGAGGAGAAAGAGCTAGAGAGAAAGGAGAAGGAGGAGGGAGAGACGAAGAAGAGGAAGAGGAGGAGGAGGGAGAGACGAAGAGAAAAGAGAAATAGTGAATAAAGAAAGAGAATGTGACCTTTCGTAGCGAAGGAGAAGGAAGAGTAGTAGAATAAATAATGAAAGAGAGAGTAATACTGGTGATGAAGGAGGAAGCAGAACAGGATCAGATAAAAGTTTTAAAGAAACAGCTGACAAAAAGAAAGAGAGAATGAAAAGAAATAGGATGAAGGAAGAACTGGGAAAAATATACAATTCAATAGTAATAATAACGAGAATACCAATAACAAAAAGAAAGATAATGTTCATAATAATCATAATGTTAAGAAAAGTTTCAAAACATAATTCATACGAAGTTGTCTTAACTTCCATTAGGATTCCACAAGAAATACGTCACGAAGACAGAATACCAAGAAAAGAGAAAAGAGAAAATGCAAAGAAACCGAAGAATACAGGAGAGAGAAGAAGAGAGAGACAGACAGAGAGAGAGAGAGAATTATAACAAAATAAAATGTACACAAAAAAGTTAAGAAATTTTCGTTTTTTTTCATTAAAAGGGGGGGGGGTGAAGACACAGAAACACCGGTTGAGGAGAAGACACAGATGGACAGAATTACAGGACTATAAGATTAGCAATAAGGATGAAAATACGCTGCGATAACCTAGCCTCTGGGTGGTCAAACCAGGT
>NC_091571.1:9525655-9530655 GCF_042767895.1 Penaeus vannamei | reverse complement strand
AGAAAGGGAGGTGGGGGAGAGGAGAGATATTAGGGGGGTAGGGTGGAGGGAGAAGAAAGTAAGAAGGAGGGAGAAAAGTGAGAGATAGGGGGGAGGGAAGAGAGAGATAGGGAGGGAGAGGAGAGAGTAAGAAGGAGGGAGAGAAACTGAGAGATAGGGGGAAGGAAGAGAGAGAAAGAGGGGGTGGGGGGAGAGAGTGAGAAGAAAGGAGAGAAGAGAGTGAGACGCAGGGGGAGAAGTGAGAGATAGGGGGAGGGAAGAGAGAGATAGGGAGGGGGAGGAGAGAGTGAGAGGAAGGGAGAAAAGGGAGGGATAGTTAAATTAGTCATATAACGACCGATTTGTTAAAATTGAGCAATCCCCGACCCGATAAATATCCGTATAAACACAGAAATGAATGCTTATATATGACTAAACATGCATATTTATCCGATTGGTAGATAGATAAATGTATATATATCAGCTAGATATACAAATATGCATTTCTGTATATTTGCATTCCTGTAGATATGAATATTCATTGGGTCTACCTACGAAGACATCCATGTACTTATCAATTTCTTCGTATGTCTACCCACCTATTTATCACATTTCTCCCCAATTTATTATTTTCACAAGCAAGGAAAACCGGAATGGGGGAGACACGCAGGCAAAAGGTGTTCGGTTTTTGCCCTATGTAGGCTAACGGAGATCACAATGGCCGCTGTTCCGTCTTTGATAATAATGTTAAGTGAACCACAAGGGCTTCTCCGCTGGCCACCCCCATCCTCCCACCCCTCCTACCCCTCACTATCCTCCCACCCCTCCTACCTCATCATCCTTCCGTCCCTCCTAGCCCACCATCCTCCCACCCCTCCTACCCCACCATCCTCCCACCCCTCCTACCCCCCACCATCCTTCCGTCCCTCCTACCTCATCATCCTCCAACCCCTCCTACCCCCCACCATCCTCCCACCCCTCCTATCCCCCCACTATCCTCCTACCCCTCCTAGCCCCCCATCCTCCCACCCCTCCTACCCCCCCACCATCCTTCCGTCCCTCATACCCCTCCATCCTCCCACCCCTCCTACCCTACCATCCACCCACCCCTCCTACCCCACCATCCTCCCACCCCTCCTACCCCACTATCCTCCCGTCCCTCCTATCCCTTCCTCTTATTCCTCCCCCCCCCCAAACCTCTCACCTCTTCTACCCCCCTATCCATCCTCCCATCCCTCCTACCCCCGTCCTCCATTCCCTCCAACCCCCCTATCCTCACATTCCTCCTACCCCTTCCTTTCACCCATCCAACCCCGCTCCCTCCCCCCAATCCTATTCCTCCTACCCCCCCCCCCATCCTTCAACCCCCCATCCTCTCATCCCTTCCACCCCCACCCCCCCTATCCCTCTCATCCCGCGCTCCCCGTCCTTTCTTCTTCCTCCATCCATCATTCTCTTCCACTTCATCACTCACCAATCGCATTTCCTTCTCCGTCCCCCATTCCTCCTTCACAAACTCTTTCTTTATTCCCTCCTTTCTCTTTCCCTCTCTATTCCTTTTACATCCTTTTCTCCCTCTCCCATCCTTTACCCTTTTTTTCACATCTATGCCTCTCTTTCCCCTTTCTCTTTCGCCTTCTCTCATTCCATCCTTTCTTCTCCCTCTCTCTCCATCTCCCTTAACCTCCCTCCCCCCCCCCCATACCCCCCTCTGCCTCTCTTTCCCCTTTCTCTTTCACTTTCTCTCATTCCATGCTTTCTTCTCCCTCTCTCTCTGTCCCCCTTACCCTCCCTCCCCCTCCCCCATACCCCTCTCCCCCTCCCCCCTCCCCCCTTCCCCCCATCCCTCTTACCTTTATGTTATTTATAATAAGCCAGGTGCGGCAGACTACTTCCGGTTGGGTTCTCATGCCTGTTAGTTTGTTTGTACTGTCTGCTGTATTTTCATTTTGTTTACACACTGTTGTATTCAGTTTTGTTTGCACTCTGTTTTATGTAATTTTGATTGTACTGTTGTATTGATTTTGTTTGTACTGTTGTATTGATTTTGTTTGTACTGTTGTATTGATTTTGTTTGTACTGTTGTATTGATTTTGTTTGTACTGTTGTATTGATTTTGTTTGTACTGTTGTATTGATTTTGTTTGTACTGTTGTATTGATTTTGTTTGTACTGTTGTATTGATTTTGTTTGTACTGTTGTATTGATTTTGTTTGTACTGTTGTATTGATTTTGTTTGTACTGTTGTATTGATTTTGTTTGTACTGTTGTATTAATTTTCATTGAACTGGTTTATGTAATTTTGTTTGTACTGTTGTATTAATTTTGATTGTACTGTTTTATGTAATTTTGTTTGTACTGTTGTATTATTTTTGTTTGTACTGTTTTATATAATTTTGTTTGTACTGTTTTATGTAATATTGTTTGTACTGTTTAATGTAATTTTGTTTGTACTGTTGTATTCATTTTGTTTGTACTGTTTAATGTAATTTTGTTTGTACTGTTGTATTAATTTTGTTTGTACTGTTTTATGCAATTTTGTTTGTACTGTTTAATGTAATTTTGTTTGTACTGTTGTATTAATTTTGTTTGTACTCTGTTTTAATATTGTTTGTACTCTATTTTATTTTTGTTTGCATTCTCTCTATTTAATTCTATTTGCACTCAGTTATTTGAGTAATTTTGTTCTCATTATCTGCTATTTTGTTTGCATTACATCGTTTTTGTTACATTGTTTAAGTCATTTTGTTTACACTATTATTTGTGTTATTTTGTCTGTTGTACCGTCATGTTCAATGCCTACGTTGTATGTACTGCCTGTTCTTTGGGGTCATTTTGTTAGCACTGTATATGAGGTTAGTTTGTACTGTGTGTTTTGAGGTCAGCTGATCTGTGCTGCGTGTTGCTTGGGGTAATTGTGTTTGTACTTGTGTTTGTGAACTTTTTTTTTAGTACTATGAGTTACTGTTTTTGTTCTTATTGTATTTTTTTGTAGTTAGTTTGTTAGAACTTTACTTACACGAATATTTATGTTTTCTAATTGTTTATTCTGTTTGTTCGATGTACCAAGTTTATCACAGCATTCAGTCATTTTATCAGCTGACTGACTTACCGTCATAATACTGTGTAATATTATCATAAATTATCATCATAATAATGATAAAACCTTAGGATGAATTTATGTATATAAGAACACACATTTAGCTCATTCTATCAACAGTATATGCATATCTCTTTATCTATCTGACTAAGTATCTATTACCTACCTACTTACCTATCCAATTATTTTATTGTCCGTCTTTCCAACTCATTACCTACTTACTGATCCACCTACTTACTGGGCCATCATGGAACCTATCTACCTGTTTACGTACCTATCTATAAAGCTACCTATATACCTACCTACCTGTTGATCACTCTAACTTTCTACCTACCATTCTATCTGCCCATATCTCTATATACCTACTTATTAGCCTACCGATCTACCTATTCAATTACCTACAATC
Organism: Penaeus vannamei; assembly: GCF_042767895.1. NCBI lineage: Eukaryota > Metazoa > Arthropoda > Malacostraca > Decapoda > Penaeidae > Penaeus > Penaeus vannamei. The sequence continues at coordinate 9,527,171 of NC_091571.1, read as the reverse complement.
TACCTATTCAGTCACCTAGTACCTACCTATCTACGTATTTAATTACCTACAATCTACCTCTTTAATTACCTACTATCTACCTATCTACCTATATAATTATCTACTATCTACCTATCTGCCTACCTACTATTTATCTACTTATTTATTAACATACTAATTACCTATTTAACTACGCACCTACTTATCTACCTGCCTACTTACTAACCTACTACTTACCCCTTTCCCTACCTACCTACCAAACCTACTTATCTATCTACCTACCTACTTACCAACCTACCATTTCCCCCTTTCCCTACCTACCTACTTACCAACCTACCATTTCCCCCTTTCCCTACCTACCTACCTACCTACCAGACCTACTTACCTACCTATCTCCCTACTTACCAACCTACCCTTTCCCCCTATCCCTACCTACCTACCTACAAATCTACCAACCGTCCCGACCTCCTCACCTCCCTCCCTACCCGCACGACCCTCCGTGCGAGTGAGAGAGGGAGAGAGAGAACGGGTCAAGTCAAAGCAGTTTCAGAGTAATACAGTGTTGGGGATTAAGCGTTGTATGGCATCTAGGTCACGTGGGCTTCGAATGCTGTTCCTGTGGACGCGGCGAAGAGGAAGTCCGTCCGTCCGTCCTGGGTCTGATGTGGTATTTGGTTGTCCGTTGTTGGTCCTTGGTGATGCTGGTGGTGATGTTTGTATGGGTGTTGTATGTGTGTTTATTTGTCTGTGTGTGTGTATGTGCGTGTGGATAGGTAAATGTGTATGCCTTTACAGATTTGTGTTGTGTATACATTTCCCGTGTTTTTTATATTGTTTATACCTTTGATTTATAATATATATGTATGTGTGTATGTATATATATATATATGTATATATATATATATATTGTGAGGAGTGTGTAAGGAGAGAAATTCACCCCTTTACATATAAGGGTTAGATTCCAGACGAACAAGCCAATATATAACAATATATTATAAATCAAAGGTTATATTGCATGAGATATAAACAATATATAGGAAACGAGAAATGTATATACAAAACACATATGTAAAGATACACTTAAAGACGAAACAAGGACATGCCAACACAAACACAATACTGTAGCAGGTGGCGCAGAGAGGATGTCACTGAAGCCTGGCAGGTCTTGTCTCTGTCTCGTCTCTGCTTCTGTCTGTGCTTGTCTGCCTCTACGGGATAAAATAACAGGCATATATCCAGGAGATGTCGGTAGTTGCCAAGTACACATCCCGGCGGCCATTGCTTTCCCAGGTGGGGAGAAAAGGTCATGACCTAAGAGAGAGAAAACGTTTGTAGTATTTGATTTCCATTATAATTATTCAACATCAGTATGTATGCTTTGATATATAGATAGATAGATAGATAGATAGATACAGTATGGTGAAGATTCGTGCATCGTCTTTGCTCTTCACACAACACACCAGACGGACGGAAAGGTCATCTGATCGGATTACCTGAAGTCAAAATTGATATAAGACCCATCGGGTGTCGCCTTGAG
>NC_091571.1:9490655-9510655 GCF_042767895.1 Penaeus vannamei | reverse complement strand
GGATAACTGGGAAGGGGGGGAGGGGGAGGGGGCGGGGAAGTCTGTGGCACGTGAAGGAAAAGTACTTACGATGCATTGCCTTTTTAAATCTTTTAAATCTTTTTCATCTTTTTCTTTTTCTTTTTCTTCTTCTTCTTCTTCTTCTTCTTCTTCTTCTTCTTCTTCTTCTTCTTCTTCTTCTTTTTCTTTTCTTCTTCTTTTTCTTTTTCTTTTTCTTTTTCTTTTTCCTTTTCCTTTTCTTTTTCTTCTTCTTCTTCGCCTTTTCATTCATTTATTTATATGCCTTATTATATTTTGTTTATTTATTTAATTGCTTTATCCATTTGCAAAACATTTGTTATTTTACTTATCTATTTGTATGTAAGTTACGGTGCGAGTTGGACTTGGGACAAATCTGAATAAAAGATAAAATAAATAATAAATACATAAATATACAAATAAATGAAGCTTTCCATGTTGTCATAGATTTGTTTACTCACTTTTCTTGTTAATATTATAATTATTATTATTATAATTATTATTTTTTTATTTTATTATCATCATCATCATCATTATCATATCATTATTATTATCATCATTGTCTTATCATTATTATCTTCTTAATTTCACTGTCATTATCATTATTATCATTATCACTATTATATTTTCATATCCTTATTATATTATCTTATCAATGTCATTTTTCATCAGTTAACATCTCTTTATTTTCATTCGTTTATCAATTCATTCATACCTTCATATTTTATTTTTCCTGTTATGAATATAAACAAAAGACTTTAAATAAACAACTCAGACACGCAGCAAAAAAAAGAACATTGAACAACATAAGAACAAAAACTATCAATAAGTGAACAAGTGAAGAACATATACACAAGACCCTTGCAAAGAAAGAAAAAAACAAAACAAATGAACAACGCATTCGTACAAAACCCTAGATAATAATAATAATAATAATAATAATAATAATAATAATAATAATAATAATAATAATAATAATAATAAATATGAACCACAATTTGGAACAACCGGTATTCGCTTCCCTTAGTTAAACCGGTAAAACAGAAATGAAACAAACGACTAAAAAATATCATATACAAAACATCATAGAAAATGAAAAAAATAATAAACAAAATAAAACCGCATACAGAGCATCATATTTTTTTAAATAATAATAATACATCATGAAAATATAAATAAATAAAACATTTAAATAACAAAATAAATAACAAAACATCATGAAAATATAAATAAATAAAACATTTAAATAACAAAATAAATAACAAAACATCATGAAAATATAGATAAATAAAACATGACATACAAAACATCATAAAAAATACATCACACACAAAACATCATACAAAAAAACATCACATCATAAAAAAATAAAAAATAAAAAAATAAATAAACACGAAAAATCACACCACACCCCCTTCTGTTGCAGGCGAGGGCGTCAGAGAGCCTCTTTGGGCGTGAATTCTTCCGTGGGCGTCAGCGCGAGGGCCCGAGTGCGCCTCCAACGCCAAAATGGGGGTGAAAAATGGAGGGAGTACTAACGACCTCACGTCAACGGTAAGTACTCCTGCTGCGGGTGCAAGTCGTGGAAGTAGATTTGTGATATATATTTTTTTAATGTTCGATATTCTTTCTTTAAGTAGATTTGTGACACTTTTTTTTTGGATTTGTGCGTGTTATTTATTTTTTTCCTTTATATTTGGTATTCTTTCTTTCTTATTCTATTCATTATGCTCAACGTTTTAATATTTCTAAGCTGTATTTATTTCCTGTACATGAATGCTGTACTGACCTTTTCTTCGTATTCTAGTAATAAATCATATTACAAGAAAGCTAATCATAAATTCTAAAACTGCAACTAAAACAATCAGCAAAGTCTCCTTTCAAAACACAAAAAAATATCAAAATATAAATAAATTCTAAAACTGCTACTAAACCAAACAGCAAATCCTCTTTTCAAAACATAAAAAAATATCAAAGTATAAATAAATTCCCAAACCTGCAACAAAACCAAACAGCAAATCCTCTTTCCAAAACAAAACAAAATAAGAATATAAATATAAACAAATTCCAAAATTGCTACTAAACCAAACAGCAAATCCTCCTTAAAAAAAAAAAATATCCTCCCAATCCTAAAATCCTCTTCCTCTTCCTCAGACCTCTGAACCCGGGCTGGAAATGGTAGAGGCTCCGTCAGACATCGTTCTGACGGAAGGCGAGAGGAAGTATCTACTGTACGTCCAGCGGGGAGATGTGGCGTCCGTCAGAAGGTATGTAAAGACAAACGCAAACAAAAACAAAAGACAAATGATAATGAGCCAAAGACAAAATAGATAGTGAAGCTTTGATCGATTTTAACAAATGGAATAAGACAAAAAAAAATAGTGAAGCTTTGATCGACTGTAACAAATGAAAGAAGACAAAAAAGACAATGAAAATAATAATAAGCCAGAGATAAAAAAAAAACTATGATCGACTGTAACAAATGGAATAAGACAAAAAAGACAACAAAAAATAATAATAATAAGCCAAAGACAAAAAAAAGGGAAGCTTCGATCAACTGTAACAAATGGAATGAGTATATCACTATACTTTCTTTACATATATTACTTCTCTTTCGATCTAGTAGGTAAATGTTAATTACTTTACATAGAGGTTTCGAAATTTTAGTCGTGGTTCGTGAATTTTGTATGTGACTGCACAGGCTGAGTGTTGTGTATACGTACAATAAATGCTCTATGTGTATAAAAAGGGAATATTTGGGTTAACGTACATGCGGCAGTTTGTTTTCGTTGTTTGTTTGTTAATGTTGTTTATTTATTGTCTTTGCTTATTTATTTTATGTGTGTAAAAATGAAATATTTCTGGTAACGTACACGCAACAGTTTGTTTTCATTGTCTGTTTGTTAATGATGCTTGTTTTCGATGTCTGTTTACGCTGTTTCTTTATTTTCTTTGCTTGTTATTTGTTTGTTTGCTGCATGAAACCCTCTCCTCTCCAGACACCTCGAAGACTACAAGGACAGACCTCAGGAACTTGACATCAACTGCACAGATCCTCTTGGGAGAAGTTCCATTGCCATTGCTATTGAGAATGAGAATTTGGACCTTCTTGAACTCCTCTTGAAGAATAAGGTCAAGCCGAAGGTAAGGTCATTTGAGGTTGTGTGAGGGAGGGCAGGGAGGAGGGTAAGGATTTGTGTGTGTGTGTGTGTGTGTGTGTGTGTGTGTGTGTGTGTGTGTGTGTGTGTGTGTGTGTGTGTGTGTGTGTGCGTGCGTGTGTGTGTGTGTATGTGCATACGTGTGTATTTATCCATATCTCCAAGTATTTCCATGAGCATATGTATACCCACTCATACATCCACATACGTATTTCGACAAACCCTTCCGCACTCACAGACAGCCACACACTCAGACACGAATCATCCCAAACCCATAAGTAAATACTCCTCTCCTTCTCCTTCTCCCACAGGACTCCCTTCTCCATGCCATTTCCGAGCAGTATGTGGAGGGCGTGGAGCTCCTCCTCGAGTGGGAAGAGAAGACCCACAAGAAGGGAGAACCTTACGTAAGTGGAACGATAAATTTATAATTTTTTCATATTTAATTAAATTACAATACAATACAATAATACATTACCTTCATCTATCGACATATATATATATATATATATATATATATATATATATATATATATATATATATATATATATATATATATATATATTCACCTCTCTGCATAAAATCAATCTAAACAGATAACATATACAGATAGACTGACCGACATATATTGTTATTTTTAAATCGTTAGCATCAAAGAATGATAAATAAATAGAATACATACAAGACTATAATTAAAAAAATAAAACGAAAAAAGAATCATAGTTTGGCTTTGAAAATTGGATGCCGAAAGAACCGATATTTTCATCAGTGAGGATTAGGGAATCTTTGCTTAATTTGGCTTTGCTTAATTCATCGCGATTTTTCTTGGTTCAGATTGCAACAAGATGCATGATTTTCTAGAAGGTCTTAATTCAGTAACTTTAGCTTCCTTCCCATCTTTCTTTTTATTCTTTCTTCCTTTCTTTCTTTCTTTCTTTATTTCTCTCTTTCATGCTTTATTTTTTTCTTCCTTTATTTCTTGTATCTTTTTCTTTCTTCCTTTCTGTATCTTTTTTTTTTCTTTCTTCCTTCCTTTCTTTCTTTCTTCATCTTCACATTAATCTTCAAATCAAAACCTATATCCCTTCTTCATTTTCTTTCCCTTCCCTGTGTCTTTTCTTTACTCTCCCTCTCTCTCTCTCTCTCTCTCTCTCTCTCTCTCTCTCTCTCTCTCTCTCTCTCTCTCTCTCTCTCTCTCTCTCTCTCTCTCTCTCTCTCTCTCTCTCTACCTTCACACTATTCCCCGAACCAACCCTTATATCTCTTATTCTTCATTCTTTCTTCGCTTTCTCCTCCTATCTTTCTCGCTTTTTTTCTTTACCTTCACAGTATCCACCCAAACCTAAACCAACGCCCTTTTTCTATCTTCTTTCTCCCCCTCCCCCTTTATCCCCTATCTTTTCTCTTCCCATTTATCCATTCTTTCTCCTCTTCCCCTTAGAGCTTCTTCTATCTCTTTTCCTCCCACTTATCCATTTTTTATCCTATCTCTCTTCGTCCCATTCATCCATTCTTTCCCCCTATCTCTTTCCCTCCAATTTATCCATTCTCTTCCCCTCTTTTCCTCCCATTCATCCATTCTTTCCCCCTATCTCTTCTCCCAATTATCCATTCTCTTCCCCTATCTCTTCTCCCATTTATCCATTCTCTTCTCCCATTTATCCATTCTCTTCCCCTCTTTTCCTCCCATCTATCCCTTTTCCTCACTTTTATCCATTCTCTTCCCCTATCTTTTTTCCCCCAATTTATCCATTCTTTTCTCCTCTTTTCCTCCCATTTATTCATTCTTTCCCCCTCTTCCCCTTAGAGCTTCCCCTATCTCTTCTATTCCCATCTATCCATTCTCTTCCCCTATCTCTTCTCTTTCCATTTATCCATTCTCTTCCCCTATCTCTTCTCTTTCCATTTATCCATTCTCCTCCCCTATCTATTTTCCTCTTACTTATCCATTCTTTCCCCTCTTCCCCTTAGAGCTGGGAGTCCATGACCCGCGAGACAGCCACGTTCACCAAGGACATCACGCCCCTGATCCTCGCCGCCCACCACAACCACTATGAGATCCTCAAACTCCTCCTCGATCGCGGGGCTTCGTTGCCCATGCCCCACGACATCAGGTTGGTTCCTCTGGGTCCTTCGCTGGCGCCGTTTTGGTTTGTTTGTTGGTTGGTTTTGGGTTCTGGCTGGGGTTTGTTCGTTTCTTTCTTCCTCTCTTTCTTTCTTTCTTTCTTTCTTTCTTTCTTTCTTTCTCTCTCTCTCTCTCTCTCTCTCTCTCTCTCTCTCTCTCTCTCTCTCTCTTTCATGTTTTGGGTACTTACGGTTTCGGGTTGGTTGCACCAGTTACTTTTTTACTCTTTCTCTTTTTTTTTTCTTTCTTTCTTTCTTCTTTTCTTTCTCTCTTTCTCTTTCTCTCTCTCTCTCTCTCTCTCTCTCTCTCTATATATATATATATATATATATATATATATATATAGAGAGAGAGAGAGAGAGAGAGAGAGAGAGAGAGAGAGAGAGAGAATTTTTTTTTCGTCTTCAGTCTTCTTTCTCTATATATCTGTCTGTCTGTCTTTTAATATATCTGCACCCATGCACTAGATATATGTCTTCCTTTCTATCATTAGATACAGGAATGCGTGTCTATAGATATAATAGGTAATAGACATAATATATATAGATAGACCGACAGAGTCTGTGTGTCGATCTGTCTATCTAAACAGACTGAGAGAGAAATTGATACATTACCTTTATCTATCAACATATATCAACATATATATATAGATAGATAGATAGATAGATAGATTTACCTCTCTGCATCAAAAAATCTAAACAGATAATATATATGTATATATATATATATATATATATATATATATATATATATATATATATATATAAATATATATATATAGATAGATAGATAGATAGATAGATATAGATATAGATAGATAGTAAAAATCGTAAAAAAAAATCCCACAGAAGCTAATTAGTAACTCCCCCTCCAACCATAAACTAACCACATCCTTTTCTTCTTCCTCCTCTTCCTTCCCCTCCCCCTCCTCCTCCTCTTTTCCTCCCCCTCCTCTACCTCCTCGTCCTCCCCCACCCAGATGCGGCTGCGACGAGTGCATCGTATCGACGGAGGACGATTCCCTCCGCCACTCCCTCTCCCGCATCAACGCCTACAAGGCCCTGGCGTCTCCCTCCCTCATCGCCCTGTCTTCCAAGGACCCGATCCGCACCACCTTCGAGCTCTCCGGGGAACTGAGGCGCCTGCAGGGGATGGAGCACGAGTTCAAGACGGAGTACATTGTGAGTGGCTTGGAGGGCCGTCGGGCTGCGGCTCGTGCTAGGGCTGATGCTAATGGGGAGGGTGATAGTAATGGTGATGAGAAGAGTAATGGTAATAGTGTTAGTAAAAGTAATAGGTATAGTAATGGTAATGGTAATTGTAACTGTATTTGTAACTCTAATTGTAATTGTAATAATTGTAACTAACTGTAATGGCAATTGTAACTAATTGTAATTGTAACTATAACTGTAATTGTAATTCCAATAGTGATTTTAATTGTACTAATAGTAATAGCAATAGAAATAATAGTAATTGTAATTGTAATAAGAGTAATAATAGTAATAGTAATCGTAGTTGTAACAATAATTATAGTAATCGTAATAGGGTGTGGCTGATAGTAATAGTAGGGATGAAAAGCAATGTTGGTGACGATAACAGTACTGGTATTGAAACAAGTGCTAGCACTGATATAGATAATGATGATGATGAATGATGATAATGACGTCGATATCGAACAAAAATAACCCTCACTCTTTAATAATCCATTCTTTTCCCCTATCTCTTGTCCTCCCATTTATCCATTATTTTCCCCAATCTCTCTTCCACCATTTATCCATTCTTATCCACCAATTTATCCATTCTTTATATAACTCTATCCCCCTCCCCCCCTACAGGAACTTCGCCAAACTGTGATGAAGTTCGCCGCCGAGCTGCTGGACCAGACGAGGACCAGGAGCGAGCTGTCGGTCATGTTGAACTATGACCCCGACGGCCCCGTGTGGGAGGAAGGCGAGGTCAACTCTCTCTCTCGACTCAAGATGGCCATCAAGTACTCGCAGAAGGGGGTGAGTTTTTTGTTTGTTTGTTTGTTTTTTGGGGGGTGAGAAAGGGGAGGAATAAGGAATGGAGATGGGGAGAGGGATAAAGAAAAGAGAGAGAGAGGGTGAGAGTGAGAGAGAGAGATAGATAGATAGATAGAGAGGGAGAGAGAGAGAAAGATAGAAAGAGAGAGAGAGAGAGAGAGAGAGAGAGAGAGAGAGAGAGAGAGAAAAGAGAAAAAAAGAGAGAAAAGAGAAGAAAGAGAAAACAAAAAAAAACTAATAGAAAAAAAAAGAAAATCATCAAAACCAAAAAAAAAACACACACCAGACCACCAACCAAACCCAAACTAACCACCCTCCCTTCCTTCCCCTTCTCTCCCTCCCTTCCCCCTTCCCTGTCTGCAGTTCGTAGCCCACCCCAACGTGCAGCAGCTCCTCGGTTCCATCTGGTACGACGGCCTGCCAGGGTTCCGCCGCAAGACCATGGTGGCCCAGTGTATCGACATCCTGAAGCTGGCCTGCATGTTCCCCGTCCTGTCCATGTGCTACATCGTGAACCCGAATTCTGAGAAGGGAAAGTTCATGAAGAAGCCCTTCGTGAAGTTCATCTGTCACTGCGCTTCGTATATGTTCTTCTTGAGTGAGTGGATTTGTGTTTTTGTTGGGTTTTGTTTGCTTGTTTTTGTATTGTTTGTTGGGATAGTTTTCGTGTTGTAGGATTTTCTTTTTATCTTATTTCTTTCTCCCTTTTTTTCCTTGTGTAGTCCGTTTTATTTAATAATATATATGTATTTAAAGTAATGTATGATAGCCATTTTGTAGGTCATGATAAAATTGATACTGAATGTTATTCCTGATGATGATAATAATAAATATAATGATGACTATGAAAATTATTATCATAATCATGATAATAATCATTATTATTACTAATGTCATTATTAGTTGTTATAGTAGTCTTGTAATAATAGTAGTAGCATCTTCATCATTATTATCATAATAAGTATCTATGTCAATATAATCATAGTAGCAGTAATAGCAGTAGTAGTCTGAAGTATACAATCATTATAGATAACGGAATTACTAACGCTAAAAAAAAAAATAAAAAAAAAATAAAAAAAAAACGAAACCCTTGTAAAAGAATAATATCCCAAACTTCATCTAGCAATTACTTAAACATAATAAATCAACATCAATACATAAAAATCTCCAGCAATATATATCAATGTATCAACGATTTAATAATCAATTACCTGTTAATTACCTGAGACCTAACACAACGCCTCCGATTCCCCATTTTTCCCCACGAGCTCCTGACTTTGGCTTCGCAACGGATCGAGTACCAGTCATTCGAACGTTTCGGAAACGCTTGCCTACATCATCATACCTCAATCTCACCAATTAATTACTTTAAACACTAACCCAACTCGTCCGTTTCCCTTCTCCTCTCCCAAAGTGCTCCTGGCTTTGGCTTCGCAACGGATCGAGTACCTGTTAATCGAATGGTTCGGAAACGCTTGGTTACGATCGGTCCTCGAGGATTGGAAGATACGAGAAAGAGGCTCCTTGCCCGGGCTGGTCGAAGTGTGCATCGTGATGTACGTCGGAAGTGAGTTGGAACTGCGTGTCTCGTGTCTGTTTTCTCTGTCTCTAGCTCTAGGTCCCCTTTTCTCTATCTCTGTTGCTACTTTTCTCTGTCTCTATCCCTAGATCTCTCTTTCTCTCTCTCTAGATTTCTCTATCTCTGTTGCTACTTTTCTCTGTCACTATCCCTAGATCTCTCTTTCTCTCTCTCTAGATTTCTCTGTCTCTGTTGCTACTTCTCTGTCTCTATCCCTAGATCTTTCTCTTTTGATTTCTCTATCTCTGTTGCTACTTTTCTCTGTCTCTATCCCTAGATCTCTCTTTCTCTCTCTTTTGATTTCTCTATCTCTGTTGCTACTTTTCTCTGTCTCTATCCCTAGATCTCTCCTTCTCTTTCTCTAGATTTCTCTGTCTCTGTTGCTACTTCTCTCTGTCTCTATCCCTAGATCTCTCCTTCTCTTTCTCTAGATTTCTCTGTCTCTGTTGCTACTTCTCTCTGTCTCTATCCCTAGATCTTTCTCTTTTGATTTCTCTATCTCTGTTGCTACTATTTCTATCCCTAGGTCCCTTTTTTCTATCTCTGTTGCTACTTTTCTGTCTCTATCCCTAGACCTCTATCTCTCTATCTCTGGATTTCTCTATTTCTGTTGCTACTTCTCTCTGTCTCTATCCCTAGATCTCTCTTTCTCTATCTCTGGATATTTCTCTATCTCTGTTGCTACTTCTATCTCTATTCCTAGATCTTTCCCTCTTTCTCTCTCTCTAGATTTCTCTTTGTTGCTACTTCTCTCTATCTCTATCCCTAGATCTTTCTCTTTCTCTATCTCTGGATTTCTCCATCTCTATTGCTACTTATAAAAATAAATGACGAAAATATAGCAAAAAACTACCAAAATATGATAACAAATAGCAAAAATATAATGATAAATAGCAAAAATATAATAATAAATAGTAAAAATATAATAAATATCAAAAATATAATAATAAATACCAAAAATATAAAAATAAATAGCATAAATATAATAATAAATTGTACAAATATAATAATAAACAGGAAAAATATAATACTAGCAAAAATATGATAATAAATGCCCAAAATATAATGATAGATAACAAAAAAAAAACATAATAATAAATATAATAATAAATAGCAAAAATATAAAAATGACAAAAATATAACGATGAACAGCAAAAATATAACAATAAATGACAATATAATGAACCATCAAAACAAACTCTCAAACAACCTCCCCCCCTCCAGGTTTAATATGGGCCGAGATCAAGTCCCTCTGGAGTGACGGCCTTCTGGAGTACATCAAGGACCTGTGGAACATCATCGACTTCGTGACCAACTCGTTCTTCATGACCTGGATCCTCTTGCGTGCCACCTCGTTCCTCCTGGTCCAGCTCGACCTGTGGAACGGACTGTGGCCCTGGTATCCGAGGGAACAGTGGCACAGCTTCGACCCCATGTTGCTCTCTGAGGGATGTTTCGGTGCCGCCATGATCTTCAGGTGTGGCACTCCTCGTCCTGTTGGGATGGTCATTTCTTGGTTCTTCTTCTGATTCTTATTATATTTTGCCTTCTAATTCTTATTATATTTTGCCTTCTAATTCTTATTATATTTTGCCTTCTACTTCTTATTATATTTTGCCTTCTAATTCTTGTTATATTTTGCCTTCTAATTCTTATTATATTTTGCCTTCTAATTCTTGTTATATTTTGCCTTCTGATTCTTATTTTATTTTGCTTCTAATTCTTATTATATTTTGCCTTCTGATTCTTGTTATATTTTGCCTTCTAATTCTTATTATATTTTGCCTTCTAATTCTTGTTATATTTTGCCTTCTAATTCTTATTATATTTTGCCTTCTAATTCTTATTATATTTTGCCTTCTAATTCTTATTGTATTTTGCCTCCTAATTCTTAGTATATTTTGCCTTCTAATTCTTATTATATTTTGCCTTCTAATTCTTATTATATTTTGCCTTCTAATTCTTATTGTATTTTGCCTCCTAATTCTTAGTATATTTTGCCTTCTAATTCTTATTATATTTTGCCTTCTAATTCTTATTATATTTTGCCTTCTAATTCTTGTTATATTTTGCCTTCTAATTCTTATTATATTTTGCCTCCTAATTCTTATTATATTTTGCCTTCTAATTCTTATTATATTTTGCCTTCTAATTCTTATTGTATTTTGCCTCCTAATTCTTATTATATTTTGCCTTCTAATTCTTATTATATTTTGCCTTCTAATTCTTATTATATTTTGCCTTCTAATTCTTGTTATATTTTGCCTTCTAATTCTTATTGTATTTTGCCTCCTAATTCTTATTATATTTTGCCTTCTAATTCTTATTATATTTTGCCTCCTAATTCTTATTATATTTTGCCTTCTAATTCTTATTATATTTTGCCTTCTAATTCTTATTATATTTTGCCTTCTAATTCTTGTTATATTTTGCCTTCTAATTCTTATTATATTTTGCCTTCTAATTCTTATTATATTTTGCCTTCTAATTCTTATTATATTTTGCCTTCTAATTCTTATTATTATATTTTGCCTTCTAATTCTTATTATATTTTGCCTTCTAATTCTTATTATTATATTTTGCTTTCTAATTCTTATTATTATATTTTGCCTTCTATTTCTATCATATTTTGCCTTCTAATTCTTATTATATTTTGCCTACTCCTACTTCTGCTTATAATCTTCCCGCTCCTTTTTCTTGAAAGGAATCCAGATATTCCCGTTAGTCGTAAAACATGAACAAAAATGAAAATTAATGAACGAACCAGTTTCTTTCTTTAGTTTCTTGAAGTCGGTTGTAGAAAAAAAAACTTTCCTCTCTCATTTCGTGAAACTGACGCACTCGTAAACCAATAAGCAATAACAGATAAGTAAATAAATGAACCAATAAGAAATAACAGATAAGTAAACAAATGAACCAAAAAGCAATAACAGATAAGTAAATAAATGAACCAATAAGCAATAACAGAGAAGTAAATAAATGAACCAATAAGCAATAAAAGATAAGTAAATAAATGAACCAATAAGCAATAACAGATAAGTAAATAAATGAACCAATCAGCAATAACAGATAAGTAAATAAATGAACCAATAAGCAATAACAGATAAGTAAACAAATGAACCAAAAAGCAATAACAGATAAGTAAATAAATGAACCAATAAGCAATAACAGAGAAGTAAATAAATGAACCAATAAGCAATAACAGATCAGTAAATAAATGAACCAATCAGCAATAACAGATCAGTAAATAAATGAACCAATCAGCAATAACAGATAAGTAAATAAATGAACCAATAAGCAATAACAGATAAGTAAATAAATGAACCAATGAGCAATAACAGATAAGTAAATAAATAAATAGCTAAATGATAAATCTCCTTTTCTCCCCAGTTTCTTGAAGTTGGTGCATATCTTCAGCGTGAACCCGCACTTGGGTCCCTTGCAAATCTCTCTCGGTCGCATGATTTTCGATATTCTCAAGTTCTTCTTCTTGTACACTCTCGTCCTCTTCGCCTTTGGTTGTGGTCAGTGTCTTTTGTCTTCTTTTGGAAAAGGGGGGTTAATTTTTCTTTTATTTTTTTGGGGGAGGGAGATTTTGTGTCACTGTTATGTTTTGCTTTAAATGGGATTTTTCTCCCTGTTTCTGTCTCTCTCGTGCTTTTTCAAACGAACTGATACATTACTAATTTCTTTTCATTTCCAAGTTATATCTTTCAATGAACATCAGTTTTTTTCAGTCTTATTATCATTATATTTATCCTTAATTACTTCAGATTTGTTTTTATATCTCGAAACGTATATGAATCACTCCTCTAAATATATCTCTCTTTCTCACTCCCCGTCTATCTCCCCCTCCCCTTCCCCCCTCCCCACGCAGGTCTGAATCAGCTGATGTGGTACTACGCTGAGTTGGAAATGCAGAAGTGTTACAGCTTGCCCGGAGGTCTGCCGGATTACGACAATCAAGAACAAGCTTGCTTTATTTGGAGACGTTTTGCCAAGTGAGTCCAAGTCCGTCTTGCTTGTTGATTTTATTTCTTTTCGTCCGTTGGCAATTTATAGGATTGTTTTTGTCTGTTTTTTTTTTCTTTTTTTCGTATTTGATTGAGTTAGGTTTAAGCATTCGGTAAGGCATGTAGCCCTGTTATAGGAACGAAATCGGGAAATATATAATGATGATAGCTTTACCGATTCGAAGAACAGGGAAGTATGTATTGTGTTTTATCGAGTTTGAGAAGTGAAACTCAAGTTCATGGGTTATTGGGTCATTATCTCCAGTGTTAAAAGAGCAGTTTGTTAGTAAGTGCAGTAATAGAAGGGGTATTCTGCGTTCATAAGTTTTTTTTTTTTTTTAGTTTCTTAGTCTCGTAGACCGTACTTAATTTGGGGAAAAAATCATAAACTAACTTTTCTCCACTTCCAGAGAAACATCAGCAGCAATAAGATGAACGGAAAACCTAACTTTGTTTTCTCATCCAGGGACTCTCTAGCTTTTCTAATTTAAAAAAAATGCTTTAATTATTCCAAAATCTGCCCAAAAACCCTCCGTAGCAACAATTCTCTTCCGTCACTATACTCTCTCACGCTTTCCCTTCGGCTGCCAGCCTCTTCGAAACCTCCCAGTCCCTCTTCTGGGCTTCCTTTGGCCTGGTTGAATTGGACGCCTTCGAACTGGCGGGTCTCGGCAGCTTCACGAGGTTCTGGGCGATGTTGATGTTCGGGTCATACTCGGTGATCAACGTAATCGTTCTGCTTAATCTCTTGATTGCCATGATGTCCTCCTCGTACAATAAGATCCAGGTGAGTCCCCTCCGCTTCCAGGTGAATCCCACACGCCGGTTCCGACGAGAGGAAGGAAGGCAGGCGGAAAGGAAGGGATGAGAACCTCTATTACCAGTCCCCGTGTCCCTCTAACCCCCCTTGACCCCCTTCCAACTCGGTCTTGAGTCCCTCCCCCACAACTCCTTCCTTATTAAAGCCCCTCCACTGACCCTGTACAACCGTCTCTCCCTTACAGTTTATTCGAGACCTCCCAGTCTCTCTTCTGGGCTTCCTTTGGCCTTGTGGAGTTAGACGCCTTCGAACTCACGGGTGTCGGGAGTTTCACGCGATTCTGGGCCATGTTGATGTTCGGGTCTTACTCGGTGATCAACATTATCGTTCTGCTGAATCTCCTCATTGCTATGATGTCCAATTCGTATAATGTCATCTCGGTGGGTCATCCAAGCATCCAAATCTCACGCTTTGCTGGTTTTCTTTTTCTTTTTAACATATTTTCATCTTTTTTCTTCCACATCTCACGCTTTGTTGTTGTTGTTTTTTTCCTTTTTGATACATATTTTCATCTTTTTTTCTTCTACTTCTGCTGATAAGATCGCTGAGGATTCAAAACAAGCTTTCTGTGACGGCTGAATCCTCTCTGTTGGTTGCTTCGTATGTCACTAGGGTGGCTGCCTCGAGCGAATGTACTTTACAGCTTCAGTTTGCAAGTTTTCTTTTCTTAGAGCTGTTGGTGGAACTTTTCTTTTCTGGGTCGATTTGTGGTGTGCCATTTTCTGTGGAATTTTAGTGCACTGTCTATTTCATCTTCATCTTTTTCCTCTACTCTTCCTTTTCTGTCTATCTTAATCCATTTCATTTTCTTTTTCTTTTTCTCTTCTTCATTTTCTCTCTTTCATTTCTCTTCATCTTCTATTTATCTTTCATCTTCCATCTTCTAATTCTCTTTCACTACCTTCACTCTCTTCTTATTCTCGCTCTCTATCTTCTCTTCTCTTCTAATTCTCTTCCACTATCTTCTCTTCTCTTCTAATTTTCTTCCACTATCTTCTCTTCTCATCTAATTCTCTTCCACTATCTTCTCTTCTCATCTAATTCTCTTCCACTATCTTCTCTTCTCTTCTAATTCTCTTCCACTATCTTCTCTTCTCTTCTTATTCTCGCTCTCTATCTTCTCTTCTCTTCTAATTCTCCTCCACCATCTTCTCTTCTTATTCTCGCTCTCTATCTTCTCGTTTCTCTTTCACCTTCTTCCCTTTTTTTTCCTTCACTCACTGGCAGTATATGAACTCGAGTAGGCTGTCCAACAAGGCATCTCTAAGAACTGATGGCGACGGCTTGTAGACATGCAATAGTCTCGCTGGATTCTTGCAGGCGGCTTTTGCAGTATCTACCGCTGCTTTAGAGCGTGTCGCGGCGGTCGGCAATCTCTGAGAGACGGAGATATATTGCTGCAGATGTTTGATGTATCAGTACTCCTAGAAGTTAAGGTCTGTAGATGTAGATAGGACCATGTTTACTTTCTGTAGTTCTCGAAATACCAGGGGACAGAGAGAGATGAAATCTAAGAGGAAAATATGTGACATGGAGGTTTATTTAATTGAGCCAACTCTTAGAATGAAATCAAGAAAAAAAAAGAAAATAACATGTCTATATAGATAAATAGATATACACCATCAATTACAAAATTTCCTCTCATGCTCACATATTTTCTGGTCCCCTGCAAAACTATTTGTAGAACAGAAAACCCGATGAATTTCAACCAAACAACCTCTTCTATTTTGATCTAACTGTTGTCTGTTTTATTATTATTATTATTATTATTCCATATCTTACCAAGAACTGATTATAGTCACTGTAACTGGAGTGCATTCAAGTTGAACTACAGTCCCATGATCATTTCAAATTATTCAGTATAGCGATATATGCAATCTGTCTACAGCAGGTGGCAGTACTCAAGTATGAATAGCAATTTGTGGAATATTGATGAATGTCACTAAATCTGAAGAACTAAAATGCATATATCAAATCAAAATACTTTTCTGGTTTATGATAAAAAACACTATATCCTAGTTTGTTTGAAGACTGTCCCATTTCATCACAACCAGACAAACACTCATTTCTACCACAACCATACGACCAATACATTAAATAGATCACATAAACCAACAGCATCACGCCCACGAACATTTACTACAACCACAAACATGAAAAAAAAACTTCGTTCTGATACATTACGGATACAAACCACATTTTCTTCACTCTTTGTCGTCCATCACAATATTAATACACACGCGCACAACAACCTCTCCAAACCCCCAACTCCTACAACTCCCCATAACACCCATCAACGCAACAACCCCCAACCCCTCCACCCCCCTACAACCCCCCTACAACCCATCCACAACCCCCATCAACCCAACAACACCCCAAACCCCTCCACAACCCCCATCAACCCCTCCACCCCCCTCCAACCCCCGACAACCCCCACCAACGCAACAACCTCCCCCACCTCAATCGTCTCCCTCCCTCCCCCCCCACCAGGAACGTTCGGACACCGAGTGGAAATTCGCCAGGACGACCCTCTGGCTGAGCTACTTCGAGGACGGCGGCACTGTGCCTCCTCCCTTCAACGTCATCCCGACTCCCAAGGGCATCATGAGGCTCTTCGGGCTGGGCGAGAAGAAGATGAGGGGCTCGATGAAGGAGAAGGTGAGGGAGGGAATGAGGAGGATGAATGGGAAGAGGAGGGTGAATGGGAAGAGGAGGATGAGTGGGAAGAGGGGAGAACGGGGAAGTGGGATGGGGAGGGTGGGAGGGAGAGGGAGGGAGGAGGGGGGGGAGGGGGGGAGGGAGGAAGGGGGGAGAGAAAGGAGAGGGAGGGAGAGGGAGAAGGAGGGTGGAAGAGGGAGGGAGGGAGGGAGAGAGAGAGAGCATCAAAGAATCCATATATGCATAGCTCCAGGTTAAGTATTATAGAATTTAGTGCCCTCGTGAAAGGTTTCTCGTGTAACGAATATCATATATGTGAGTGTGTGTAGCTGTGTTGTGTGCTTCCGTGTACCATATATGTGTGTTTGTTTGTGTGATAGATATTGCTTTCTAGATAGACAGGCAGAAAGAGAAACAACTGCAACTCAAAACCTCAACAGACAGCACACACACACACATATATATATTATATATATATGTATACTTATATGTGTGTGTGTGTGTGTGTGTGTGTGTGTGTGTGTGTGTGTGTGTGTGTGTGTGTGTGTGTCTATATATATATATATATATATATATATATATATATATATATATATATATATATATATACAACCACCAATACAGAAAGCCAATGCCCTGACCCCCCCTCCCCCTCCCCCCAGTCGAGGAAGCGAGCCGAGCAACGTCATATGAACGTCATGCGTCTGTTGGTGCGTCGTTACATCACCGAGATGCAGCGAAAGGCCGACGAGAAGGGCGTGACGGAGGACGACATCAATGAAGTCAAGCAGGATATTTCGACTTTCAGGTACTTTTTCTTTTCTTCTTCTTCTTCTTCTTCTTCTTTTTGACTGATTCGATTTTTTCTTTTCTTTTTACTCGATTTTTTTTTTTTTTTTTTTTTTGGGGGGGGGGTTCTTTACTTGCTGTTTCTCCGTGGTTTTAGTGTTTTTATTTTCCCTTTCTTACTTACTTTCTTCTTTTTATTGCAAGTCATCTTAAACGCATAAATAAGTGAACAAATAGCTGAAATATATAGGAAAGGATTTTCCCTAATACAGTATAGTACGAGGAAAAAATTAAAATATGTGTAAATATTGCATATTCCTTCAAAATACGTACGGAAATCAAGGCCTTGAATCGGGCAAGAGACGCCCCACGTCATGAAATACCAAAATACAAATACGTTGATTAAAAAAAACATTCTTTTCCCACCACAGGTACGAACTGATCGACATTCTCAAGAACAATGGAATGAACACCTCCATGGTCAACGCCGAGGAATCAGGTATGTTCTCGTCTCTTTATGAACTCATGAACATTTATGGCACGTGTCATTCCGGTCCACGAAAGCGGTTGACTTATATAGCATGAGATTTAAGAGTATTTAGAGGAGAATTTGTGAGTTGCAAGCGTCCTAAGTCGCCTCCTGCCTCCTCTCCCGCAGCCGTGGTGGGCAAGAAGGGCCGCGCCATGGAGCGCCGCCTCATGAAGGGCTTCAACATCGGCATGGTGGAGGGCATCATGACGGAGATCCTGACGGCCGACAAGAAGCCCAAGAACATCTTCAGCAAGCTGGCGCGCGCCATCGGCAAGAAGAAGAAGGAGGACTGGAACTCGCGCGTGTCCCGGGCCTCGCTGCGCCGCGACCAGATCGGCTCCTCGGAGACCAGCCTCCGCCGCTCGCAGACGTCCATCAGGAGGCGCATCCAGTACGAGAACGAGAAGCTGCTCAAGTCGCTCAACCCCGACGACATCGCCGAGTACAACCCGAACCTGCGCTCGCACACGCCCACGACTCGCATCGCCTACGCCAAGTTCAAGGTGAACACGCTCAAGAAGGAGAAGGAGAAGCAGAAGGCGGCGGAGCAGAAGGCCGTGACGCAGGCGAAGGCGGGCGCCGCCAACCAGCAGATAGAGATCGAGAAGAAGCAGGAGCTGGCCGTCAAGCCGCAGTACAAGTCCCCGACGCCGCAGGCCAGCAGGTCGCCCAGCCCCGCTCCCCCGGGGCCCAAGTCCCCCCCTCCTAGTGGCCCCGCTTCCCCTCCTCCGGGCCGCCCCAAGTCGCCCCCTCCGAGCAACCCCAAGATCCCCCCTCCCTCGGCGCCGCCCACCGCGCCGCCGAGGTCCGGCCCCGCGCCCGGCAAGATCTCCGTGCCGGCGGCCTTCCAGCAGCAGGAGACGTCGGCGCCTCCGCCGCGCATCCAGCCGCCGCCCAGCAAGGCCAAGGCTAGCGTTCCTCCCCCGCCCGCCGCCGCCGCGCCCACGACTCCCACCGTCAGGATCTCCGAGCCCCCAGTCAGGCCCACGTCGCCTCCCCCCGCCAGCAAGCCCCCGCAGCCCCCAGCCGCCAAGCCGCCTCAAGCCCCAGCCGCCAAGCCAGCCCCCGCCAAGCCCGCCCCCAGCAAACCCGCCCCCTCCCGCTCCCCCACGCCCTCGAAGGGCGGGGCCGACCCCATCCCGGAGGGCAAGTCTCAGGTCACTGGCCAGGTGCGTACGGGCTGGTTGTAAGACGACTGACCTCCCCTTGCTACAATTTTTCGGTTGCCATTTGGTGAACACGTGACGGCGCGTCCCGCCCGAGGCGCCGGTCTCGGTCGGAATCTCGAAACTTTGCAGTACTCATTTCCTCTACATCATCTTCCGCCTTGATTCATTTTGATCTTACTTCTACAAAGGTGATCTGGTTTCGATCGTTCAGCAGCGATGCCGTAGCGTCTGCTCATGAAGAATCATATCTATGCAAATATATACAACGATTAAATATATATATCTAAACATATTTTCAACCAGTTTCACCTTCGTCGCCCGTGAGTAGGTTCATAGTTACCATGTTTTCACGATTTATAGTTTTGTATTACTGAAGGATGTGCGGTGATGCAGGTCCGCCTGTGTTAAATGCTCACCGTTATACGATAAGTTCGTTGCTTCCCTCCTTTTTGCGAGTGATTTTTGGGTCCTTTGTGATATCAGATTACGTAAATTGCGGTTTCTTTTCAATGGAATTTAAATATCGAAAAACAGGAGATTTACGAATTGTATAAATTGTATGCTGATATAAAAGCAATATTGCTGTAAATTCTCCTGATATCACACTGACCCAAAAAACAAAATAAAGGCAAATAGGTAACTTACTGACGAAAACCTCTAAAAAAAAGACTTTGTTAATATTGTACATAAATCCTATATACATGTACAGAATAGAGGTTTGTCTGGTTATACACCTCGTCCTAGTGTATTGTGGTTAAAGAATAAACCTTTATATCAACTACACTAATGTTGTTTTCTTTATTTCACATTTTCTTACAAGACTCAACTGGCTTTCTATGTAAATATGAAAAAGAGGGTTGATGATCATATCAACATAGCTGGAGACATATGAGTAATGATCATTCTGTAGCACTTGAGTAAAATACAGAATAACACCATAAGTTGATTCTCTTTGACTAGAACTTTTTTTTTAAGTGTTCTCAAAAAAAAACTTTCCTTCTTTATAATTTTTCGAGTATCGGGATTTTACCCGATTTTTATATACCCTATCCTTAATCGTATTTCATATTCTGTCCAATAATAATGTTAATGATGATGATAAAGTTAATCAAAA
>NC_091571.1:9470655-9473155 GCF_042767895.1 Penaeus vannamei | reverse complement strand
AGGATTATCTTTACCGACTTTATCATCATTATCTTCATTATCATTATCATTATCGCCACTATCATCATCATTATCATTATCTTCATTAACATTATCATAATCATCATCTCCATTAACATCATTATTATCATTATCTCCATTAGCATCATCATTATCATCATCTCCGTTAACATCACCATTATCTCCATTAACATTATCATCATTATCTTCATTAACATCATCATTATCGCCATTAACAGCATCATCATCACCATCTCCATTATTACCATTATTATCATTATCTCCATGAACATCACCATCATCATTATCTCCATTAACATCATCATCATCATTATCTCCATTAACATCATCATCATCATTATCTCCATTAACATCATCATTACCATTATCTCCATTAACATCATTACCATTATCTCCATTACCATCACCATAACCATCACCACCACATCCCGCCTCCGCCTCACACAAGCCGGAAACCCCGACATCAAAGTGGCGAAAGCAAGCAAGCAATAGACGAAAAAAAAGTCCATGGAACACAGAGACTAATAATAACGACAATTATCGCAGTCCGGCCATCAAAGAAGCGCCTTTGAATAGCTAATTAAAATGATATTCTGGGCTGGAGTGAAGATTTCCTCCGCTGTTATTCGGGAGTGAATGAGAATATCGTACACGTGTACACATTTTCCCCTTCTTTGTTCCTCTTCCTCTCCTCTATTTAATGGGACGGAGCAGGATTCCCTTTGTTCTTTCATGTCGTTTCGTTCATATGTAATTCTTTGAAGGAATGAAAAAGAGCAACTAAGAAAAATGTTGTTCAGGGATTCCGAAATGGTGGATTTTTTTTTCTTATTTCTTAATAGAATCGTAAATATAGTGGCTGTTAAAGATATAATATTAATGATGTTTATGTCGATTGTTTGTGAACATATGAGGAGAAATGGAACATTGAAATAACCGAAACTCTTTGTGAAATACGAGCATCTTTTTCCCGAAATCCCTTGGTATGAACTTAACAATAAAGGAAAAACCGTAGAACCGATATGTACAGTGCACACTCTACCCTCCCCTTTAACCGACCCTTGCTTAGATCCCAGCGGCATTTGATACCAAAGACTCCGGCAGCGAAACACGACACTCCTTCATGTACAGCTTCGTCTCATCTCCCTTTTCGTGTACAAAAGGATGGAGGGCGTTCAGACCTGGGCCATCCAGCGCCGGCGGAAGGGCACGAGAAGCGAAATGACGTTGTGAAAACAGCTGTAAGGTTAAGGCAGTTCCTTGTTGCGGATAAACGAGAATCTGCCACTGATAGTTCCGCAACTCCCTCCCTTTGGGTATCAAAAGTATCTACACAGTTAAAGGAGCGACAGAACATTTAGCCAACGCGGTGCAGAATGCGCACCTCTCTCCCTCTCCCTCCCTCCCTCCCTCCCTTCCTATCTTTCTCTCTCTCTCTCTCTCTCTCTCTCTCTCTCTACCTCTACCTCTCTCTCTCTCTCCTCTCTCCCTCCCTCTCCCTCTCCCTCTCCCTCTTCCTCTCTCCTCCCTCCTCTCCCTCATCTCTCTCTCTCTCTCTCTCTCTCTTCTCCCGCTCCTTCTCCCTCCTCCCTCCCTCCCTCTCTCTCTCTCTCTCTCTCTCTCTCTCTCTCTCTCTCTCTCCCTCCCTCTCTCTCCCTCTCCCTCCCTCCCTCCCTCTTTCCCCCCTCCCTCTCCTCCCTCCCTCCTCTCTCTCCCTCCTCCTCTCTCCTCATCTCTCTCTCTCTCTCTCTTCCTCTCTCTCTCTCTCTCTCTCTCTCTCTCTCTCTCTCCTTCTCTCTTCCTCTCTCTCTCTCTCTCTCTCTCTCTCTTTCTCTCTCTCTTACTCTCTCTCAAACTCTTTCTTTCTCTCTATCTCTCTCTCCCTCTCTAACTCTCTCCCTCTCTAACTCTCTCTCTCTCTCTCTCTCTCTCTCTCTCTCCCTCCCTCCCTCTCTCCTCCCCTATCTCTCTCTCTCTCTCTCTCTCTCTCCCACCCTTCCTCCCTCTCTCCCTCCCTACTCTCTCTCTCTCTCTCTCTATCTCTTTCTCTCTTTCTCTCTTTCTCTCTCTCCCTCCCTCCTCCTCTCTCCTCACCTCTCTCTCCCCCTCTCTCTCTCTCTCTCTCCTCTCTCCCTCTCTCCCTCCCTCTCCCTCCCTCTCCTTCTCTCTCTCCCTCCCTCCCCCTCTCTCTCTCTCTCTCTCTCTCTCTATTTCTCTCTCTCTCTCTCTCTCTTCCTCTCCCTCTCCTCCTCTCCCTCTCCCTCTCTCTCTCTCTCTCTCTCTCCCTCTCTCTCTCCCTCTCTCCTCTCCCTCTCTCTCCTCTCTCCCTCTCCCTCTCCCTCCCTCCCTCCCTCCTCCTCTCTCTCTCTCTCTTCTCTCTCTCTCTCTCTCTCTCTCTCTCTCTCTCTCTCTCTCTCTCTCTCTCTCTCTCTCTCTCTCTCTCTCTCTCTCTCTCTCTCTCTCTCTCTCTCTCCCTCCC
>NC_091571.1:9445994-9455994 GCF_042767895.1 Penaeus vannamei | reverse complement strand
TCTCTCTCTTTCTCTCTCTCTCTCTTTCTCTTTCTCTCTCTGGTTAAATCTCTCCACAAAGGAAATCCTCTGCATCAGTAAAATGTGAAATCTGGGAAAATTATCTTCCATTATCCATTGAAGAGAAAGTCTGTCTATTTTGAGTGAATAGTAATAAAACAGGATAAACAGATAAATGAATAGATTTCCTTATACGAATATAACACAGAAATGACCTCCAGGAACAGGTCTATTTTCCTTCCCTCCCTCATGGCTCCCTCCCTCTCTCCCTCCCTCCCTCTCCTCCTCTTATCTATCTATCCCCAATCCCTCTATCTCATATATAAATATAATGTAAATATATATATATATACATAAACAAACAAATATATAACATAACTTGTTTTCATATATCTATATATATATATATATATATATATATATATATATATATATATATATATATATATATATATATATATATATATATATATATATATATATATATATATATATATATATATACTTATATATATATATATATATATACTTAAATAAATATATAACATACTTTTAGCGTATATATATATATATGTATATACACATAGCATAAATATAAATAATATAGTAAAATGCCCAATAAATAAAAATAAACATATATAATAATATACCTTCCCTCTCCCTCCCTCCCCCCTCCCCCCCTCTCTCTCTCTCAGTCTCTTTCTTTTTTCCTTTTTCTTTTTTTGAAGGATATTGAAGAAAAAAAAAATACACGATATGCAAAGCTGACATGACAGATCTCAAACTGCCTGACCTGAGATATGAATAGAAAACGGAGACCATAAATTCAGATAAGCAATGTGATAAATCTCATTCCTCAGGGAAAAGAACAAAGGAAAGGAAAGAGAGAGAGAAGAAAGTGAGAGGAAGGAGAGAGAGAGGAGAAAGGAAGGTAAACTAAAGGAAGAGAGAAGGAGGAGGTAGACTTTGAAGAGAGAGAGAGAGGAGAAGAGAGAGAAGAAGAAGAGGGGGATGTGAAAGAAGAGAAAGAAAGAGAGAGAGAGAGAAGAAGAGGAAGATGGTATAACAGAGAAAAAAGAGAGAGGGGGAAGGAAAAACAGGTGGGTAAACAGAGAGAGAGAGGAAGGGAGAGACAAACAGACAGACAGACAAAGAGACAGACAGACAGAAGGAGACAGGATGGCGAGAGAGAGAGAATACAAAATAAAATCTGGAAAACTGACCTTGTATTAGATTAGAGAGGCCGAAGGAACGCTCATGCACGCTCGCAATCAGATAACTCCCCCCCCCCCCCCCCACCCATCACTACTACCTCTCATCTTCCCTTTCTTTTCCTGTGTTTACTCCTCTTCTCTCTATTTTCCTTTCTTTTTATTGATTTTCCCTATATTTTCTTTTATTTATTTTTTTCTTATTCTTATATCTTTGTGTCTTCCTTCCTTTCTTTTATTTTTTCTATCTCATTTGTCCAGATAAAAAAAAAACTGTTTTCTTCATTTGTTTTGCTATTTAATTCTTATTTATTTTTTTTATCTTTTTTTCTCTTTCGTGTATCTTTTTTTATGATTTTTTTATTTCATATCTCTTTCTCCTTTTCTTTCTCTTAGTCCTTTTCTTTTCCCCTTTCTCTATCTTTTCTTTTTCCTTTGTTTTTGCTTTTTTATTTTTCTTTCCAGCGTCTTTCTTTTAATCTTTTATTTACATTTCCCCTGTCTTCTTTTCCTTCATTTATTTTTTCTTTATTCTCTACATTGTCTTCTTTCTTTTATTCGCTTCTTGCTTATTTTCTTCTCACTTTCCTTCATATTCATCATCTTTATCACTATTACTGTCATTCTCCAATTTCTTCGTCATTATCGTCTTCCTTTCCTTTTTCCTTCTCTCTATGCTCTTTTTTCTCAAATTATCCTCCTCCTCTTTCATCTATTTCTTCATATTTCTTTCTTCTTTTCACTTCCTGTTTCTCTTCCCCTTCTTTCTCCTCCTCCTCAACTGTCTCCTCCTCTTCGTACTTCTTATCATCATCATCCTCTTCCTCCTTTTATTCCTCCTCTTCTTCCTTCTCCTCTTTCTCTTCCTCGTCCTCATCCTTCTCCTCTTCCTCCTCTTCTTCCTGCTCGTCTTCCTCCTACTCTTTCTCCTCTTTTTACTTCCTGTTACTCCTCCTCCTCCTCCTCCTCCTCAACCTTCTCTTTCTCTTCCTCCTCCTTCTCATCATCATGCCCTGCCTCGTCTTAGTCCTCCTCTTCTTTCTCTTCTTCCTCCTCCCTCCTTCTTATCAGCTATCCTCTCCCTCATCATCCTCTTCCTTTTCTCGCCCTCATTCCTCTTCAGTTATCTTCCTCTCCCACTCACTTCCTCCTCCTCCGCATCAATTCCTCTTACGCACTCACTTCTCTTTCCTCTTCTGTATGCCTCACTTCCCTGTATCACCACTTTCTCTCTCCTTTCTATCTCCGCTCTTTTGCCCACATACACACACACACGTAAAAAAAAGAAGAGAGGAAGAGAGAGAGAGAGAGAGAGAGAAGAGAGAGAGAGAGAGAGAGAGAGAGAGAGAGAGGGGACAGAGAGAGAGAGAGAAATAAAGAGGAGGAAGGGAGGGAGAGATAGAAGAATAGACAGATGATAGATAGATATAGAGAGAGAGAGGGAAATGTAAAGAAAGAAAGACACAGAGAGAGTGAAATATAAAGAAAGAATGAAAGAGAGAGAAGAGGAAGAAGAATGAGGGAGAGAGAGGGAGGAGGAGAGAGGGCTGACGCATTCCTCGGAGCACCCAAGAAAGGGTTGCCAACCGATTTCCCGGGATCAGAGCAAGATGGGAATTTCGCTCCTAAAAACAAGTACCATTTCCGCTTCCACCTCACGCCCACCTCACGCCCCAGAAGAGCCTCCCTTCTCTCTCTCTCTCTCTCCTTTTTTTTTTTTTTTTTTTTTTTTCTTTTTCTTTTTTTTTTGCTAAGAATTATATATTTCTCTTTTTTCTTCTTTTTCTTTTTTTTTCTAAGAATTATTGACGAGCTTTTTCCTTTATCGCCGTTTCCTTTTTAACGTTTCTTTCTTTTTCTCTTCTCTTCCTTTTTTCTTTTCTTTTATTCGCGGACGGGAGAGGGGATTTATATGTCTTTTCTCTGTTTTATTACTATGATTATTTTCGTCAATTCTTTTTTATCCAACCTATCCATGCCTCTTTTTCCTTTCTCCTTTCTTTATTTATTTCTCTATTTATCTATCCCTCCTCTCTTATCGTATATATATTTTTTTTCTTTCGATCCTCTCATCCTCTCGCAATCTCTATTTCATCAACTTTTCTCTTTTCTTATTATTTCCTTCACGTCTTTTCTTTGCATTTGATTTTTTATTTTTGTTTCGCTTTCTATAGTGTTATAGAGATAGATGGATAGATAGATTAAGAGATAGATGGATTGATTGATTGATTGATTGATTGATTGAGTGTGTGATGGATAAAGATAGATGGGTAGATAGATGAATATACGCATAGATAGATAGATAGATAGATGAATATACGGATAGATAGATAGATAGATGAATATACGGATAGATAGATAGATAGATGAATATACGGATAGATAGATAGATAGATGAATATACGGATAGGTAGATAGATAGATGAATATACGGATAGGTAGATAGATAGATAGATGAATATACGGATAGATAGATAGATAGGTAGATAAATTGTCATTATCCTTATCACATATATTATCGTTGTTACTTTTCTCATTATCATTATCATAATTAACATCGTCATCGCAATCATCATCATTTTTACCATTATTACTATGATGGCAATGATGATTATTCTTATCATAATTACCAGTATTATCTTCTCATTATCATCACTTTCATATCATTATCACAAATGAAAAAGAATTATGCAAATCAACATTAGCGTTTTCTGTGTGTGTGTGTGTGTGTGTGTGTGTGTGTGGTGTGTGTGTGTGTATGTGTGTGTGTGTGTGTGTGTGTGTGTGTGTATGGTTGTGTGTGTTTGTGTGTGTTTGTGTGTGTGTGTGTGTGTGCGTGCATATAAATAACATTATGGACAGAAACTACACACAAACACTCATATAAACATGCGTATGTACAGATGAAAATAAAACACACACTCAATAACACACTCACTCACAAACACACTCACACACAAACACACTCACACACAAACACACTCACACACAAACACACTCACACACAAACACACTCACACACAAACACACTCACACCCAAACACACTCACACCCAAACACACTCACACACAAACACACTCACACACAAACACACACACACAAACACACTCACGCACAAACACGCTCGCACACAAACACACTCACACACAAACACACACACACAAACACACCCACACCCAAACACACTCAAACACCTAAACACACTCACGCAACACACTCAAACACACAAACACACTCACGCACACAAACACACGCACACAAACACACTCACACCAAACACACACTCACACCCAAACACACTCACGCACAAACACACTCACACACAAACACACTCACGCACAAACACACCTACACACAAACACACTCACACCCAAACACACTCACGCACAAACACGCTCGCACACAAACACACTCACACACAAACACATTACCCCGTGCACAAACACACTCACACACAAACACACTCACACACAAACACACTCACACACAAACACACCCACACACAAACACACTCACACACAAACACACTCACACACAAACACACTCACACACAAACACACTCACGCACGAACACACTCAAACCCAAACACACTCACACCCAAACACACACACCCAAACACAGTCACGCACAAACACACTCACACCCAAACACACTCACACCCAAACACACTCACACCCAAACACACCTACTACCTAAACACACTCACACCCAAACACACTCGCACACAAACACACACACACAAACACACTCACATCCAAACACACTCACACACAAACACACTCACACCCAAACACACTCACACCCAAACACACTCACACACAAACACACTCACACACAAACACACTCACGCACAAACACACTCACACACAAACACACTCACACACAAACACACTCACACACAAACACACTCACACACAAACACACTCACACACAAACACACTCACACACACAACACACTCACACGCACAAACACACTCACGCACAAACACACTCACACACAAACACACTCACGCACAAACACACTCACACACAAACACACTCACACACAAACACACTCACACACAAACACACTCACACACAAACACACTCACACACAAACACACTCACACACAAACACAGTCACGCACAAACACACTCACACCCAAACACACTCACACACAAACACACTCTTTACAAACACACTCACACACAAACACACTACACACCAACACACTCACACCCAAACACACTCACACACAAACACACTCACACCCAAACACACTCACACCCAAACACACTCACACCCAAACACACCTGCTCACAAACACACTCACACACACACACACACACACATAAACACACCCACACATACACACACTCACACACAAACACACTCACACACAAACACACTCACGCACAAACACACTCACACCCAAACACACTCACACAAAAACACACTCACACCCAAACACACTCACACACAAACACACTCACTCACAAAAACACTCACACCCAAACACACTCACACGCAAACACTCACACACCTAAACCCTCCCACACACAAACACACTCACACACAAACACACTCACACCCAAACACACTCACACACAAACACACTCACACACAAACACACTCACACACAAACACACTCACGCACAAACACACTTCACACCCAAACACACTCACGCACAAACACACTCACACACAAACACATCCCTACACACAACACACCATGCACAAACACACTCACACCCAAACACACTCACGCAACACACTCAAACACCCAAACACACTCACACAAACACACACCTCACGCACAAACACACTCACACCTAAAAACATTAATTCCACGCACAAACACACTCTCACACACAAACACACTCACGCACAAACACACTCACGCACAAACACACTCACACCCAAACACACTCACGCACAAACACACTCACACACAAACACACTCACACACAAACACACTCACGCACAAACACACTCAAACCCAAACACACTCACGCACAAACACACTCACACCCAAACACACTCACACACAAACACACTCACGCACAAACACACTCACACCCAAACACACTCACGCAATAAACACACTCACACCCAAACACACTCACACCCAAACACACACCACACACAAACACACTCACACCCAAACACACTCACGCACAAACACACTCACACCTAAACACACTCACGCACAAACACACTCACACACAAACACACTCACGCACAAACACACTCACACCCAAAAACACACTCACGTAATAAAACACACTCACACACAAACACACTCACACACAAACACACCTCACACAAACACACTCACACCCAAACACACTCACGCACAAACACACTCACACACAAACACACTCACACACAAACACACTCACACACAAACACACTCACACCCAAACACACTCACACCCAAACACACTCACACACAAACACACCTCACACACAAATACACTCACGCACAAACACACTCACACACAAACACACTCACACACAAACACACTCACGCACAAACACACTCACACCCAAACACACTCACGTACAAACACACTCACACACAAACACACTCACACACAAACACACTACACACAAACACACACTCACACACAAACACACTCACACCCAAACACACTCACACCCAAACACACTCACACACAAACACACTCACACACAAACACACTCACACACAAACACACTCACACCTTAAACACACTCACACACAAACACACTCACACCCAAACACACACACGCACAAACACACTCACACACAAACTACACTCACACACAAACACACTCTCACACACAAACACACTCACACACAAACACACTCACACCCAAACACACTCACACCCAAACACACTCACACCCAAACACACTCACACCCAAACACACTCACACACAAACACACTCTTCACACCCTAAACACACTCACGCACAAACACACTCACACACAAACACACTCTACACACCCAAACACACCTCACGCACAAACACACTCACACCCAAACACACTCACGCACAAACACACACTCACACACAAACACACTCACACACAAACACACTCACACACACAAACACACTCACACACAAACACACTCACACCCAAACACACTCACAGCACAAACACACTCACACCCAAACACACTCACACTCAAACACACTCACACCCAAACACACTCACACACACAAACACACTCACACACAAACACACTCACACCCAAACACACTCACGCACAAACACACCTACTCCAAACACACTCACGCACAAACACACTCACACACAAACACACTCACACTACAAACACACTCACACCCAAACACACCTCACACACAAACACACTCACACACAAACACACTCACACACAAACACACTCACGCACAAACACACTCTACACCCAAACACACACTCACGCACAAACACACTCTCCCCCAAACACACTCACACACAAACACACTCACACACAAACACACTCACACACAAACACACTCACACACCTACACACTCACACACAAACACACTCACGCACACACACACTCACACTCATACACTCTCACACACACACACACTCACACACAAACACACTCACACACAAACACACACCCACACACAAACACAGCACACTCACACACAAACACATCACAATTCCAAACATACTCACACCCAAACACACCTCTCACACCCGCAAACACACTCACGCACAAACACGTTTGCACACAAACACACTCACACACAAACACACCTCACACACAAACACACTCACACACAAACACACTCACACACAAACACACTCACATACACAAACACACTCACGCACAAACATACTCACACCCAAACACACTCACGCACAAACACACTCACGCACAAACACACTCACACACAAACACACTCACACCCAAACAGAGTCACGCACAAACACACTCACTCACAAACACACTCACACCCAAACACACTCACACCCAAACCCACTGACACACAAAGACACACACACACAAACACACACACACCCAAACACACTCACACACAAACGCACTCACACACAAACACACCTCACACACAAACACACACACACAAACACACACTCACGCACAAACACACTCACGCACAAACACGCTCACGCACAAACACACTCACACACAAACACACTCACACACACAACACACTCACACACAAACACACTCACACCCAAACACACTCACGCACAAACACACCTCCACACCCAAACACACTCACGCACAAACACACCCACACACAAACACACTCACACACAAACACACTCACACACACAAACACACTCACACACAAAAACACACTCACACCCAAACACACTCACATCCAAACACAAACACACACAAACACACTCACACACAAACGCACTCACAGACAAACACACTCACACACAAACACACTCACACCCAAAACACACTCACGCACAAACACTCACACCCAAACACACTCACGCACAAACACACTCACACACACAAACACACTCACACACAAACACACTCACACACAAACACACACACACACAAAACACACCTCACACACAAACACACTCAAACACAAACACATCCAAACACAAACACACCTTCACACCCAAACACACTCACACACAAACACACTCACACCCAAACACACTCACACACAAACACACTCACACACAAACACACTCACACCCAAACACACTCACGCACAAACACACTCACACCCAAACACACTCACGCACAAACACACTCACACACAAACACACTCACACACAAACACACTCACACACAAACACACCACACAAACACACCTCACACCAAAACACACTCACACCCAAACACACTCACACCCAAACACACTCACAGACAAACACACTCACACACAAACACACTCACGTACAAACACACTCACACACAAACACACACACACCCAAACACACTCACATCCAAACACAAACTCACACCCAAACACATTCACACCCAAACACACCTACGCACAAACACACCCACAGACAAACACACTCACACACAGACAAACACACTCACACCCAACCACACTCACACACAAACACACTCACACACAAACACACACACACCCAAACACATCACGCACAAACACACTCACACCCAAACACACTCAATACGCACAAACACACTCACACACAAACACACTCACACAAACACACTCACACACAAACACACTCACACACAACACACTCACACCCAAACACACTCACACCCAAACACACCTCACGCACAAACACGCTCGCACACAAACACACCCACACACAAACACACTCACACACAAACACACTCATACACAAACACACCTCACACACAAACACACTCACACACAAACACACTCACACCCAAACATACTCACACCCAAACACACTCACACCCAAACACACTCACGCACAAACACTCTTGCACACAAACACACTCACACACAAACACACTCACACCCAAACACACTCACACACAAACACACTCACACACAAACACAGTCACACCCATACCCACTCACGCACAATCACTCCCACACCCAAACACACTCACGCACAAACACACTCACACACAAACACACTCACACACAAACACACTCACACACAAACACACTCACACACAAACACACTCACACACAAACACACTCACACACAAACACACTCACACACAAACACGCTCACACACAAACACACTCACACCCAAACACACTCACACACAAACGCACTCACACACAAACACACTCACACACAAACACACACACACAAACACACTCACGCACAAACACACTCACGCACA
>NC_091571.1:9428494-9433494 GCF_042767895.1 Penaeus vannamei | reverse complement strand
CCCCTCGTCTCTTCCCCTTTCTTGTCCTTTTCCTTTTCCCATATTTTCCCTTTTCCCTGCCTTCCTCCTTCCTGCACATCTTCCTCCCTTCTCATCCCCTGCCATGCAAGTTATCACTCACTTCCTTTTCTCTCTCTCTTTTCCTCTTCCTCTGCATCACTTCCTCATTCCATCACTCTCTTCCTCTCTCCTCTCTTTCCTCTGCATTTTCTCTGTCTCCTTCTCCTTTCAGCGTTTTCCTCTCCTCCCCTCTTACCTCGGCCTCTGCACATCTCACTTTCCTTCCTTCCTCTCTTTCCTTTTTCCTCTGCCAAATTCCTCCTTCTTCCACTATTTTTCCTCTGCCATCTTTCTCTTCCTTAGCACATTCCTTTCCTCACCCTCCCGCTCCCCTCTTCCTTTGCCATCTTCTTTCCCTTCCCTACTCTCTCACTGATTTTCTGATCTAATAGTAAACAAGTAAATAGATATAACAAGAAAATGATAATGATAACAATGATATGTAAGATAGAATTGATAATGAAATATGAAATATGAATTTCTCAACCTCTCCCTCCTCCCTCGGGTCCCTCAATACCACTCCCCTCCTCCCTCAACCCCCCAACCCCTCCTCCTTCTCACACCCCCAGCAACCCTTCTCTCAAACTCCTCCTTCCCCTACTTCCCCTTCTCCACACTCCCCTTTCCACACAAACCTCTTGCCTTTACCAGCTGCAAATCCCCAGTTGGCTATCCCATTAACCTTCCTAATCCCTTGTGGTTTAAGGGAAGGCAGGATACATGGGAGAGGGGGAGGGGAGGGGAAGGGGAGGGGAGAAGGAGGTGGACTGGACTGGATGGGGAGGGGGAGGGGGAGGTGGAGGTGGGGAGGGGGAGGGGGAGGTGGGAGGGCGAGGGGAGGGGGAGGATAGGAGGTGGACTGGACTGGAGGGGGAGGGGGAGGAAGGAAGGGGGAGTCTAGGGAGGGACAGGTAGTAGGAAGAGGGAGAGGTGGATGGGGAGAGAAGGGAGAAAAGGGAGGAGAAGATGGACTGGACTGGGAAGGGGAGAGGAGGAAGGGAAGTAGGATGTGTGCGGAGGAGGGTGGGATGGGGAGAGTGGTAGGGGAAAGGATAGGCGGACTGGATGAGGAGTAGAGGGGAGAAGTGAGGAAAAGTATGGGAAGGGATCGGAGAGCCGGATATAAAGGGAGTAAGAGCGCGAAAAAAGGATAGGAAGATGATAATAGAAGAGAGAAGTGGGGGAGGAGGGCTGAGAAAGCCAAAGAGAGGGGGTAAGGGAGGGGGATCGGGAAGGCGATTCAAAGAAATCAAAAAGAGAGAAAGCAAGAAAGAGAAATCAAGAGAGAAAGAGAAAGCAAGAAAGAAAAAGCCCAAGAGAGAGAGAAAGCAAGGAAGAGAAATCAAGAGAGAGAGAGGAAGCTAAAGAGAGAGAAAGTTAGAGAGAAAGAAAGCAAGAAAGAGAAATCAAGAGAGAGAGAGAAAGCAAGAAAGAAAGAACTCAAGAAAGAGAGAGATGGAGGAGAAGAGGTATCGGGGTGGGCAGGAAGGGAGAGTGAAAAGGGATGAAGAAGGAATAAATTGGGTTACAGGAAACAAGAACGAAAGAAGGAGAGAAAAAAGGAAAAGAGAGACGGGGGAAATGAAAGAGGAAATATAGAAATGCTAGAGGAAACTGGAAGAGGAATAAATGAAGAATCTAGGAAGAAATTAGATGATACGGGAACACTAGAAATTGATAAAGAAACAGAGTGAATAGTGAGAGAGCAAGAAAGAGAGAAAGAGATAAAAAGACAGACAGAAGAGTAGACACATGCGGACAGACATTAGACAAACAGATAAGCATAAATACAGACAGATAAGCAGAAAAGCAGACAGACAAACAAACACAGATAAAGAGATAAACATACAAACAGACAAACAGATAAAGACAGAGAGAAGATATAGAAAAAAAATGAAATCGAAAAGGAGAAGGGAAACCGGAAACTAAATGCTGAAAAACACAAGAGAGAAAGCAAGAGAGAGAGAGAAATCAAGAGAGAGAGAGAGAAAGCAAGAAAGAAAGAACTCAGGAGAGAGAAAGCTAGAGGAAGAGAAATCAAGACAGACAGAGAAAGTAAGAAAGAAAAAATTCAAGAGAGAGAGAAATCTAGAAAGAGAAATCAAGAGAGAGAGAAAGCAGCAAAGAAAAAAACCCTAAGAGAAAGAGAAAGAAAGAAAGAACCCTAAAAAGAGTAATGTAGAAAGTAAAAAAAAAAAGAACCAAAAGAAAGAGAAAGAAAGCAAGCAAGAGAAATCAAGAGAGAGAGAGAGAAAGCAAGAGAGAGAGAAACCAAAGAGAGAAAGCAAGAAAGAAAAAAAAATCAATAGAGAGAGAAATTAAGAAAAAAAAGAACCCAAGAAAGAGAGAAAAATCAAGAGAAAGAAAGAGAGCAAGAGAGAAAGAAGCCAAGAAAGAGAGAAAGCAAGCAAGAGAAATCGAGAGAGAGAGAGAGCAAGCAGGCAAGAGAAATAAAGAGAGAGAGAGAAAGCAAGCAAGAGAAATCGAGAGAGAGAGAGAGAAAGCAAGAGGGAGAGAAAGTTAGAGAGAAAGAAAGCAAGCAAGACAAATCGAGAGAGAGAGAGAGCAAGCGGGCAAGAGAAAGCGCATGCAGAGACCCGCCGGCATTTCCTCGTTGTCACAGGTGTTATTGATTACTTACAACCTCACGAGCGTCTGGTTGGCGGCCGGCGGGAGCGGCGAGCTTGACCGAGGTGCGTCGCGGCGCCGCTGGCACGCTGCTCTGCCTGGCATGGGATTGGCACTGTCACCCTGCTATGCCTGGCATGGGATTGGCACTGTTACGCTGCTGTGCCTGGCATGGGATTGGCACTGTCACGCTGCTGTGCCTGGCATGGGATTGGCACTGTCACGCTGCTGTGCCTGGCATGGGATTGGCACTGACTCGCTGCTGTGCCTGGCATGGGATTGGCATATGCTGCTACTTGTGCCTGGCATGGGATTGAAGTGCTGTCCACGCTTTGCTGTGCCTGGCACGGGATTATGGCACTGTCACGCTGCTGTGCCTGGCACGGGGATTGGCACTCCGTCACCCTGCTGTGCCTGGCATGGGATTGGCACTGTCACGCTGCTGTGCCTGGCATGGGATAGCCTTATCGCTGCTGTGCCACAACAAGTTAGTGCTGTCACGCTGCTGTGCATGGCATGGGATTGGCGCTGTCACTGCTGTGCGCAACACGGGATTGGCACTGTCACCCTGCTGTGCCTGGCATGGGATTGGCGCCTTTCAACTGCTGTGCCCCTGTGGGGATTGGCACTGTCACGCTGCTGTGCCTGGCACGGGATTGGAACTGTCACGCTGCTGTGCCTGGCATGGGATTGGCACTGTCACGCTGCTGTGCCTGGCACGGGATTGGCACTGTCTCGCTGCTGTGCCTGGCACGGGATTGGCACTGTCATGCTGCTGTGCCTGGCATGGGATTGGCACTGTCATGCTGCTCTGCCTGGCACGGGATTGGCACTGTCACGCTGCTGTGCCTGGCACGGGATTGGCACTGTCACGCTGCTCTGCCTGGCACGGGATTGGCACTGTCACGCTGCTGTGCCTGGCATGGGATTGGCACTGTCTCGCTGCTGTGCCTGGCATGGGATTGGCACTGTCACGCTGCTGTGCCTGGCACGGGATTGGCACTGTCACGCTGCTGTGCCTGACATGGGATTAGGACTGTCACGCTGCTGTGCCTGGCATGGGATTGGCACTGTCACGCTGCTGTGCCTGGCATGGGATTGGGACTGTCACGCTGCTCTGCCTGGCACGGGATTGGCACTGTCTCGCTGCTGTGCCTGGCATGG
The DNA here is from genome assembly GCF_042767895.1 of Penaeus vannamei. Taxonomy (NCBI): domain Eukaryota; kingdom Metazoa; phylum Arthropoda; class Malacostraca; order Decapoda; family Penaeidae; genus Penaeus; species Penaeus vannamei. Next base: position 9,429,642 of record NC_091571.1, on the reverse strand, counting down.
GATTGGCACTGTCACGCTGCTGTGCCTGGCATGGGATTGGCACTGTCACGCTGCTGTGCCTGGCATGGGATTGGCACTGTCACGCTGCTGTGCCTGGCATGGGATTGGCACTGTCACGCTGCTGTGCCTGGCATGGGATTGGCACTGTCACGCTGCTGTGCCTGGCATGGGATTGGCACTGCCTCGCTGCTGTGCCTGGCATGGGATTGGCACTGTCACGCTGCTGTGCCTGGCATGGGATTGGCACTGTCACGCTGCTGTGCCTGGCATGGGATTGGCACTGTCACCCTGCTGTGCCTGGCATGGGATTGGCACTGTCTCGCTGCTGTGCCTGGCATGGGATTGGGACTGTCACGCTGCTGTGCCTGGCATGGGATTGGCACTGTCACGCTGCTGTGCCTGGCATGGGATTGGCACTGTCACGCTGCTGTGCCTGGCACGGGATTGGCATTGCCTCGCTGCTGTGCCTGGCATGGGATTGGCACTGTCACGCTGCTGTGCCTAGCATGGGATTGGCACTGTCACGCTGCTGTGCCTGACATGGGATTGGCACTGTCTTGCTGCTGTGCCTGGCATGGGATTGGCACTGTCACGCTGCTCTGCCTGGCATGGGATTGGCACTGTCACGCTGCTGTGCCTGTCATGGGATTGGCATTGCCTCGCTGCTGTGCCTGGCACGGGATTGGCACTGCCTCGCTGCTGTGCCTGGCACGGGATTGGCACTGTCACGCTGCTGTGCCTGGCACGGGATTGGAACTGTCACGCTGCTGTGTCTGGCATGGGATTGGCATTGCCTCGCTGCTGTGCCTGGCAAGGGATTGGCACTTCCTCGCTGCTGTACCTGGCATGGGATTGGCACTGTCACGCTGCTGTGCCTGTCATGGGATTGGCACTACAACGCTGCTGTGCCTGGCATGGGATTGGCACTACAACGCTGTTGTGCCTGGCATGGGATTGGCACTACAACGCTGCTGTGCCTGGCATGGGATTGACACTGTCACGCTGCTATGCCTGGCATGGGATTGGCACTGTCACGCTGTTGTGCCTGGCATGGGATTGGCACTGTCACGCTGTTGTGCCTGGCATGGGATTGGCACTGTCACGCTGTTGTGCCTGGCATGGGATTGGCAATACCACGCTGCTGTGCC
>NC_091571.1:9375994-9398494 GCF_042767895.1 Penaeus vannamei | reverse complement strand
AGAGAAAGAGAGACAGACAGACAGAGAAATGAGGGAAAGAGAGAGAGAGAGAGAAAGATTGAAACAGACAGAGAAAGAAGAGATGAGGTAGACATTTTCAATCATCTTTTCTACAATATTTCCTATCGTTTCACACACGCTGGAAATAACTTACGAATCGCAAAATCGGTGTTCCACGACAGTAATAGCATACAGTAATAATAATGATAATGATAATAAACAATGAAATAAACAAATGCGACACGAAAACGATCACATAGATTATTAGAAAACAATAACCGTAACAACAATAGTAATGATATCTACAACTATAATAGATTATTTTTTCTTATATATATATATATATATATATATATATATATATATATATGTGTGTGTGTGTGTGTGTGTGTGTGTGTGTGTGTGTGTGTGTGTATATATATACTTTTTTTTCTTTTTTTGGTCATATTCTTTCTTTCCTGGGAATCACTTGGAGGCAAACGACAGTACACTTGACAAGGTGTCAGGTAAAGCTTTAAGATAACTGTCTTTTGTTGTTTGTTTATTTTGTTTCTTCTTTCGTGTTCTTTCTTCTGTTTAGGTCTTTCGGTTTTTTGTTTTTGTATTTCCTTTATTCCTTTCCTTCGTTCTTTTGTTTTGTTTTTTAGCTTGTTCTTGTTATTTTTTTTATTTCATCAATGTCTTATCTTCTCTTTTTTCTCTTCTTTTATCTTTTCTTTTTTTCTTTTCTTTTTTCTTTCTCTCTTCCATTTCCGCTTTGATTTTTGTTCTTTTTCCTATTTTTCCTCTTCTTTGTTGTTCTTGGTATTTTTATTTTGTTTTTGTTTTAGTTCCTCGTCTTATGGTTGTTGCAATCATCGCCATTATTATTATCGATATTATTATTATCACTTTGATCATTATTGTCTCGATCGTCATTTTCCTATTCACCATCACCTTTTCTTTTTCTTTTATTTTATTTTATTGTTCGCTTCCTTCTTCCTTTTTCTTTTATTTTTATTTTCTTGTTTAATTTAATTTTATTGTATTTTTATTTATTTTATTGTATTTTTATTTTTCCTTCTCTTTGTCTTTTTCTTTCTTCTTTCTTTTTTTCTCCTTGTTTCTTTTCTGTTCTTTCTCCTTTTTTATTTTTTTTATTTCTCATTTTTATCCTTTCTTTCGCCTTTTTGCTTTTTCTTTTTTCTTGTTTCGTCATTTACTCTTTTTTTCTTATTCGCCATCATCATTATCGCCATTTTCTCTCATTTTCATCGATCATTATCACTGGCATCGTTATCATCATTCAGTCACCATCACCACCGTTATCACTATTATCCCTGTCACCCTCATTATCCCTCTCACCATCATTATCCCTCCTCCTCTTCTCCCTCTTTTATACTCTTTAGTTTCGTCTTCACACCGCATACCCTAATAAGTCTTGCTTTTATTTTATTCATTTATTTATTTATTTGTTTATTAAATTTATCTTTTTTTTTTCAAGAAATGAGGATATGGCGTCGGGCTTCAATTTTTTTTTTTTCTTTCTTTCTTTCTTTCTTTCTTTTTATCATACCCACGTATCACATGTTTCTAAAGTATTAGTACGTGTTTTCTGTAATTTTATTATTTTGCTCTTTCTTTCTTTCTTATTTTCCTTTTTTTCGTTCTTTTTCATTTCTTTCGTGTTTTTTTCTTTCCTTTTTCTTTTTTTATCCTCTTATTTTCGTCTTTAGACCGAGTAATGAGTCTTGCTTCCTCCTTTAAGAAAAAATATGAGGAAATGGCGTCGCGTTTGAGTTTTTATGCGACGCCCACGTGTCACGTGTTTCGTTTCTTTTCCTTTACTTCTTCACTTCTTTCTTCTTGTTTTTTTCGTTTATTTTTATATTTTATTTTAATTTTCTTTTCCTTTTCTTTTATGTTTTATTTTCCTTTATTTTTTCCTTCTTCATTTTTCTTTTCTTTCTTGTTTTTCTTTTCTTTCTTGTTTTTCTTTTCTTTTTCTTTCTCTTTTCTTTTCTTTTCTTTTTCGTTTCCTTCTTCCTTTTTCTTTTCTTTCTTGTTTTAATTTTTTTCTTTTCTTAGCGTTTTGTTTTTCTTCCTTTTTCTTTTCTTTTTCTCCCTTTTTTCCTTTTTTCTCCTTTTTCTTTTTTTCTCCTTTTTTCTTTTTTTCTCTTTTTTTCTTTTCTTTTTCTCCTTTTTTTTTATCATACCCACGTACCACATGTTTCTAAAGTATTAGTACGTGTTGTCTGGAATTTTCTTTCTTTCTTTCTTATTTTTCTTTTTTTTTTCTTTTCTTTCATGATTTTTTCTTTCCTTTTTCTATTTTTTATCATCTTATTTTCGTCTTTAGACCGAGTAATGAGTCTTGCTTCCTCCTTTAAGAAAAAATATGAGGAAATGGCGTCGCGTTTGAGTTTTTATGCGACGCCCACGTGTCACGTGTTTCGTTTCTTTTCCTTTACTTCTTCACTTCTTTCTTCTTGTTTTTTTCGTTTATTTTTATCTTTTATTTTCATTTTCTTTCCCTCTTCTTTTTTCTTTACTTCTTTTTTCGTTTATTTTTATATTTTATTTTAATTTTATTTTCCTTTTTTATTTTCCTTTCTTCTTTTCCTTCTTCATTTTTCTTTTCTTTCTTGTTTTTCCTTTTCTTTTTTATTACCTTTTTCTTTTTTTTCTTTCTTGTTTTATTTTACTTTATTTTTAATTTCATTTTTTATAATTTTCTTTGCCTTTTCTTTTTCTTTTTTCTTTCTCCTTTTTTCCTTTCATTTCTTTCCTTTTTTCTTTTCTTTACTTTTTCCCTTTTTCTTTTCATTTCGTTCTTTTGTTTTTTAATCTTGGTCTTGTTATTTGTTTTTATTTCATGAATGTTGTCTTATCGTTGTTGTTCTCATTCTTGCTTTTTCTGTTCTTTTTTTTTCTTTCTTTCTTTCTTCTTTCTCTCTTCCATTTCCGCTTTGATTTTTGTTGTTCTTTTTCCACTTTATTTTTCCTCGTCGTCTTTGTCGTTCTTGGTATTTTCGCCTTATGGTTATTATTATCGATATTATTATGATCACTTTAATCATTATTGTCTCGATCGTCATTTTCATAATCACCATAACCTTTTTTTTTTCTTTTTTTTTAAATTTCTTTTTCGTTTCCTTCTTCCTTTTTCTTTTCTTTCTTGTTTTATTTTATTTTATATGTATTTTTTTCCTTTTCCTTTTCTTTCTTTTTCTCCTTGTTTCTTTTCTGTTCTTTCTCCTTTTTTCTCTTTTTTTCTTTTTCCTCCTTTTCTTTTCTTTGGCCTTTTTGCTTTGGCTTTCTTCTTGTTTCGTCATTTACTTTTTTTTCTTACTCACCATCATCATTACCGTCATTTTCTCTCATTTTCATCAATTTCTTCATTATCACTGGCATCGTTACCATCATTCAGTCACCATTATCACTATTATCCCTCTCACCATCATTATTCTCCTTCCTCATCTCCTTCTTTTATACTCTTTATTTTCGTCTTCACACCACGTTGCCTAATGTCTTGCTTTTTTATTTTGTTTGTTTGTTTATTTTATTTATCTTTTTTCAAGAAATGAGGATGTGGCGTCAGGCTTCAGTTTTTTATTTTTATTATTATTATTTATTATTTTTTTTATCATACCCACGCATCACTTGTTTCTAAAGTATTAGTACGCGTTTTCTGGATTTTTTTTATTATTTTTCTCTTTCTTTCTCTCTTATTTTCCTTTTTTCGTTCTTTTTCATTTCTTTCATGTTTTTTTCTTTCCTTTTTCTTTTTCATACTCTTATTTTCGTCTTTAGACCGAGTAATGAGTCTTGCTTCCTCCTTTAAAAAAAAAAAAAAATATGAGGAAATGGCGTCGCGTTTGAGTTTTTATGCGACGCCCACGTGTCACGTGTTTCGTTTCTTTTCCTTTACCTCTTTCTTCTTCTTTTTTCGTTTATTTTTATCTTTTATTTTCCTTTTCTTTTCCTTTTCTTTTATGTTTTATTTTCCTTTCTTCTTCTTTTCCTTCTTCATTTTTCTTTTCTTTCTTGTTTTTCTTTTCTTTTCTTTTCTTTTTCGTTTCCTTCTTCCTTTTTCTTTTCTTTTTCTTTTCTTTTTTGTTTTATTTATTTTTCTTTTTTTTTCTTTTCTTAGCCTTTTCTTTTTCTTCCTTTTTCTTTTCTTTTTCTCCCTTTTTTCCTTTTTTCTTTTTTTCTCTTTTTTTTCTTTTCTTTTTCTCCTTTTTTTCTTTTTCTTTTTTCGGTTCTTTTTCTCCTTTTTTTCTTTTTCTTTTTTTTCTTTTCTTTTTCTCCTTGTTCCTTTTCTGTTCATTCTCCTCTTTTCTTTCTCTTTTTTATTTTCTTCTTTTCTATTTTCTTTCTTTTCGTTTCCTTTCTTTCGTTTTGCTTTTTGTTTCTTTTCTTTCTTTCTTACTTTTTTCTGTTCTTTTCTTTCGCCTTTTTTCTCGTTTTTTTTTTTTTTTCTTCAAGAAATGAGGATATGGCGTGGGGCTTATTTATTGATTTATTTTTTATTTATTTATTTATTTTTTTTTTCTTTATCAAACCCACGTATCACATGTTTCTAAAGTATTAGTACGTGTTTTCTGGAATTTTATTTATTTGTTTCTCATTTTTCTTTTTCGTTCTTTTTCTCTTCTATCATGATTTTTTCTTTCTTTTTTCTATTTTTTATCCTCTTAATTTCGTCTTTAGACCGAGTAATGAGTCTTGCTTCCTCCTTTAAGAAAAAAGATATGAGGAAATGGCGTCGCGTTTGAGTTTTTATGCGACGCCCACGTGTCACGTGTTTCGTTTCTTTTCCTTTACTTCTTTCTTCTTTTTTTTCGTTTATTTTTATATTTTATTTTCATTTTCTTTTCCTTTTCTTTTATGTTTTATTTTCCTTTCTTCTTCTTTTCCTTCTTCATTTTTCGTTTCTTTCTTGTTTTTTCTATTTCTTTTTCTTTTTTCTTTTATTTTATTTTTCGTTTCCTTCTTCATTTTTCTTTTTTTTCTTGTTTTATTTAATTTTCTTTTTTTTCTTTTCTTAGCCTTTTCTTTTTCTTCCTTTTTCTTTTCTTTTTCTCCCTTTTTTCCTTTTTTCTCCTTTTTCTTTTTTTCTCCTTTTTTCTTTTTTTTCTTTTTTTCATTCTTTTTCTCCTTTTTCATTTTTCTTTTTTTAGTTTTCCTTTTTCCCTTTTTTTCTTTTTTCTTTTTTTTTCTTTTCTTTTCTTTTTCTCCTTGTTCCTTTTCTGTTCATTCTCCTCTTTTCTTTCTCTTTATTTTCTTCTTTTTATTTTCTTTCTTTCCATTTTTCTTTTCGTTTCCTTTCTTTCGTTTTGCTTTTCGTTTCTTTTCTTTCTTTCTTACTTTTTTCTTTTCTTTTCTTTCGCCTTTTTTATCGTTTTTTTTTTTTTTTTTTTTTCAAAAAATGAGGATATGGCGTGGGGCTTAATTTTCTTTTCTTTTTTTTTTTTATAATCATACCCACGTATCACATGTTTCTAAAGTATTAGTACGTGTTTTCTGGAATTTTATTTCTTTCTTTCTTTCTTATTTTTCTTTTTTCTTTCTTTTTCTTTTCTTTCGTGATTTTTCTTTTTTCTTTCTTTTTCTTTTCTTTCATGATTTTTCTTTCCTTCTTTTTTATCCTCTTATTTTCGTCTTTAGACCGAGTAATGAGTCTTGCTTCCTCCTTTAAAAAAAAATATGAGGAAATGGCGTCGCGTTTGAGTTTTTATGCGACGCCCACGTGTCACGTGTTTCGTTTCTTTTCCTTTACTTGTTTCTTCTTCTTTTTTCGTTTATTTTTATCTTTTATTTTCATTTTCTTTTCCTTTTCTTTTATGTTTTATTTTCCTTTCTTCTTCTTTTCCTTCTTCATTTTTCTTTTCTTTCTTGTTTTTCTTTTCTTTTCTTTTCTTTTTCGTTTCCTTCTTCCTTTTTCCTTTCTTTTTCTTTTCTTTCTTGTTTTATTTAATTTTCTTTTTTTCTTTTCTTAGCCCTTTCTTTTTCTTCCTTTTTCTTTTCTTTTTCTCCCTTTTTTCCTTTTTTCTCCTTTTTCTTTTTTTCTCTTTTTTTTCTTTTCTTTTTCTCCTTTTTTCTTTCTCTTTTTTCGTTTCTTTTTCTCCTTTTTTTCTTTTTCTTTTTTTCTTTTCTTTTTCTCCTTGTTCCTTTTCTGTTCATTCTCCTCTTTTCTTTCTCTTTTTTATTTTTTTTATTTTTTTATTTTCTTTCTTTTCATTTTTTTTTCGTTTCCTTTCTTTCGTTTTGCTTTTCGATTCTTTTCTTTCTTTCTTACTTTTTTCTTTTCTTTTCTTTCGCCTTTTTTCTCGTTTTTTTTTTTTCAAGAAATGAGGATATGGCGTGGGGCTTTTTTTTTTTTTTTTTTTTTTTTTTTTTTTTTTTTTTTTTTTTTATCAAACCCACGTATCACATGTTTCTAAAGTATTAGTACGTGTTTTCTGGAATTTTCTTTCTTTCTTTCTTATTTTTCTTTTTTCTTTGTTTTTCTCTTCTTTCATGATTTTTTCTTTCCCTTTTCTATTTTTTATCCTCTTATTTTCGTCTTTAGACCGAGTAATGAGTCTTGCTTCCTCCTTTAAAAAAAAATATGAGGAAATGGCGTCGCGTTTGAGTTTTTATGCGACGCCCACGTGTCACGTGTTTCGTTTCTTTTCCTTTACTTCTTTACTTCTTTCTTCTTGTTTCTTTCGTTTATTTTTATATTTTATTTTCATTTTCTTTCCCTTTTCTTTTTTGTTTTATTTTCCTTTCTTATTCTTTTCCTTCTTCATTTTTCTTTTCTTTCTTGTTTTTCTTTTCTTTTCTTTTTCGTTTCCTTCTTCCTTTTTCTTTTCTTTCTTGTTTTATTTAATTTTCTTTTTTTTCTTTTCTTAGCCTTTTCTTTTTCTTCCTTTTTCTTTTCTTTTTATCCCTTTTTTCCTTTTTTATCCTTTTTTCTTTTTTTTTCTTTTTTTCTTTTCTTTTTCTCCTTTTTTTCTTTTGCTTTTTTCGTTTCTTTTTCTTCCTTTCTTCTTTTTCTTTTTTTTCTTTTCTTTTTCTCCTTGTTCCTTTTCTATGCATTCTCCTCTTTTCTTTCACTTTTTTATTTTCTTTTTTTTCATTTTTCTTTTCGTTTCCTGTCTTTCGTTTTGCTTTTTGTTTCTTTTCTTTCTTTCTTTCTTACTTTTTTCTGTTCTTTTCTTTCGCCTTTTTTCTCGTTTTTTCAAGAAATGAGGATATGGCGTGGGGCTTATTTATTTATTTATTTTTTATTTATTTATTTATTTTTTTTTTCTTTATCAAACCCACGTATCACATGTTTCTAAAGTATTAGTACGTGTTTTCTGGAATTTTCTTTCTTTCTTTCTTATTTTTCTTTTTTCTTTGTTTTTCTTTTCTTTCATGATTTTTTCTTTCCTTTTTCTATTTTTTATCCTCTTATTTTCGTCTTTAGACCGAGTAATGAGTCTTGCTTCCTCCTTTAAGAAAAAATATGAGGAAATGGCGTCGCGTTTGAGTTTTTATGCGACGCCCACGTGTCACGTGTTTCGTTTCTTTTCCTTTACCTCTTTCTTCTTCTTTTTTCGTTTATTTTTATCTTTTATTTTCCTTTTCTTTTTTATTTTATTTTCCTTTCTTTTTTCCTTCTTCATTTTTCTTTTTTCTTGTTTTATCCTTTTTTTTCTCTCTCTTTTCTTTTGTTTTATTTTTCGTTTCCTTCTTCTTTTTTCTTTCTTGTTTTGTTTTATTTTATTTTTTTTTATTTTCTTTGCCTTTTCTTTTTCTTTCTTTCTTTTTTCTTTTTCTTTCTCCTTTTTTTTCTTTTCATTTCTTTCTCCTTATTTCTTTTCTTTTTGTTCTTTTGTTTTTTATCTTGTTTTTGTTATTTGTTTTTATTTCATGAACGTCGTGTTATCGTTGTTCTCATTCTTGCTTTTTTCTGTTTTTTTTTTTTTCTTTTTTTTTTCTTTTTTTTTTCTCTCTTCCATTTCCGCTTTTATTTTTTATTTTTTCTTCTCTTCTTTGACGTTCTTTGTATTTTTATTTTGTTTTTGTTTTAGTTCCTCGTCTTTTGGTTATTGCTATCATCGCCATTATTATTATCGATATTATTATTTTCACTTTCATCATTATTGACTCGATCGTAATTTTCTTATTCATCATTACCTTTTCTTTTTCTTTTATTTTTTTTTCTTTTTCGTTTGCTTCTTCCTTTTTTTTTTATTTTATTTTTTTCTTGTTTTACTTTAATTTTATTGTATTTTTATTTTTTATTTTATTTTTATTTTTCCTTTTCTTTGTCTTTGTCTTTCTTCTTTCTTTCCTTTTTCTCTTTGCTTCTTTTCTGTTCTTTCTCCTTTTTATGTTTTATTTTCTTTCGCATTTTTGCTTTTTCTTTTTTCTTGTTTCGTCATTTACTCTTTATTTCTTACTCACCATCATCATTATCGTCATTTTCTCTCATTTTCACCAATTCCTTCATTATCACTGTTATCTCTCTCACCATCATTATCCCTCTTCATCTTCTCCCTCTTTTATACTCTTTATTTTCGTAGCCTAATGAATCATGCTTTTATTTTATTTTATTTTATTTATTTATTTATTTGTTTGTTTATTTTTTTTATTTTTTTAAAGAAATGAGGATTTGTCGTGGGGCTTCTTTTTTTTTTTTTTTTTTTTTTTTTCATACCTACGTATCACATGTTTCTAAAGTATTAGTATGTGTTTTCTGGAATTTTATTTTTTTCTTTCTTTCTTTCTTATTTTTCTTTTTTCTTTTTCTTTTCTTTCATTTTTTCGTTCTTATTCATTTCTTTCATGTTTTTTCTTTCCTTTTTCTTTTTATATACTCTTATTTACGTCTTTCGACCGAGTAATGAGTCTTGCTTCCTCCTTTAAAAAAAAAAAGAGGAAATGGCGTCGCGTTTGAGTTTTTATGCGACGCCCACGTGTCACGTGGTTCGTTTCTTTTCCTTTACCTCTTTCTTCTTGTTTTTTCGTTTATTTTTATCTTTTATTTTCCTTTTCTTTTTTATTTTATTTTCCTTTCTTTTTTCGTTCTTCATTTTTCTTTTTTCTTGTTTTTTGCTTTTTTTTGTTTCTCTTTTCTTTTGTATTATTTTTCGTTTCCTTCTTCTTTTTTCTTTCTTCTTTTGTTTTATTTTATTTTTATTTTGTATTTTCTTTGACTTTTCTTTTTCTTTCTATCTTTTTTCTTTTTCTTTCTCATTTTTTTTCTTTTCGTTTCTGTAGCCTAATTTCTTTTCTTTTTGTTCTTTTGTTTTTTATCTTGTTTTTGTTATTTGTTTTTATTTCATGAACGTCGTCTCATCGTTGTTCTCATTCTTGCTTTTTTCTGTTTTTTTCTTCTTTTTTTTCCTTTCTTCTTTCTCTCTTCCATTTCCGCTTTGATTTTTGATTCTTCCTCGTCTTCTTTGACGTTCTTGGTATTTTTATTTTGTTTTTGTTTTAGTTCCTCGTCTCATGGTTATTGCAATCATCGCCATTATTATTATCGATATTATTATTATCACTTTCATCATTATTGACTCGATCGTCATTTTCTTATTCATCATTACCTTTTCTTTTTCTTTTATTTTATTTTCTTTTTCGTTTCCTTCTTCCTTTTTCTTTTATTTTATTTTTTTCTTGTTTTACTTTAATTTTATTGTATTTTTATTTTTTATTTTATTTTTATTTTTCCTTTTCTTTGTCTTTCTCTTTCTTCTTTCTTTCCTTTTTCTCTTTGCTTCTTTTCTGTTCTTTCTCCTTTTTATGTTTTATTTTCTTTCGCCTTTTTGCTTTTTCGTTTTTCTTGTTTCGTCATATACTCTTTATTTCTTACTCACCATCATCATTATCGTCATTTTCTCTCATTTTCACCAATTCCTTCATTATCACTGTTATCTCTCTCACCATCATTATCCCTCTTCATCTTCTCCCTCTTTTATACTCTTTATTTTCGTAGCCTAATGAATCATGCTTTTATTTTATTTTATTTTATTTATTTATGTATTTGTTTGTTTATTTTGTTTATCTTTTTCAAGAAATGAGGATTTGTCGTGGGGCTTCAGTTTTTTTTTTTTTTTTTTTTTTTTCATACCTACGTATCACATGTTTCTAAAGTATTAGTACGTGTTTTCTGGAATTTTATTTTTTTCTTTCTTTCTTTCTTATTTTTCTTTTTTCTTTTTCTTTTCTTTCATTATTTCGTTCTTATTAATTTCTTTCATGTTTTTTCTTTCCTTTTTCTTTTTATATACTCTTATTTTCGTCTTTCGACCGAGTAATGAGTCTTGCTTCCTCCTTTAAAAAAAAAATATGAGGAAATGGCGTCGCGTTTGAGTTTTTATGCGACGCCCACGTGTGACGTGTTTCGTTTCTTTTTCTTTACTTCTTTACTTCTTTCTTCTTGTTTTTTTCGTTTATTTTTATATTTTATTTTCAGTTTCTTTGCCTTTTCTTTTTTGTTTTATTTTCCTTTCTTCTTCTTTTCCTTCTTCATTTTTCTCTTCTTTCTTGTTTTTCTTTTCTTTTCTTTTCTTTTTCGTTTCCTTCTTCCTTTTTCTTTTCTTTTTCTTTTCTTTCTTGTTTTATTTAATTTTCTTTTTTTCTTTTCTTAGCCTTTTCTTTTTCTTCCTTTTTCTTTTCTTTTTCTCCCTTTTTTTCTTTTTTTCTCCTTTTTCTTTTTTTCTCTTTTTTTTTTTTCTTTTTTTCTTTTTTTCTTTTTTTTTTTTCGTTTCTTTTTCTCCTTTTTTTCTTTTTCTTTTTTCTTTTCTTTTTCTCCTTGTTCCTTTTCTGTTCATTCTCCTGTTTTCTTTCTCTTTTTTATTTTCTTCTTTTTTATTTTCTTTCTTTTCATTTTTCTTTTCGTTTCCTTTCTTTCGTTTTGCTTTTCGTTTCTTTTCTTTCTTTCTTATTTTTTTCTTTTCTTTTCTTTCGCCTTTTTTCTCGTTTTTTTTTTTCAAGAAATGAGGATATGGCGTGGGGCTTATTTTTTTTTTTGCTTTTTTTTTTTTTTTTTTTTTTTTTTATCTTTTTATCAAACCCACGTATCACATGTTTCTAAAGTATTAGTACGTGTTTTCTGGAATTTTATTTATTTGTTTCTCATTTTTCTTTTTCGTTCTTTTTCTCTTCTTTCATGATTTTTTCTTTCCTTTTTCTATTTTTTATCCTCTTATTTTCGTTCTATTTTTTATCCTCTTATTTTCGTCTTTAGACCGAGTAATGAGTCTTGCTTCCTCCTTTAAAAAAAAATATGAGGAAATGGCGTCGCGTTTGAGTTTTTATGCGACGCCCACGTGTCACGTGTTTCGTTTCTTTTCCTTTACTTCTTTACTTCTTTCTTCTTGTTTTTTTCGTTTATTTTTATATTTTATTTTCATTTTCTTTCCCTCTTCTTTTTTCTTTACTTCTCTTTTCGTTTGTTTTTATCTTTTATTTTTAGTTTATTTTCCAATTCTTTTTTATTTTATTTTTCTTTCTTCTTTTCCTTCTTCATTTTTCTTTTCTTTCTTGTATTTTTTTCTTTTCTTTTTCGTTTCCTTCTTCCTTTTTCTTTTCCTTCTTGTTTTATTTTATTTTATTTTTATTTTTATTTTTTTAATTTTATTTGCCTTTTCTTTTTTTCTTTTTTTTCTTTTCGTTTGTAATCTCCTTTTTTCTTTGTCCTTTTTTTCTTTTCTTTTTTATCTTGTCCTTGTTATTTTTTTATTTCATTAATATCGTCTTATCTTTGTTGTTCTCATTCTTGCTTTTTTCTATTCTTTTTTCTTTTTATCCTTTCTTTCTTCTTTCTCTCTTCCATTTCCGCTTTGTTTTTTGTTGTTCTTTTTCTTCTTTATTTTTCCTCGTCTTCTTTGTTGTTCTTGGTATTTTTGTTTTGTTTTTGTTTTAGTTCCTTGTATTGTGGTTATTGCAATCATCGCCATTATTATTATCGATATTTTTATTATCACTTTAATCATTATTGTCTCGATCGTCCTTTTCTTATTCACCATCATCATTATCGTCATTTTCATAATCACCATCATCATTATCGTTATTTTCTCCCATTTTCATCAATTTCATTATTATCACTGGCATCGGTATCATTAGTCCGTCACCATCACCACCATTATTACTATTATCCTTCTTCCTCTTCTACCTCTTTTATACTCCTTATTTTCGTCTTCACATCGCGTATCCTAATGAATCTTGCTTTTATCTTATTTAATTTTATTTATTTATTGTTTTTATTCCTTTTTTTTTCTTTTCTTTTCTTTTCTTTTCTTTTCTTTTTGAGGATATGGCTTTGCGCTTCAGTTTTTATGTGCTGCCCACGTGTCACGTGTTTCGAAAGGATGAGGACGTGTTTTTTTTTGTTTTTGTTTTTTTCTTCTTCTTTTTTCATATTTCTTTTTCCTTATTTTTTACTTTTTTCTTTTTTCTTTACGTTTCCGTTGTTTTTCTTTTCTTTCTTCCTTTTTTTCGTTTCTTTTCTTGTTTTTTTCCTTTTCCTTTTTCTTTCTTTTCTTTTTGTTTCGTTTATTTTTCTTTTGTCTTTTTTCTTTACTTTCTTTTTTATTTTCTTCTTTTTTCTCGTTTTATTTTTTATTTTTATTTTCTTTCTTTTTCCTTTTTTTCTTTTCTTTTCTTTCTCCCTTTTTCTTGTCTTTTCTCTTTCTTTTTCCTTTTTTTCATTTCTTTCTCCTTATTTCTTTTTGTTTCTTTCTCCTTTTTTCATTTCGTTTCTCTTCTTTTTTTCTTTTCTTTCTCCTTTTTCTTTTCTTTTCTTTCTCCTTTTTTTCTTTTTTATTTCTCATTTTTATCTTTTCTTTCGCCTTTTTTGCTTTTTCTTTTTTCTTGTTTCGTCATTTACTCTTTTTTTTCTTATTCGCCAGCATCATTATCGTCATTTTCTCCCATTTTCTTCAATTTCATCATTATCACTGGCATCGGTATCATTAGTCAGGCACCATCACCACCATTATTACTTTTATCCCCCTTCCTCTTCTCCCTCTTTTATACTCCTTATTTTGCGTCTTCACACCGCGTATCCTAATGAATCTTGCTTTTATCTTATTTTATTTTTATTTATTTATTTTTCTTTTTTCTTTTATTTTTTTTTTCTTTTCTTTTCTTTTCTTTTTGAGGATATGGCGTTGCGCTTCAGTTTTTATGTGCTGCCCACGTGTCACGTGTTTCGAAAGGATGAGGACGTGTTTTTTTTTTTCTTCTTCTTCTTTTTTCATATTTCTTTTTCCTTATTTTTTACTTTTTTCTTTTTTCTTTACGTTTCCGTTGTTTTTCTTTTCTTTCTTCCTTTTTTTCGTTTCTTTTCTTGTTTTTTTCCTTTTCCTTTTTCTTTCTTTTCTTTTTGTTTCGTTTATTTTTCTTTTGTCTTTTTTCTTTACTTTCTTTTTTATTTTCTTCCCTTTTCTCGTTTTATTTTTTATTTTTATTTTCTTTCTTTTTCCTTTTTTTCTTTTCTTTTCTTTCTCCCTTTTTCTTTTCTTTTCTCTTTCTTTTTCCTTTTTTTCATTTCTTTCTCCTTATTTCTTTTTGTTTCTTTCTCCTTTTTTCATTTCGTTTCTCTTCTTTCTTTTTTTCTTTTCTTTCTCCTTTTTCTTTTCTTTTCTTTCTCCTTTTGCTTCTTCTTCTTTTCTTTCTCCTTTTTTTTTTTTTTTATTTCTTATTTTTATCTTTTCTTTCGCCTTTTTGCTTTTTCTTTTTTCTTGTTTCGTCATTTACTCTTTTTTTTCTTATTCGCCAGCATCATTATCGTCATTTTCTCCCATTTTCTTCAATTTCATCATTATCTCTGGCATCGTTATCATTAGTCCGTCACCATCACCACCATTATTACTATTATCCTTCTTCCTCTTCTACCTCTTTTATACTCCTTATTTTCGTCTTCACACCGCGTATCCTAATGAATCTTGCTTTTATCTTATTTTATTTTTATTTATTTATTTTTTCTTTTATTTTTTTTTCTTTTCTTTTCTTTTCTTTTTGAGGATATGGCGTTGCGCTTCAGTTTTTATGTGCTGCCCACGTGTCACGTGTTTCGAAAGGATGAGGACGTGTTTTTTTTTTCATATTTCTTTTTCCTTATATTTTACTTTTTTTTCTTTACGTTTCCGTTTTTTTTCTTTTTTTTCTTTACGTTTCCGTTGTTTTTCTTTTGTTTCTTTCTTTTTTTCGTTTCTTTTCTTGTTTTTTTCCTTTTCATTTTCTTTCTTTTCTTTTTGTTTCGTTTATTTTTCTTTTGTCTTTTTTATTTTCTTTCTTTTTTATTTTCTTCCCTTTTCTCGTTTTATTTTTTATTTTTATTTTCTTTCTTTTTCCTTTTTTCTTTTCTTTTCTTTCTCCCTTTTTCTTTTCTTTTCTCTTTCTTTTTCTTTTTTTCTTTTCGTTTCTTTCTCCTTATTCCTTTTTTTTTTCTTTCTCCTTTTTTCATTTCGTTTCTCTTCTTTCTGTTATTTCTTTTCTTTCTCCTTTTTCTTCTTTTCCTTTCTCCTTTTTTCTTTTCTTTCTCCTTTCTTTTCCTTTCTCTCGTTCTTTTCTTTTCTTTCTCCTTATTCTTTTCTTTTCTTTCTCCTTTTTCTTTCCTTTTCTTTCTCCTCCTTTTTTCTTTTCTTTCTCCTTTTTCCTTCTTCTTTTCTTTTCTTTCTCCTTTTTCCTTTTCTTTTCTTTCTCTTTTTTGTTTTCTTTTCTTTCTCCTTTTTCCTTCTTTTCTTTCCTTTCTCCTTTTTTCTTTTCTCTCTCCTTTTTCCTTCTTCTTTTCTTTTCTTTCTCCTTTTTCCTTTTCTTTTCTTTCTCCCTTTTCCTTTTCTTTTATTTCTTCTTTTTCCTTTTCGTTTCTTTTCTTTCTTTCTCTTTTCTTTTCTTTTTCCTTTTTTCTTTTCTTTTCTTCTTTTTCCTTTTCGTTTCTTTTCTGTTCTTTCTTTCTCTTTTCTTTTCTTTTTCCTTTTTTCTTTTCTTTTCTTATTTTTCCTTTTCGTTTCTTTTCTTTTCTTTCTTTCTCTTTTCTTTTTCCTTTTTTCTTTTCTTTTCTTCTTTTTCCTTTTCGTTTCTTTTCTTTTCTTTCTTTCTCTTTTCTTTTCTTTTTCCTTTTTTCTTTTCTTTTCTTTCTTTTTCCTTTTCGTTTCTTTTCTTTTCTTTCTTTTTTCTTTGTCCAGCTCGGGGCTCGAACGCACGACCGGCGCACTGGGAGGCGAGAGAGGACCCCCGGAGCCACTTTTGGAATTGGGAGAGAGAGGGAGAGGAAAGGGGAAAAGGAGAGGGTTGAGTGGAAAGAGGAACGAGAGGGAGAGAAGGAAAAGGGAAGGAGGAGAGGGAAAGGGAGAGGGAGAGGAGGAAGGGGGAAAGGGAGAGGGAGAGGGTTGAATGGAAAGGGGAACGAGAGGGAGAGGGAGAAGGAGGAGAGGGAAAGAGAAAGAGTGAGTGTGAGAGGGAACGAGAGGGAGAGGGAGAGGGTGAGTGTGAGGGAGAGAGGGAGAGGAGGAAAAGGGAAGGAGGAGAGGGAAAGGGAGAGGGAGAGGGTGAGTGTAAGAGGGAACGAGAGGGAGAGGAGGAAGGGGCAAAGGGAGAGGGAGAGGGGGAGTGTAAGAGGGAACGAGAGGGAGAGGGAGAGGGGGAGTGTAAGAGGAAACGAGAGGGAGAGGGAGAGGGTTGAGTGTAAGAGGGAACGAGAGGGAGAGGGTTGAGTGTAAGAGGGGACGAGAGGGAGAGGTTGAGTGTAAGAGGGAACGAGAGGGAGAGGGTTGAGTGTAAGAGGGAGAAAAGGGAAAGGGGAGAGGGAAAGGAAGGTGAGTGTAAGAGGGAAGGAGACGGAGAGGAAGAGGAGGAAAAGGGAAGGGGGGACGAGAGGGGGAGGGAGTGGACGAAGGTGAATGAGAGGGCGATGCAGAGAGGGAAAGAGAGAAAAAGAAGAATAGTAGGGGAACGAAAAGGAGAGAGAGGAAAGGAGAAAGAAAACGGGAAAGGGAGAAAGAAAAAAAAGAGGAAGATGGAAAAATATAACAAGAAAGATACAGAGAACCAGATTATCATCATCATCATCATTTAAACGATCTGAACAAACGTTAACTTATATTACATTAACCAACTAACTTAAATTACATTAACCAATTAACTTAAATAACATTAACCAATTAACTTAAATTACATTAACCAATTAACTTAAATAACATTAACCAATTAACTTAAATTACATTAACCAATTAACTTAAATTACATTAACCAATTAACTTAAATTACATTAACCAATTAACTTAAATTACATTAACCAATTTACTTAAATTACATTAACCATTTTATTTAAATTACATTAACCAGTTAACTTAAATTACATTAACCAATTAACTTAAATTACATTTACTTACAATAATCAATATTACAAGCCATCTACCACTCCATTCAAACCTTTCAAAGAGCAATAGAGAGAAGAAATAAGAGAATAGAAGTAAAAGGAATATTCAGATAACCAGGAAAGGAGTAGGAAAGGAGTTCAATTTTTCGCTCCAGGCTTCGTGACTTTGTCTCCTCCGCGAGGATGCCACCTTAACCTCCTCGCCCACAGGAGAGGATGTGCGCGTCCTTACCTCAATCGCCTCTTGAGCTCTCCTCCTCCCCTTCCTCCTACTCTTGTTGCTCCTCCTCCTCATGCTGCTGCTCCTCCTCCTCATGCTGCTGCTCCTCCTCCTTACTCCTTCGTCCTTCCTTCTTCCTCCTTCCTCTTCCCTCTTATTCCCTGCTCCTTACCCCTCCCTCCTTCGTCCTTCCTTCTCCCTCCTTCCTCTTCCTTCTTATTCCCTGCTCCTTACCCCTCCCTCCTTCATGCTCCTTCCTCCTCCCTCTTCCTTCCTCTTTATCCCTCCTCCTTCATCCTCCCTCTTCCTTCCTCTTTATCCCTCCTTCATCCTTCTTTCCCCTTCCTCCTCCCTCCTTCCTCTTTCTCCCTCCTCCTCCCCCCTCCTTTCTCTTCCTCCCCCCTCCTTCCTCCTCCTACCTCTTCCTCCCCCCTCCTTCCTCCTCCTCATTCTTCCTCCCTTCCTACTTTCTCCCTCTTCCTCTCTCCTCCCTCCTTCCTCCTTCCCTGCTTGTGCGTGCGAAATAAGATAGGAAATCCTTTGTGTTTGTCGAGTCGCAGGAGGATTTGGGGGGGATCTTCCTGCGGGAGGATCTGATCGAAGGTCTTTGTAGGTCAACGAGGGAGGAATCAAGGGAGGAGAAGGAATAATTTTCTCGGGGCCTGGAGTTTGGAGGAGAGGGAAAAGGGAGGGAGGGAGGATGTTCGGGGTGTTGTGTTTTCTTGTTTGTGTTGTCTTGTTCGTGTTGTCTTGTTTGTGTTATCTTGTTCGGGTTGTCTTGTTCGTGTTGTTCTTGTTCGTGTTGTCTTGTTTGGGTTGTCTTGTGTGTTGTCTTGCTTGTGTTCTAGTTCTGTTGTCGTGTTTGTGTTCTAGTTCTGTTGTCTTGTTTATGTTATCTTGTTTTTGTTGTCTTGTTTGTGTTACGTTGTCTTGTTTGTCTTATCTTGTTCGGTTTGTCTTTGTGTTATCTTGTTCGGGTTGTCTTGTGTGTTGTCTTGTTTGTGTTCTAGTTCTGTTGTCTTGTTTGTGTTATCTTGTTCGGGTTGTCTTGTTCGTGTTGTTCTTGTTGTCTTGTTTGTGTTATCTTGTCCTCGTTACAATATTGTGTCAGTTTTACCCCCCATTCATTGTTATCTTGTTCACCTTAACCTGTCCGTGTTCACGTTATCTTGTTCGTGTTATCGTGTTTATGTGTTCTAGTTTGTGTTGTTGTGTTATCCTGTTCATCTTATCCTATTTGTGTTGTCTTGTTCGTTATCCTATTCGTACTATTCCCTTGATATTATTATCCTGTGAGTGTTATTATCTTCATGACACCTAACTCTCTCTCCTGCTCCCCCTCTTGATGCTCCTCCTTCTCCTCCTTCTCCTCCTTCTCTTCATCTTGCTGCTCCTCCTTTCTCCCTTTTTTCTCCTCGATTTCTCCTCTTCCTTCTTCTTCTTCTCATGTTATGCCTCTTCTTGTCATTCTCTTTCGTGTTATGTCATCATTGTCACGTTGTCCTCTTCGTGGAGAAAATTAATGAAAATAAATAACACTCTACGCTTTTCGATGAATTCTGCCGAAGGGTTCATGGAAGAGCGACTATTGCATCTCTTCCTTCGTGTCTGACTTATATTTATTATTTTATGTACATCTGTGATAAATAATTCTTTCTGACATATTCGAGTATTTTTTTTTTTCTTTCTTGTTATCCTGCTTGGGGCGTCCTTTTCGTGATAATCTTGTTTTGTGTTGTTCCTTTTTTCGCTATCTGGTACGTGTTATCTTGGTCATGTTATTCTGATCGTTTCATCTTGGTCATTTTATCCTCTTCGTCTCATCTCGTTTGTGTTATCCTGCACCCGTTATCCTTTCACATTATCCCATCCGTTTTTTCCCATCCCACTCAACCTTAACCCACTCTCTCCCTTCAGTGTCGATATCCCGCCAGTTGTCGTCACGAGGAGAGGGAACAAGCCGACTTTCCCCGTTGCAGCCTATCATCGAGAGGCAAGCTGGCGTTGCAGAGGCAGCCGACGGGAAGTATCTGGTGCATGTAGGTCGTCACTGAACTGGAAAACCTCCCACACGCTGTCCAGTTCAAAGCAGGCAGTTTGCAGTGGCGATGGAGCATACTCATGTAACAGTTCGGATTATTTTTGTCGTCTTTTTTTGTGTGACTATCTCTGTGTCATTTGCTTAGTGTTGTAACTGTGTGACTTTTCCATATTCTCGCTATACGATCTTTGTTGCTTTGGTGTGTGTCATGATGTATATTTTGTGTTTCTTATATTTTCTATCTTGTGTATACTGTGTGCATATTTCGTGAATGGTATGATGTATGTTCTAAATGACTCATTTGTCTGGAATATCCTAAATGGACGGTTTTGTGTTTAATTAGCCCTGCATGCACCTGTCACACTATGCTTTAGCCCAGTGTTTACAAGACGAGGCAGATAATAAGTAAAAGAAAGTTTGGATAAAAAAAATAAGTACTGCTAATTAGAGCAGACTGTAATGCAATCGATAAAGACACTAACTTCCTACATGAGACCTTCAAACTTTTTTAATTGGTGAGAGGTTCAAGGACCACGGATACATTTTTTCTTTCTTTCTTTTTAATGAATACTTGTATGTGTGCTCGAATAGGTTTTCTTTTTGAGGGACAGCATCTTTTTTTTAGTTCTCTTGAAAAATGATAAATCCGCTTAGAATGAGCAATGGAGGTTTTCTCATGTTCGGATCAAATTAATAATTAGGCTTCGATTCGAAAAAAGTTACTGCTTCCTACTCGCTCTCTGCTACATTTACTTCCTGGTCCTTCCTACTTCCTGCTTTCTGCTTCTTCTATCTACCTCCTCCAGCCTCCTCTCTTAATGCATTGGTTAAAAAAAAACTTTTAATATCGTTATTTTTAGATTTAGTTCATAAAAATGTTAATAATATTAACAGTATGAATCAAATGCTGAATCCTCATTATAATTCAAGACCTCAGTCCTACGAAATACAAGTAAAAGACAATAGATAAATAATAATAAAAAATGAGGGTAAGAGATAAATGAATAAATAAAACATTTTTCATATTAACCGGGACATTGGGAAGACAAGCTTTCACCAGGAGGGGAATTTAAGACAGCAGCGGAAGCCAGTCAAGCCGAAAGACACTCTCCTTCTCGGGACTTTTTATTCCTCCGCAGCCATACAAAGGTGACAAGGCACTCAGCGAGTCGGTTAAGTTTACGGGTCTGCTTATCTTTCGTCTGTTCTCTTTCGTCTGTTCTCTTTGGGCTGTTCTCTTTTGGCTCTCTTCCAGGGTTCTCGTCTCCTGGGTGCCCGCTTTCCTTCGTCTCTCTCCTGCTGTTTCCTCTTACTTCCTGTTTGGCCGAAATTCTTCCTTTTTTTCTTTGGTTTCTTTTCTTTGTTGTATTCCTCCTCTAGTTGTTTCCTCTTATCCTCCTCTCTTTCCCCGTTTTCTTCCTGCCTCCTTTCATGCACACTGTTGGCTTTACTTCCTAATTCCTCCAGCTTCCGCCTGCTTTCTCTTCTCCTCCCCTCTTCTTCCTCCTCCTCCTCCTTCCTCGTCTCCTCCTCCACCTCCTCCTCCCCCTTCCTTCCTCGTCTCCTCCTCCTCTTCCTCGTCTTGCCTCCTCCTTCCTCTCCCTGTTGCTACTTCTCCTTTCCTTTGAGCCTCTTGCTACTTCTCTCCTTTCTGCTTCCTGCTCCTGCGACCACCACCACCTACCTCCTACCACGTCTTCCTCCTCCTACATCCTCTCCTTCAGGCGTGGGAGAAACCCTCTCTAGCGAGGCAGCTTCGGAGACTTTATGCTCGAGCCAAGTCGTGGCATTGGCCGTGTTCCTTTTACTTCGTCCGGCATTTCTCTCTCCGAAGGACGTCGAGACAAGGGGGGATGAGGGGCCGAGTCTCGTGAGTTTGTGTGGTCGAAGGGCGTCGTCTTAAGGAGCTGATGTGTTTTATTTTTTATTATTATTATTTATTTATTTATTTATTTATATTTTGAGGGGCTTTGTTTTTTGTTTTTTGAGGGGCGGCGTCTCATGAGTTTTAGTCTAAGGGCATCATCTTAAGGAGGTGAAGTGTTTTTCTTTCTTTTTTTTGAGGGGCCGAAGCTCGTGAGTTTGTGTGGTCTTAAGGAGCAGAAGTGTTTTATTTTGTTATTTCTTCAGCTTGAAAAGCCAAAGAGGAAGATCTTAAAAAGAGAGAATTCAGTGACAGGATGTCCATACGACCGACGGTGGGCTCGATCTTGGGTTGTGTTCAAAAGAGATGAACGCCGTGAATTTCGTGTTACTTCATCGAGGAGGCGTGATGGTCGATTTTCACTCACTAGAAATATAGAAGGAATCTAAGATATGTCATGGATTTCTTTCTGTTTTTTTTTTTTTTTGGCCACGTGAACCCCATGAGTGTTGTTCATCTTTTTTTGGACATCCATGAGGTGAAGTGTGTAGACGCCTGACTTCAGGATCGAACCGTGGATTATTTGAACAGGTAGATTGTTTTTTGTGTGTGTTTTTATTAGCTCGAGGTTGTTTAGTTTAAGAGCATCATCTTCATGAGCGTCTTTTTTATATCTAGAGTTTTTAAGTCAAAAGAGTACCCTCTCTAAGACTAAATTGTTTTTTATTTGCGTAATCTGCTGAGATATTTTTTCTCTCGGTTTCCATAGTCGGAGGAGTATCGTCTTGAGCTTGTTTGGTCAGAGTCTCGTCTTAATAAGTGGATTTATTGTTATTTACGTTGTTGTTAGAGGTCTTGGGGGTGTTTGGTGTGTCATCAAAGGGTTATTTTGAATCTTATTGCTATGTTTTTTATCTCAAGATTGTATAGTCCGAGAGCATCGTCTTCACGAGTTGAATTGCTGTTTTGTTTGTCATTTTGTTTTTAAAAATCTCAAGATCTTGTTCCATTTCTTGATCAATTCACAGAGGGATATTTTTTAGTTTCGTTTGTTTCCCTTATAGTGAGGAATCTTAATCTTTTTGAGTGAGGTGTGTTTTAATTTTTTGTAAAGATTTGTTTGAAATGATAATGATGATGACTGAGATGAAAGATTTTGTTATTTAATATGATGATATTTTTCATGGTAGTATTAGTTATTAGTTAAAAATACCACCATATAGTTATATCAAAGGAAGATCTCAACAGCACCTCATAAAACACGTTCTCTTTCCCATTAAAAAATCTTTGAATTTGCTCCCATTAACGCCACGTTTTTTATATCTTAAAATTGTATAGTCCGAGAGCATCGTCTTCAAGAGTTGAATTGCTTTGTTTGTTTGTTTTTTTATAAATTTATCTCAAAATCTTGTTCAATTTCTTGATAAATTCGCAGAGGGATATTTTTTGTTTCGTTATCTGAACGAGGAATCTTAATCTTCTGGAGTGAGGTGTGTTTGTTTTTGATATTAAAGATGATGATTGAATTGAAATGAAAAATTTAGATATTTTTTATGATAACATTTTTCATGGTAGTATATTAGTTTTTAGTCAAAGATATCACCTCTTTATAGCAATAGCAAAGGAAGATCACACATATAGTTAGAGGTAAAAGAAGACCCATCAGCACCTCATAAAACACGTTCCTTTGCCCGAGCTCCCTTGCCCATTAAAACATCTTTCAGTTTGCTCCCATTAACGCCACGAGAGCATCGTCTTCACGAGTTGAATCGTTTTTTTTTGTTTTTTTTTGGGGGGGGGGGGTTCGTTTTTCGTTTTTTTTTTTTTTTTTTTTGGTTTTTAGTTTTTGGTTTTTGGTTTTTCTTATCTCAAGATCTTGCTACGTTTCTTGGTAAAGTCGCAGAGGAATATTTTTTTAGTTTCGTTATTTCGCTTTTAGTGAGGAATCCTAATCTTCTAGAGTGAGGTGTATTTTACAGTTTTTTTTAAAGACTTGCTTGAAAATGATAATGAAGATGAATGAGATGAAAGAT
>NC_091571.1:9348494-9363494 GCF_042767895.1 Penaeus vannamei | reverse complement strand
GCTTAAAATAGGCGATGTAGGCCACTCACTAATAACAAATAGAGATTACAGACCGTAGCGCCCTGTCCGTGCAGCGGCTGTCGATGAAAACAAAGCGAAGGATTATCAGTGGAACCCAAAGCAATTAGTCAGGTTTATATGTACACCCACGCACACACGCCGGACATACACATACGCACGCACACGCAAACACAAACACGCACGCAAACACGCACGCACGCGCAAACACGCACGCACACGCAAACACGCACGCACACGCAGACAAGCACGCACACGCAAACACGCACGCACACGCAAACACGCACGCACGCGCACGCACACACGCACACGCACACGCACACACACGCACGCGCATGCACACATACAAAAACACACACTAAAACACACACACGCGCATGCGCACACACACAAAAACACACACGCGCACACTGTGTATATGATATATATATATATATATATATATATATATATATATATATATATATATATATGTATATATATGTATATATATATATATATGTATATATATATATATATATATATATATATATATATATATATGTATATATATATATATATGTATATATATATATATATATATATGTATATATATATATATATATATATATATATATATATATATGTATGTATGTATATATGTTTGTGACATGTATGCACGTATGTATGCATACATGCAAATGTATAGAGCTAGCTACATATTTAGATACAAAGATAGACAGACATATATAAAGAAATGGAGAGGCCCTGTCACGTGGACAAACTCTTGGCTACCATTTAACCCTCGCCCTGGCCTGCTCTCTTGTGTGTAACGTACATACCGTTGCAACTTACTGCCAGGAAGATCAGAGTAAGGAGCTTATTTTGGACACTGGGTCGCGGTGTGTGAGAGTGACAGAAGGTTCGTGGTCGCCTTTGCCTTCCCGTGTTCTGGAAACCAGTTGAGATATATGTGTGTGTGTGTGTGTTTATTTGTGTGTGTGTGTGTGTGTGATTTGTGTGTGTGTGTGTGTGTTCATTTGTGTATGTGTGTGTTTATTTGTGTGTGTGTGTGTTTATTTGTGTGTGTGTGTTTATTTGTGTATGTGTGTGTTTATTTGTGTGTGTGTGTTTATTTGTGTGTGTGTTTATTTGTGTGTGTGTGTTTATTTGTGTGTGTGTGTTTATTTGTGTGTGTGTGTTTATTTGTGTGTGTGTGTGTTTATTTGTGTGTGTGTGTGTGTTTATTTGTGTGTGTGTGTGTTTATTTGTGTGTGTGTGTGTTTATTTGTGTGTGTGTGTGTTTATTTGTGTGTGTGTGTTTGTTTATTTGTGTGTGTGTTTGTTTATTTGTGTGTGTGTGTGTTTATTTGTGTGTGTGTACAGCTACACAGAGAAATATCGTTAGAAAATCATGTTAAACATTCCGATACAAGCAGCGATACTTTTAGAAATGTTAATGCTACGAAACCGTTGGTATCCCCGACTCTCCAACTTCTTTTGGGTAAGCGTGGCTTATCTGAATATTGCAAGGCACATTCCATCCCTCAGAGGAATAAAAAAAACATCATCTAAGAGTGAATCCAGGTGAATTCCGGGACGACTATTCGAGACATGAATCATCGAGATTCGAAACCCGAAATACCAAAGGGAGATAGAGAGAGAAAGAGAGAGAGGGAGATAGTAAGAGAAAGGGAGATAGAGAAAGACGGAAAAGAGAGAGAGAGAAAGAGAGAGAGGGAGATAGTGAGAGAAATGGAGATAGAGAGAGAGAGAAAGGGAGATAGAGAAAGACGGAAAAGAGAGAGAGAGGGAAAGGGAAATGGAGAGAGATAGAGAATCTGTCTCGCTCTATCCCTCTTCCATAACATAAAGTTCTGTTACTGAATGTTTCGACACCCCTCCTAACGATAGTTTTCTGTGCAGCTGTACATATATAGTCTCGTATAGATAAGTAGATTTACTTGTATGTTAGTAAATAGATTGATAGGGCTAGGCAGAAAGAAAAAGTCGACAGGTAGATGGATAGATTGATAGACAAATATATTAATGAACGGATAGATAAATAAATAAGGAGCTAAATAAACAAATAGATCAGTGCAGATATAGAGGTAAATAGATTGATGAATAAGACATGTAGACACAGATATAGATAGAAGAAAAATAGACACATAAGTAGACCCAATAGACGCAGATAAGTAGAGATAGACAGAAATCCTGAGAACACAAGGTCACTGATCTCATCGCCCCAGTGAACGCAATCTATTCCAGAGCACCTTGATTAAATACAATGCTATTATATACACAGAGTATTAAACAGCTTGATTAAATGCAATGTTGTTATATATGTTTAAAAAATACTTATATGTATTTCTGATATATAGGAAACCGGCCAAATACATCTCTCGTATTGTGGAGATATTCGTTCATACATTTTCTACATTCGTTCTCATTCATACCTTTTCTACATTGGTCAACGGGAATACGGTACAATGCAATTACATGTACACAAAGTATCAAGCGGACCCACTGCACGCAAAAGCAGAAGGCAGTATGACAGACCATCGTTTCGACTGGGCGACATGCATCAGAATAAAAAATGCAACAAAAAGAACAAGTTGGATACTGTAAATTACAAAAATACTGACAAGATTTCAGGATTTATGTATGTCCTTCGCGTTTCCTTCAGTGTTGCCAACGGATATCTGAGACCGTTGCATAACAGGAGGTCGTGTCCTTTGATCTCCTGTTGTGCCATTGATGAAAATAGCTTCGTGTGGGTGTGACTGTATCTGTGTCTGTATGCGCTTGTAAGTTGTGTGTGTAAGGGGGAGGGGGAGGGGGATTATGCATGTATGTAAGGGGGAGGGGGAGGGCGTGTACGTGTGGGTGCATGGACGTGACTACGTGTGTCTGTGTGTGGGCGGGCGCGTGTGTGTGAGTGTTTGTGTATGCAGTATATGCTTATATTATAGTTTTCTGTCTCTATTCATGTTTCTCTCTACCTCTATATCTGTCTCTTTATCTATCTACTTACCTTCATATCTTTATCTATCTATTTACCTCTGTATCTGTCCATTTATCTTTCTATTAACCTCTATATCTGACTATCTATCTATCTATTTACCTCCATATCTGTCGAGTTATCTACCTACGTCTATATCTGTTTATTTATCTACCTCTTTATCTCTATATCTATTTACCTATCTATTTACCTCCATATCTTTCTATTTATTTACTCATTTACCTCTATACTTGTCTATTTATCTATCTATTTACCTGTGTATACGCGTACGTGCGTAAACGTGTGAGTAAAACTGCGTGCGTGTTGGAGAGGAATATATCTGTCCTTTTAGCGCAATATAACCCCTCCCCCCTCCCCCCCATCCCTTCCTCCCACATCGTAAATAACTCTCCTCCTTCCCCTCTCCCCCTTCCCCCTTCCCCTTCCCCCTCCTCCACACCCCTTCCCCTCCCCCTTTCCTCCCCTCCCTCCCTCCACCCCCCCCCTCCCCCTCCCCCCTCTCCCCCTCCCTCGCACTCTATGCAATTTTTCGCACAAATCTAAGTTCATGCATTTTTCAGCGCTCTCCTGAAAACGGGTTACGTGATCCATTTTAAAAGGAGGAGAAGGGAGGGGGGAAAAAAACATAAAAAAAGAGAAAAAAGTGGACTAAAAAAGAGAGAAAAAAAGTGGACTATCTCATAAAAAAATGGAAAAAAAGAAAGAAATAAAGTGGGTCATTTTTCATGCCCGGGCGACTCGGTCTGGCCAGAACTCAGCCAAGGAAACGAAGGTGTATTTTCTCTATGCAAATTGACCGCGGTTCTCCCGGTTCTAGAAGCTCCTCGTGTCGGGCGCGTGGGCCGAGCTCGGGGTGACGATTAAGCGAAGGCGGCAAGGAGATTTTTGTGTTTGTTTGTTTGTTTGTTTGTTGATGGTTTATGATTTTGTAGAAATGCTTTCGTTGATTTTTTTTTACGTTCTTTTTTTTTCTCTCTCTGCTTGTTTTCTTCGACTTTCTCTGTTCTTTTATTATCCTTTTTTCATATCGTGTTTTTTTTCTCTATCTCTAAGCTGGATTTTTTTCTGTTTTCTTTTCTTTACTTCTCTTTCCTTTCTTTTTCCAGTGTTTCATTTTCTATTTTCTCACTTCGTTTTATTTTTTCATTATCTTCTTTCTCATTTTTCATTATTCTTTATCTAAAACTTCGCAAAATATCTTTTTATATTGTTGTTATTGTTTTTGTTGTTGTAGTTGGTGGTGTGAGTGTTGGTGCTGTCGTTTTGCAATTGAAAAAAAGTACTTCAGATTTTTTTTAAATCGTAAACTGAATGCCATTTTTATTAACTATTCAGTTACCTCTATATTTTTACCAGTCCTATTTGCAAAAAAATATATTATGTATATGATATGTATATATATATATATATATATATATATATATATATATATATACATACTTAGAGGGAGAGAGAGAGAGAGAGAGAGCAGAGAGAGAGAGAGAGAGAGAGAGAGAGAGAGAGAGAGAGAGAGAGAGAGAGAGAGAGAGAGAGAGAGAGAGAGAGACAACGTTCTCTTTCTCAGCCGATAAATTTTAAAAATTTTCCACAAAATGTTTTTTTTTTTTATTCTGCTTACGTGTACTACAAAATTTATAACTACAAAAAACAACTTTCAGATCACTTTTCCTATTACCTAATTTTCGCTCATTTAACGGTTTGTTTCTTTTATCTTCTTCCAATATAAAAATGAATTAAAATCCCTCCTTTTTTCACTCTTCTATAAATGCATTATTTCTTTCTGAGTTTTATCTACCAAAATAAATAGTAAATCCTTACTATTTTCACATTTCCTTAGACGAACCAGAAAAAAATACAAACACTAGAGAAAGAAAGTGTGAAAAGAAAAGAGGAGAATAAGAAAACATAAATAAAAGAAATATGGAGTTAGAAGAAAAAGGTGATTAGAAAACAAGAAAATAACATGGGAAGACAACAAAAAAAGGGAAAAACACGCAAATAAAGGAAATAAAAAAGTAAGAAAAAAAAGAAAAGATCTTTCTCACAAGCAGCTGCGTTGCTTCTAGTGATCTGAAGCTGTTAATTAGCTGTAATTAGTCATCAACTCCTTAATGGGCGAGTCTAGATCCTCTTTAAAAAATTTCCTTTCGATTTAGAAAAAGAAAAAATGAGATAAAAGCCGTTAGAAGGAGGTGGGTAGGGGAGGACGAGAGAAGGGGGAGGGGGGGGGGAGATGGAGAAGGAGAGAGAGGGGGAAAAAAGGTATTTTGTGAATTTGTTGAGAGGGGGGGGGGGTGGAAGGTGGGCCTGCAACTACGTTTTGTGTTAATTGGAGTAATTAGGCTTAATTGTCACTCTTTGTCCTTGTCTCCGTCTTTGGCTCTTTATCCGTTTTATTATCTCTTTAACTTATATATAACATATATATATATATATATATATATATATATATATATATATATATATATATATAAACATAACAATAACCTTAACCTTAACAAAAGCAGAAGCAACGTAACGTAACGTAACGTAACGTAACAAAGCAAAAAGCAACAACAACAAAGCAACAACAACAACAACAAAACAACAACAACAACAACAACAATAATAATAACGTAACGTAACATGTATAAATATATATATATATATATATATATATATATATATATATATATATATATATATATATATATATATATAACATATATATATATATATATATACATATATATATATATATATATATATATATATATATATATATATATATAACATAACAATAGCAACATAACATAACAGCAACATAATATATATATATATATATATATATATATATATATATATATATATATATGTATATATACATATATACTGTCTGTCTGTCTGTCTATCTTATTTCCATTCCCTCTTTATATATTTTATATATATATATATTTATGTTTTACGGTCCTCTCCCTCTACCTCGCACATACATATGCACACAGGAAGTGAAAGCGACTGACAAAAATGAAATTCTGCAGGAAAAAAAGAAATGAAAATAAATGCAAATGAAGGGTAAGATAGACCAGGATTTATTAAGAGATGTTATATTTACTCAACAAATGAATAGATTGATATTTTTTAGAATTAGTAATTTAGATGTTTCTCTCCTCAAACTGGATACGCCCATGCAAAAAAAAAAAAAAAAAATGTGCATATTAAAAGATTCATGATTTGACATGAAAAGCTACTAAAAAGGGCATTTTCTAGAACGTATATGTTTCGAATCTGATATTTGCAAGTAAATAATAATTTGGAAATTCCACCGTGATGTGTAATTAACGTTTCTGCATTATATTTTCGTCGGAAATGACCTGATTCCGTTGAAGTTGTTGAAATTTGAATCACTCCTCGATTTGCATATTCTTTCTCATCCAGATCCAGTTCTCAATTTAACACACCTGACCTTACTCCATCACTCCTTCCTTTCATTTTTTTTCTCTCTGCTTCCCTTTTCACTTTATATTAATTTCTTCTTCCCTTTTCATTTTACATCAATTTCTTCTTCTCGTTTCAATTTATATTAATTTCTTCCCTTTTCGCTTTATATCAGTTTCTTCTTCCCGTTTCACTTTATATTAATTTCTTCTTCCTTTATTCTCTTTTTCTTTTTTCTTCCCTTTTACTTCTTTCTCTTCCTTCGACGCCATTTTCTTTTTTTCTTTTTACGCCCTCATTCTCTATTTTTCCTCTTCATGCGTCTGGAACGAGGCTGAGAGCCATCAAACTAGATTGCTGTGAGGGCTTCGGGGGCTACAAAGCCAGGACTACAAGGCTACGAAGCTAAAAAGTGAATAGATAAGAAGTGGATAGATACGGTTGGAGGGAGGGATTGTAGATAGATAGATGAGTAAGAAGATAGATAGATAGATGGGTAAGAAGATAGATAGATAGATGGGTAAGAAGATAGATAGATAGATGGGTAAGAAGAGGCGCAGATAGATAAAGATTGGATTGATTGACATTGAGGTAAATGGATAGATGGTTGGTTGAATAGACTGGAGATAGAGATATGTTAAGTATATTAGTTTAGGCTGATAGACGATAGACAGACAAAGGTGTGAATGCCTATGGATTGGGTAGATAGGTTGTGGATAGAAGAATTGTGAGTCGGTGAGTGTGTTTGAAAAGGTAGATCGATAAATACATAAGTATTTAGATGAGTGAACATGAGAAAGCAGACAGGTAGAAAGATGGAAATGTAGAAAGGTCAATAAGTGATGGATAGGTGACAAATAGACAGGTTGATAAACAGAAATGACATGGGGCATAAAATGGAAAAGAGATATAAAGCAAAGATATATATATATGTCTGTGTCTGTGTACTTCTCTCTCTCTCTCTCTCTCTCTCTCTCTCTCTCTCTCTCTCTCTCTCTCTCTCTTTCTCTTTCTCTTTCTCTTTCTCTTTCTCTCTCTCTCTCATATATATATATATATATATATATATATATATATATATATATATATATATATATATATATATATGTATATATGTGTATGCGTATGCGTATGCGTATGCGTATGCGTATGCGTATGCGTATGCGTATGTGTATGTGTGTGTGTGTGTGTGTATAGTGGATATAAAAAAGATGTAGCACAAAGAATTATGATTCATATGTACACGTGACCATTTCTCTAACATAAGTTATCAAAGATGGCCGACCCCTTGTGCCATTTCCAAACACGTTTTACAAACGTATTTCTGGCAAAATTATTCTTACAGATAATAACATGTAGATAAATGGACAGAGATATACAAAGACAAAGGCGGAGATAGAGATATTCACAGATAAGATGGAGAGAGAGAGAGAGCGAAAGACATACAGGAAAATAGCTAGATATATAGTTAGATAGATAAGATAGGTTTCTGGATAGATGAAAAGATAGGCAGGCAAACAGATCGAAAAATAGATAAATAAAAAGATAATTTGGTGGATATACAAAATAAGAAAATGACGTAAAACGAAGAGAACGAGCGAATAAAAAGAAGAGAATGGGCGAGAGAACTAGGCCAAGCAGTAAAATGTAATTGAGACAGAGACAGAATTTCGAGAACCAGAGGAAGAGCATAAAAGAGGGAGAGAGAGAGAGAGAGAGAAGAAGAAAGGGCCAAAGAGAAGCTAAAACGGCCGGAATGCCGCCTCATAAAGCCGGACGCTGTTTCAGTGGGAAAGAGACACGCTTCGAAATGAGCTTGGGGATCCTCGGTACGTGGGAGTCTTCACGCTGTACAGTGACGGACAGAAGTGACGTCATGAACTGAGGCTTCGAATCTATCTTTACCTTTATACAAAAAGTGTGGTATTAAAGCTCAACGGCGGATTTTCGAAACAGATTTCGAGAGAAGTTTGACGAAGAGGTTTGACCGTATCACCAAAGAGCAAAAGTCCGAATACGAGAAAAGTTTGGCTCGTGGTTTGATGCGTCGTCCATAGATGGCGCAGTTTTCGTAGTGACCAAAGTATAAAAAAATGAAAAATAAAAAGAGAGAGAGAGAGACGAGGAGGGGAGAATGGTATGCGGAGAGAGAGAGAGAGAGAGAGAGAGAGACGATGAGGGGAGAATGGTATTCAGAGAGGAAGGTAACAAAATAAGGTTAGGGAGGAGGCTGGTGGCGATGGTTAGAGGGAAAGGGTTGGGTACTATTATTTTCGTTATAATTTTAATTGTTACTGTTATTGTTTATGTTATTGTTAATGCTATTATTAACTATGATTACTGTTTTTTTTTCTCATATTGAATAGAGAAGCAACTTCTAATGAATTTCTCTCATATATGTGTGTGTGTGTGTGTGTGTGTGTGTGTGTGTGTGTGTGTGTATGTATGTGTGTGTGTATGTGTGTGTATGTATGTGTGTGTGTATGTGTGTGTGTATTTGTTTGCGTGTACACACTTGTATGTACGTATATATGCATGTATTTACACATATGTGCCATATATAGATAGATAGATAGATATAGATAGATAGATAGATATGCACACACACAGAGAGAGTGAGAATTATAGAGACAGACAACCAGATGTTGAGCTGTCCCTCCCTTTGACTTTTAGAATGTCAGTAAATATTTTATTTCCTCTCCCAATGTATGTGCGACCATATTGCCTTCTGATTTGGAATTTTCTAGAATCGTCGAGATTTTCTGGCCAGAGGCGAAATGTTCTTTGTTCAGGAAACTTGATAGAGTGGCACGATTGTCATCCCCTATTGCCACATCTCTACTCTTTCATCCTGTAATTTCTGTGATTTATCCATTTTCTCGTAATGGGCAACAAAAGAACCAATAACCAATTACTTGTATGTTTCCTTGAATAATGATTCGGATAAGAATGATTGTTCTTGTGATGAAATACCTGCATTTGCCATCGCATCTCCACGTTCTACCATCAGCGCCATCTATGGTCGACGGAAAGAAATAAAAGCCAGGCTTAGAGGGTAGTCTCCTGGGAGTGTATACATGTGTGTGTTACGGTGTAGAGTGTTGTGTAATGGTGGTAGTCGTGGTTTGTGATGTGTTGCGATGTGTTGTGAAAATGTGCGTGGCTTGTGATGTGTTGTGGTGGGTTGTGTGCGTCCATATGTGTGCGAGTTCGCGAAAGAAATAAAATACACATGCGTGTTGATGTATTTAGATGTGTGTGCGTGTGTGCGTTTAATGTTGATTAATTTGAAAGTACAAACAAGAACAAAAAGACCAAAGCTTCAAAGCTTTAGAAGAGCGATTCAAACGCTTCGTATGTTAATTAAAGGTCGATGTTGACCGACAAAAAGTAAGAAATGAAAAACAGAAAAACTTACTCACAAATTCCTCTCAACTTACCCAACCCTCCTATCCTCTCCTCCTCTTTCTCTCATTTCTCTCTCCCTTCCTCCTTCCTTCCACCCTCTTCGCAATCTCTCTCATTCGGTTCCTCCTTATATACAGCATTACCCGCTTCACATTCACTAAACATCTTGCTTTTAAAATCGTCTTGAAGGAGTTTTCGCGCCATGCGGTTCGTCCTGCTCGTTCTTGGAATCGCGAAGACGCAAGCGAAGACGTGGCGGAGATGAAGAAAGATATACATAAACAGGAGAGATAGAAAAGACAGAAACAAGGGTAGATACAAACACTCAGAAGACAGGGAGAAAAAAAATAGAGAAACAAGGGCAGATGCACACACACAAAGAAAGATAAAGACAGAGAGGGAGAGAGAAAGAAAGAAGAATGAACAGAGAGACACACACAGCGAAACATAGGCAGATACAGAGAGAGAGAGAAAGGGGTGTGGAGAGAAAGGATCGATAAACAGAGAAACGGAGAAACAAGTGCAGATGCTCAGAGAGCGAGGAAGAAAGAAGGGTAGACGGAGAGAGAGAGAGAGAGAGGGACAAACAGAAAAGGCAGATACAAAGAGAGAGAAACAAAGAAAGAAAGGTAGATACAGAGAGAAAGAGAGAAAAAACAAACATACAGAGAAAGAAAGACAAAGACGAAAGTATGGATGGATTAACGAAAGGCCAATGGATTACAATTTCTATTCAGGCCGTTTCAAAACTGGTTCTTGACTGCGCACCTGCCATGTCACTGCGCCGGTTGTATAAGAAGTTTGATCGGCAGTTACAGTAATTATCATCTTCCTGCAATGATGTTTTCCGAACGCAAACGTTGCATCGGAAGAGAAATAAAAGGAGAGCCATGAGTCTGGCAGCCGGGAAGATTTTGGTGTATATGTATTTTTCATTCTTTCTTTCTTTCTTTCTTTCTTTTCCAGGCAATTTCAGTGATTAATGAAATCAGATAACAGTAGATGTATTAGTATCATCATTTTTCAGATATAAGTACATTTATACATTGTGTGTGTGTGAGAGAGAGAGAGAGATGCATATACGCATTAGTATATGTATATTAATCATAGTATATATACGTTATTGATTAGGAGGAAAAAAGTAAAAACAAAAATGAAAAGGCACGTAATAGAATGGCAGACTACAAAAATAACGCTTCAGAAGAGGTTTCAAAAGCCATTATCCAAAATCCATACTTGCAACGAGAGCAGCCTGATCCGGCGGATACAACAGGCAGAAGACGCGGCGGCACAATGCGACGTGAGGGACCCTGTGTCTAAAAGGCGGGAAGAACACATTGAGGGAGCCTGTATATATAGGGCTGGAAGAACACTGGTTAAGAGACCCTGTATATAAACGCAGGAAGAACAGATTGAGGGACCCTGTATGTAAAAGGCGGGAAGAACACAGGTTGAGGGACCCTGTATACAAAAGGCGGGAAGAACACAGGTTGTGTGACCCTGTATACAAAAGGCGGGAAGAACACAGATTGAGGGACTCTGTATATAAAATGCGGGAAGAACAGATTGAGGGACCCTGTATATAAAATGCGGAAAGAACACAGATTGTGGGAGCCTGTATGTAAAAGGCGGGAAGAACACAGATTAAAGGACCCTGTATATATATTAAAGGCGGGAAGAACACAGATTGAGGGACCCTGTATGTAAAAGGCGGGAAGAACACATTGAGGGAGCCTGTATATATAGGGCTGGAAGAACATAGGTTAAGAGACCCTGTATATAAAGGCAGGAAGAACAGATTGAGGGACCCTTATGTAAAAGGCGGGAAGAACATATTGAGGGAGCCTGTAATATAAAAGGCGGGAAGAACACAGGTTGAGGGACCCTGTATACAAAAGGCGGGAAGAACACAGATTGAGGGACCCTGCATGTAAGAGGCGGGAAGAGCACAGATTGAGGGACCCTGTATATAAAATGCGGGAAGAACAGATTGAGGGACCCTGTATATAAAAGACGGGAAAAACACAGATTGAGGGACCCTGTGTATAAAAGGCGGGAAAAACACAGAATGAAGGAACCCGTATATAGAAAGTTGGAAAAACAAATATTGAGGGGCCCGGTTTATATGGGTTGATTATGGTAATGGTGTGGGAAGTCGTGTGGCGAATATTCTTTGTTTTCACTTTTTTGTATTTTATTCTTGGTTTGATGGTTATGAATTTTCTTTTTTTCTTCATCTTTTCCTCTCTCGTTTATTTATGAACTTTCTTTTGCCCGGTTGTCTTTTTTTCTCTTCTTTCGTAAGGTCTAGTCAAACGTGGATTTGTTTGGGTGTTGTTGTCTTTGTTACTTCGTGAAAAGCCTTTTATTCTTTTTTTTTCTTTTTTTTGTTGTTGCCACCGAGGAATTACCTAAGGTATTTCTTCGTTCTATTACTCTCTCTCTCTTCGTCCTCCTCCTCTTCTTCTTCTTCCTCTTCGGTCTCCTCCTCGTCTTCTTCGTTAACCTCCTCCTCTTCTTCTTCGTCATCGTCATCCTCATCCTCCTCATTCTCCCCTCCGCCTCCTCTTCTCCTCCGCCTCCTCATCCCCTCCTCCATCTCCTCTACCTCCTCCTCCTCCTCCCCCTCTTCCCCTTCCCATTTACCTCATCTTCTCCTTCCTCTCTTCTACACCTTCCCCCTTTTATTCACCCTCCCCGTCTTCCCCCTTTCCCTTCCTTTTCACCCCCCCCCTCCCCCTCCCAACCCAGTTCCCATCCCATTTCCCTCCCTTACTTCTTCCCCCTCCCTTCCCCCTCCCCCTTCCTCATTTACCTCTTCTTCCTCTCCCCCGCTTCTCCCTTCCCCTCCTTACCTTCCTTCCCCTCATTGTAATTAATGGAACAAAGTGTTTTGATTTTGACTTCTTTCCCCTCCCCTTCTTCCACCACCTCCTCCCCCTTCTTCGTCTTCGTCTTCGTCTTCCCCTCTCCGCCTTTCTCTCTCTTTATTCTTTCTTCTTCTTTCTTCTTTATTCTATATTCTTTTTTATTTGTTATTCTTCTTTATTCTTTATTCTTCTTTCTCCTTTATTTCTTCTTTATTCTTTATTATTAGTCTTTATTATTCTTGCTTCTCTCTTCTTTTTTCTTCATTCTTTCTTCTGTTTTCTTCTTCTTTCTTCTTCTTTTTTTCATTTTCTTCTTTAGTCTCTTTTCTTCTTTCGTCATTCTTCATTATCTTTATTCTTCATTCTTCTTCATTCTTCTTCATCCTTCATTCTTCTATATTCTTCATTCTTCCTCATCCTTCATTCTTCTATATTCTTCATTCTATTTTATTCATTCTTTATTCTTCATTCGTCTTCATACTTTTTTCTTCTTCATTCTTATCAATTATTCTTTCTTCTTCAATCTTCATTTTTAATTTTTAATTTTTCTTCATTCGTTATTCTTCAATTTAGTTCTTTCTTCATTCATCTTTATTAGTCATTCATTATTCTTAATCTTCATTATACAGTCTTCTTTATTCTTCATTATACATTCTTTATTCTTCATACTTTTTAATTCTTCTTTATTCTTTTGTATTCTTTATTCTTTACTATTCTTTATTCTCTATTATTTTTTATTCGTTATTCGTTACTCTCCTTTATTCTTTGTTCTTCTTTATTCTCTGTTCTCCTTTATTCTTTATTCTTCTTTATTATTCATTCTTCTATATTCCTTATCCTTCTCCTCCTCCACATCCTCCTCCTCTTCCTTCTCTTCCTCCCCCTCCTCCTTCTCCTCCTCCTCCTCCTCCTCCTTCCTACTTCCTCCTTCCTCCTCCTCCTCCTCCTCCTCCTCCTCCTCCTCTTCCTTCCTCCTTCCTCCTTCCTCCTTCCTCCTTCCTCCTTCCTCCTCCTCCTTCCTCCTCCTCCTTCCTCCTCCTCCTTCCTCTTCCTCTTTCTCCTCCTCCTTCCTCCTCCGCCACCAAAATTCCTTTTACCTATCACACACTTTACCTTTCCCTCCCTTTCGCTAAAGCTTTCCACAGTCACCACGCATATATCCTGTGACGATGACGTAACGCTAGAGACCATAAGAAGACAGGTGGGTCTATTGGAAGGCTAAATCTGGGCGTCGACTCACAAGGTCCAATTTCCTGTTTTGTATTGTGTTGCGTAAGCCTTATTGCAGTATGTGTCACCCGCAGTTGTCCTCGCCAAAATGTTGGTAGTCATTTTCTTGCTCTAAAGTGTTGGCGAAGGTGAAGACTTGTGAATGGGAAGATGGGATTTGTTGGAGGAATATTATGGGTGTTATTGAAAGACATTTAGAAGGAGGAATATTATTGAAGTGTTATTTAAAGACATTTAGAAGGATATTTCGGTAGGTAAGTGTGGTAATATTTAATAATACGTCAAGTAGAAAGGTACGTCAGTAAATGGTTAAATATTGCAATACCGCTGAAGACAAGTAGGATAAGGATACATCAATAAGTGAATAAATATTGCACATATAAGACAGCGAGAGTAGATATGAGAATATTTAAATAGATACAGACGTCATTGTTCGTATGTTTTATGTATGTACGCATAAAATATACAGTAAGTAGCAAAGAATGCTCATTATAAATTAACCTTTGAATTGAAACACTCTCATTTTCTATTTTCATCGTGCGGCCATGTTGTCATTATGCAACCTCATTATAATTTATATCAATTCTCGTGGTTGTGAAAATGATGAAAATACATCAGAGTTTTACGACGAAATTATTATACTAGGATCGTTTCGATGGTATTTAACCTTTTTTGTTTGTTTGTTTGTTAAAAAGAATGGCACCCATTGTCACAGATGCCATTGAATGAGAACAAAGATAAAGGAGAGATGAGACAAAGGAACTACGAAGGGAAGAACAAGAAAACGCGAATATCCCCTCGTTCTTTTTTTCTTCTTCTTTTTTTTTGCAATTGGTTCGACAAAAATTCCACAAGAAAGAAAAGAAATGCTCACGCCAACCACATCCACTTCTAGAGGAAAAAGGAGAAAGAAAATATGATTCCTCTTCCTAATCCGCACACGCACACGCACACGCACACGCACACACGCACATATACACACACATATACACACACATATATACACACACACATATACACACACACATATACACACACACATATACACACACA
>NC_091571.1:9331138-9341138 GCF_042767895.1 Penaeus vannamei | reverse complement strand
AGCCACCGGTAGCCCTAGCATCACCATCACCACCACCATCACATCCTGAGCCACCGGTAGCCCTAGCATCACCATCACCACCACCATCACATCCTGAGCCACCGGTAGCCCTAGCATCACCACCACCATCACATCCTGAGCCACCGGTAGCCCTAGCATCACCACCACCATCACATCCTGAGCCACCGGTAGCCCTAGCATCACCATCACTATCACATCCTGAGCCACCGGTAGCCCTAGCATCACCATCACCACCACCATCACATCCTGAGCCACCGGTAGCCCTAGCATCACCACCACCATCACATCCTGAGCCACCGGTAGCCCTAGCATCACCACCACCATTCTCACCTCCTCAGCCACCGGTAGCCCTCGCATCACCACCACCACTCTCACATCCTGAGCCACCGGTAGCCCTCGCATCACCACCACCACTCTCACATCCTGAGCCACCGGTAGCCCTCGCATCACCACCACCACTCTCACATCCAGAGCCACCGGTAGCCCTAGCATCATCACCACCACTCTCACATCCTGAGACACCGGTAGCCCTCGCATCACCACCACCACTCTCACATCCTGAGCCACCGGTAGCCCTCGCATCACCACCACCACTCTCACATCCTGAGCCACCGGTTGCCCTCGCATCACCACCACCACTCTCACATCCTCAGCCACCGGTAGTCCTCGCATCACCACCACCACTCTCACATCCTGAGCCACCGGTAGCCCTCGCATCACCACCACCACTCTCACATCCTCAGCTACCGTAGCCCTCGCATCACCACCACCACTCTCACATCCTCAGCTACCGGTAGCCCTCGCATCACCACCACCACTCTCACCTCCTGAGCCACCGGTAGTCCTCGCATCACTACCACCACTCTCACATCCTCAGCCACCGGTAGTCCTCGCATCACCACCACCACTCTCACATCCTGAGCCACCGGTAGCCCTCGCATCACCACCACCACTCTCACATCCTGAGCCACCGGTATCCCTAGCATCACCACCACCACTCTCACATCCTGAGCCACCGGTAGCCCTCGCATCACTACCACCACTCTCACCCCCTGACTCACCGGTTGCCCTCGCATCACCACCACCACTCTCCCATCCTCAGCCACCGGTAGCCCTCGCATCACCACCACCACTTTCACCTTCTGAGCCACCGGTAGCCCTCGCATCACCACCACGGCTCTCACATCCTCAGCCACCGGTAGCCCTCGCATCACCACCACCACTCTCACCTCCTGAGCCACCGGTTGCCCTCGCATCACCACCACCTTCACATCCTGAGCCACCGGTAGCCCTAGCATCACCACCACCACTCTCACATCCTCAGCCACCGGTAGCCCTCGCATCACCACCACCACTCTCACATCCTGAGCCACCGGTAGCCCTTGCATCACTACCACCACTCTCACCTCCTGAGCCACCGGTAGCCCTCGCATCACCACCACCACTCTCACATCCTGAGCCACCGGTAGCCCTCGCATCACCACCACCACTCCCACATCTTGAGCCACCGCCACTCTCACATCCTCAGCCACCGGTAGCCCTCGCATCACCACCACCACTCTCACATCCTGAGCCACCGGTTACCCTCGCATCACCACCACCACTCTCACATCCTGAGCCACCGGTAGCCCTCGCATCACCACCACCACTCCCACATCCTGAGCCACCGCCACTCTCACATCCTCAGCCACCGGTAGCCCTCGCATCACCACCACCACTCTCACCTCCCCAGCCACCGGTAGCCCTCTCATCACCACCACCATTCCCACATCCTGAGCCACCGGTAGCCCTCGCATCACCACCACCACTCTCACATCCTCAGCCACCGGTAACCCTCGCATCACCACCACCACCACTCTCACATCCTCAGCCACCGGTAGCCCTAGCATCACCACAACCGCTCTCACATCCTCAGCCACCGGTAGCCCTCGCATCACCACCACCACCACTCTCACATCCTGAGCCACCGGTTGCCCTCGCATCACCACCACCACTTTCACATCCTCACCCACCGGTAACCCTCGCATCACCACCACCACCACTCTCACATCCTCAGCCACCGGTAGCCCTAGCATCACCACCACCACTCTCACATCCTGAGCCACCGGTAGCCCTAGCATCACCACCACCACTCTCACATCCTCAGCCACCGGTAGCCCTCGCATCACCACCACCACTCTCACATCCTGAGCCACCGGTAGCCCTCGCATCACCACCACCACTCTTACATCCTGAGCCACCAGTTGCCCTCGCATCACCACCACCACTCTCACATCCTGAGCCACCGGTAGCCCTCGCATCACCACCACCACTCTCACATCCTGAGCCACTGGTTGCCCTAGCATCACCATCGCCACTCTCACCTCCTGAGCCACCGGTTGCCCTCGCATCACCACCACCACTCTCACATCCCGAGCCACCGGTAGCCCTCGCATCACCACCACCACTCTCACATCTTGTGCCACCGGTAGCCCTCGCATCACCACCACCACTATCACATCCTCAGCCACCGGTAGCCCTCGCATCACCACCACCACTCTCACCTCCTCAGCCACCGGTAGCCCTCGCATCACCACCACCACTCTCACATCCTGAGCCACCGGTAGCCCTCGCATCACCACCACCACTCTCACCTCCTGAGCCACCGGTAGCCCTCGCATCACCACCACCACCACTCTCACCTCCTGAGCCACCGGTAGCCCTCGCATCACCACCACCACCACTCTCACATCCTCAGCCACCGGTAGCCCGCGCATCATCACCACCGCTCTCACCTCCTGAGCCACCGGTAGCCCTCGCATCACCACCACCACCACTCTCACATCCTCAGCCACCGGTAGCCCGCGCATCATCACCACCGCTCTCACCTCCTGAGCCACCGGTACCCCTAGCATCACCAACATCACTCCCACATCCTGAGCCACCGGTAGCCCTACCATCACCACCACCACTCTCCACATCCTCAGCCACCGGTAACCCTCGCATCAGCACCACCACTCTCACATCCTGAGCCACCGGTTACCCTCGCATCACCACCACCACCCTCACATCCTCAGCCACCGGTAGTCCTCGCATCACCACCACCACTCTCACATCCTCAGCCACCGGTAGTCCTCGCATCACCACCACCACTCTCACATCCTCAGCCACCGGTTACCCTCGCATCACCACCACCACTCTCACATCCT
Source organism: Penaeus vannamei (assembly GCF_042767895.1). NCBI lineage: Eukaryota > Metazoa > Arthropoda > Malacostraca > Decapoda > Penaeidae > Penaeus > Penaeus vannamei. Next base: position 9,337,929 of record NC_091571.1, on the reverse strand, counting down.
CAGCTACCGTAGCCCTCGCATCACCACCACCACTCTCACATCCTCAGCTACCGGTAGCCCTCGCATCACCACCACCACTCTCACCTCCTGAGCCACCGGTAGTCCTCGCATCACTACCACCACTCTCACATCCTCAGCCACCGGTAGTCCTCGCATCACCACCACCACTCTCACCTCCTGAGCCACCGGTAGCCCTCGCATCACCACCACCACTCTCACATCCTGAGCCACCGGTATCCCTAGCATCACCACCACCACTCTCACATCCTGAGCCACCGGTAGCCCTCGCATCACTACCACCACTCTCACCTCCTGAGCCACCGGTTGCCCTCGCATCACCACCACCACTCTCACATCCTCAGCCACCGGTAGCCCTCGCATCACCACCACCACTCTCACATCCTCAGCCACCGGTAGCCCTCGCATCACCACCACCACTCTCACCTCCTGAGCCACCGGTAGCCCTCGCATCACCACCACCACTCTCACATCCTCAGCCACCGGTAGCCCTCGCATCACCACCACCACTCTCACCTCCTGAGCCACCGGTTGCCCTCGCATCACGACCACCACTCTCACATCCTGAGCCACCGGTAGCCCTAGCATCACCACCACCACTCTCACATCCTCAGCCACCGGTAGCCCTCGCATCACCACCACCACTCTCACATCCTCAGCCACTGGTTGCCCTAGCATCACCACCACCACTCCCACATCCTGAGCCACCGGTAGCCCTCTCATCACCACCACCACTCTCACCTCCTGAGCCACCGGTAGTCCTCGCATCACCACCACCACTCTCACCTCCTGAGCCACCGGTAGCCCTTGCATCACCACCACCACTCTCACCTCCTGAGCCACTGGTAGCCCTCGAATCACCACCACCACTCTCACATCCTGAGCCACCGGTAGCCCTCGCATCACCACCACCACTCCCACATCTTGAGCCACCGCCACTCTCACATCCTCAGCCACCGGTAGCCCTCGCATCACCACCACCACTCTCACCTCCTGTGCCACCGGATACCCTCGCATCACCACCACCACTCTCACATCCTGAGCCACCGGTAGCCCTCGCACCACCACCACCACTCTCTCAACCTCAGCCACCGGGAGCCCTTGCATCATCACCACCACTCTCACATCCTCAGCCACCGGTAGCCCTCGCATCACCACCACCACCACTCTCACATCCTGAGCCACCGGTTGCCCTCGCATCACCACCACCACTCTCACATCCTCAGCCACCGGTAGCCCTCGCATCACCACCACCACCACTCTCACATCCTCAGCCACCGGTAGCCCTCGCATCACCACCACCACTCTCACATCCTGAGCCACCGGTAGCCCTCGCATCACCACCACCACTCTCACATCCTCAGCCACCGGTTGCCCTCGCATCACCACCACCACTCTCACATCCTGAGCCACCGGTAGCCCTCGCATCACCACCACCACTCTCACATCCTGAGCCACCGGTAGCCCTCGCATCACCACCACCACTCTCACATCCTGAGCCACCGGTAGCCCTCGCATCACCACCACCACTCTCACATCCTGAGCCACTGGTTGCCCTAGCATCACCATCGCCACTCTCACCTCCTGAGCCACCGGTTGCCCTCGCATCACCACCACCACTCTCACATCCCGAGCCACCGGTAGCCCTCGCATCACCACCACCACTCTCACATCTTGTGCCACCGGTAGCCCTCGCATCACCACCACCACTCTCACATCCTGAGCCACCGGTAGCCCTCGCATCACCACCACCATTCTCACATCCTGAGCCACCGGTAGCCCTACCATCACCACCACCACTCTCACCTCCTGAGCCACTGGTTGCCCTAGCATCACCACCACCACTCTCACCTCCTGAGCCACTGGTTGCCTTAGCATCACCACCACCGCTCTCACATCTTGTGCCACCGGTAGCCCTCGCATCACCACCACCACTCTCACATCCTGAGCCACCGGTAGCCCTCGCATCACCACCACCACTCTCACATCCTGAGCCACCGGTAGCCCTCGCATCATCACCACCACTCTCACATCCTGAGCCACCGGTAGCCCTCGCATCACCACCACCACTCTCACATCCTGAGCCACTGGTTGCCCTCGCATCACCACCACCATTCTCACCTCCTGAGCCACCGGTTGCCCTCGCATCACCACCACCACTCTCACATCCTCAGCCACCGGTAGCCCTACCATCACCACCACCACTCTCACATCCTGAGCCACCGGTAGCCCTCGCATCACCACCACCACTCTCACATCCTCAGCCACCGGTAGCCCTACCATCACCACCACCACTCTCACATCCTGAGCCACCGGTAGCCCTCGCATCACCACCACCACTCCCACATCTTGAGCCACCGCCACTCTCACATCCTCAGCCACCGGTAGCCCTCGCATCACCACCACCACTCTCACCTCCTGAGCCACCGGTTACCCTCGCATCACCACCACCACTCTCACATCCTGAGCCACCGGTAGCCCTCGCACCACCACCACCACTCTCACATCCTCAGCCACCGGTAGCCCTCGCATCATCACCACCACTCTCACATCCTGAGCCACCGGTAGCCCTCGCATCACCACCACCACCACTCTCACATCCTGTGCCACCGGTTGCCCTGGCATCACCACCACCACTCTCACATCCTCAGCCACCGGTAGCCCTCGCATCACCACCACCACCACTCTCACATCCTCAGCCACCGGTTGCCCTCGCATCACCACCACCACTCTCACATCCTGAGCCACCGGTAGCCCTCGCATCACCACCACCACTCTCACATCCTCAGCCACCGGTTGCCCTCGCATCACCACCACCACTCTCACATCCTGAGCCACCGGTAGCCCTCGCATCACCACCACCACTCTCACATCCTGAGCCACCGGTTGCCCTCGCATCACCACCACCACTCTCACATCCTGAGCCACCGGTAGCCCTCGCATCACCACCACCACTCTCACATCCTGAGCCACTGGTTGCCCTAGCATCACCATCGCCACTCTCACCTCCTGAGCCACCGGTTGCCCTCGCATCACCACCACCACTCTCACATCCCGAGCCACCGGTAGCCCTCGCATCACCACCACCACTCTCACATCTTGTGCCACCGGTAGCCCTCGCATCACCACCACCACTCTCACATCCTGAGACACCGGTAGCCCTCGCATCACCACCACCATTCTCACATCCTGAGCCACCGGTAGCCCTACCATCACCACCACCACTCTCACCTCCTGAGCCACTGGTTGCCCTAGCATCACCACCACCACTCTCACCTCCTGAGCCACTGGTTGCCTTAGCATCACCACCACCGCTCTCACATCTTGTGCCACCGGTAGCCCTCGCATCACCACCACCACTCTCACATCCTGAGCCACCGGTAGCCCTCGCATCACCACCACCACTCTCACATCCTGAGCCACCGGTAGCCCTCGCATCATCACCACCACTCTCACATCCTGAGCCACCGGTAGCCCTCGCATCACCACCACCACTCTCACATCCTGAGCCACTGGTTGCCCTCGCATCACCACCACCATTCTCACCTCCTGAGCCACCGGTTGCCCTCGCATCACCACCACCACTCTCACATCCTGAGCCACCGGTAGCCCTAACATCACCATCACCACCACCATCACATCCTGAGCCACCGGTAGCCCTAGCATCACCACCACCATCACATCCTGAGCCACCGGTAGCCCTAGCATCACCACCACCATCACATCCTGAGCCACCGGTAGCCCTAGCATCACCGCCACCATCACATCCTGAGCCACCGGTAGCCCTAGCCTCACCACCACCATCACATCCTGAGCCACCGGTAGCCCTAGCCTCACCATCAGCATCACATCCTGAGCCACCAGTAGCCCTACCATCACCACCACCACTCTCACATCCTCAGCCACCGGTAGCCCTACCATCACCACCACCACTCTCACCTCCTGAGCCACCGGTAGCCCTCGCATCACCACCACCACCCTCACATCCTCAGCCACCGGTAGCCCTCGCATCACCACCACCACTCTCACATCCTCAGCCACCGGTAGCCCTCGCATCACCACCACCACTCTCACCTCCTGAGCCACTGGTTGCCCTAGCATCACCACCACCACTCTCACATCCTGAGCCACCGGTAGCCCTCGCATCACCATCACCACTCTCACATCCTGAGCCACCGATAGCCCTCGCATCACCACCACCACTCTCACCTCCTGAGCCACCGGTAGTCCTCGCATCACTACCACCACTCTCACATCCTGAGCCACCGGTAGTCCTCGCATCACCACCACCACTCTCACCTCCTGAGCCACCGGTAGCCCTCGCATCACCACCACCACTCTCACATCCTGAGCCACCGGTAGCCCTCGCATCACCACCACCACTCTCTCAGCCTTAGCCACCAGTAGCCCTCGCATCACCACCACCACTCTCACATCCTCAGCCACCGGTAGCCCTCGCATCACCACCACCACTCTCACCTCCTGAGCCACCGGTACCCCTAGCATCACCATTACCACTCTCACATCCTCAGCCACCGGTAGCCCTCGCATCACCACCACCACTCTCACATCCTCAGCCACCGGTAGCCCTCTCATCACCACCACCACTCTCACCTCCTGAGCCACCGGTAGCCCTCGCATCACCACCACCACTCTCACCTCCTGAGCCACCGGTAGCCCTCGCATCACCACCACAACTCTCACCTCCTGAGCCACCGGTAGCCCTCGCATCACCACCACCACTCTCACATCCTGAGCCACCGGTAGCCCTCGCATCACCACCACCACTCTCACATCCTGAGCCACCGGTAGCCCTCGCATCACCACCACCACTCTCACATCCTGAGCCACCGGTAGCCCTCGCATCACCACCACCACTCTCACATCCTGAGCCATCGGTAGCCCTCGCATCACCACAACCGCTCTCACATCCTGAGCCACCGGTAGCCCTCGCATCACCACCACCACTCTCACATCCTGAGCCACCGGTAGTCCTCGCATCACCACCACCACTCTCACATCCTCAGCCACCGGTAGCCCTCTCATCACCACCACCACTCTCACCTCCTGAGCCACCGGTAGCCCTCGCATCACCACCACCACTCTCACCTCCTGAGCCACCGGTAGCCCTCGCATCACCACCACAACTCTCACCTCCTGAGCCACCGGTAGCCCTCGCATCACCACCACCACTCTCACATCCTGAGCCACCGGTAGCCCTCGCATCACCACCACCACTCTCACATCCTGAGCCACCGGTAGCCCTCGCATCACCACCACCACTCTCACATCCTGAGCCACCGGTAGCCCTCGCATCACCACCACCACTCTCACATCCTGAGCCACCGGTAGCCCTCGCATCACCACCACCACTCTCACATCCTGAGCCACCGGTAGCCCTCGCATCACCACCACCACTCTCACATCCTGAGCCACCGGTAGTCCTCGCATCACCACCACCACTCTCACATCCTCAGCCACCGGTAGCCCTCTCATCACCACCACCACTCTCACCTCCTGAGCCACCGGTAGCCCTCGCATCACCACCACCACTCTCACATCCTGAGCCACCGGTAGCCCTCGCATCACCACCACAACTCTCACCTCCTGAGCCACCGGTAGCCCTCGCATCACCACCACCACTCTCACATCCTGAGCCACCGGTAGCCCTCGCATCACCACCACCACTCTCACATCCTGAGCCACCGGTAGCCCTCGCATCACCACCACCACTCTCACATCCTGAGCCACCGGTTGCCCTCGCATCACCACCACCACTCTCACATCCTGAGCCACCGGTAGCCCTCGCATCACCACCACCACTCTCACATCCTGAGCCACCGGTAGCCCTCGCATCACCACCACCACTCTCACATCCTGAGCCACCGGTAGCCCTCGCATCACCACCACCACTCTCACCTCCTCAGCCACCGGTAGCCCTCGCATCACCACCACCACTCTCACCTCCTCAGCCACCGGTAGCCCTCGCATCACCACCACCACTCTCACCTCCTCAGCCACCGGTAGCCCTCGCATCACCACCACCACTCTCACATCCTCAGCCACCGGTAGCCATACCATCACCACCACCACCACTCTCACATCCTCAGCCACCGGTAGCCCTCGCATCACCACCACCACCACTCTCACATCCTCAGCCACCGGTACCCCTAGCATCACCAACATCACTCCCACATCCTGAGCCACCGGTAGCCCTACCATCACCACCACCACTCTCCACATCCTCAGCCACCGGTAACCCTCGCATCAGCACCACCACTCTCACATCCTGAGCCACCGGTAGCCCTCGCATCACCACCACCACCCTCACTTCCTGAGCCACCGGTAGCCCTCGCATCACCACCACCACTCCCATATCCTGAGCCACCGGTTGCCCTCGCATCACCACCACCACTCTCACATCCTCAGCCACCGGTGGTCCTCGCATCACCACCACCACTCTCACATCCTTAGCCACCGGTAGCCCTCGCATCACCACCACCACTCTCACATCCTCAGCTACCGTAGCCCTCGCATCACCACCACCACTCTCACATCCTCAGCTACCGGTAGCCCTCGCATCACCACCACCACTCTCACCTCCTGAGCCACCGGTAGTCCTCGCATCACTACCACCACTCTCACATCCTCAGCCACCGGTAGTCCTCGCATCACCACCACCACTCTCACCTCCTGAGCCACCGGTAGCCCTCGCATCACCACCACCACTCTCACATCCTGAGCCACCGGTATCCCTAGCATCACCACCACCA
>NC_091571.1:9286138-9301138 GCF_042767895.1 Penaeus vannamei | reverse complement strand
CCTTATTGCCTTGGCGGAGGTATGCACTAGCTTTACTTATTTTTTTCTTTGTTTTTTTTTGTTTGTTTGTTTGCTGTTGTTTTTTCTTACCATGTTTTTGTATTTTTATGTCCTTTTTTATCAAACTATTATTGTTCTCCTTTCCCTTTTTTTTTACTTATATTATCTTATTTGTTTGTTTGTCTAATTCTTATGTATTAAGATTTTTTTACTCTAATTTGCTTGTGTTTCTTAGCTTATTTTATGCTAGTTGATTACATGTTTCTTTTGTTGCTGTTTATCGCATTTTATATACATAATCACGGTTGCCCATGTTTTTATTTGTGTGATCCTATGCAGAGGAATGATTTCAAGCCACCCCACGAGTTTAAGACTTAAGTCATGCTACCCGTATTAAAATTAAGTCAAAATTGGGTTTTCTCAGGATTTCCTTCATATCCAAAATTCCGGATGGTGGCAACACTTCCAGAGATTAAGTACATTAGCTAAGTTTTATGGTCACGTGGCATAGAAATTTTAAAATTGCATACAAATTACTGTACTGATAAATTCTTCGACATAATGGTAACAGTAATTTACTATTATAATAATCTGTTGATAAATAACTGGTATATTACAAATATACATATAAATATATGTATGTATATGTATATATGTATATGTATATGTGTATATATATATCTATGTATATATACATGTATATATGTATATATACATATATATGTATATATATATATATATATAGATAGATAGATATATGTATGTTTTTGTGTGTATGTGTAAGTGCATGTGTGTGTGTGTGTGTGTGTGTGTATGTGTATGTGTATGTGTATGTGTCTGTGTCTTTGTCTGTGTCTGTGTCTGTGTCTGTGTCTGTGTCTGTGTCTGTGTCTGTGTCTGTGTCTGTGTATGTGTGTATGTGTGTATGTGTGTGTGTGTGTGTGTGCATGTGCATGTACAATTCCGGAATTATTTTTCAGTGCAATTGCTAGGTCTCAATTTTGTACATCTGGTAACCTCTTATATATAAACAGTAAATAGTTTTTTTCTCTCTTTTATGAATGAGGCCAAACACAAAGACTGTGATTAGTAGAATATAAATATCCGATAAGTGTAATGGTATCTTTTTTTGAAACTACGTAAGCCATTTGATCTTGCATTTAGAGAGCAAGACATATAGTATTATTTACTATTATTGGGATATTTTTCAAATGCGATTTCATAAAGTTGTTTTGTCTAGCGTAATGGCAACACCATTGCATATTCCTTGAAACATGAAAACACCTCATTTATAAACTTGTCTGTATGGCAGCTAAATCAAATAGAAATCTGCTGATACTTTTGCAAATGCTTCTCGTAGCAGCACCATCTAGTAGCGGCTAATCGAACTAATGAAGGTTAATCTGAATACTTTTTATCTTGTGATGGAATCGGATCGTTGTTTTGGCTTTTATTCCATGTCTCGATGTTTGTATAAGGAGATGCATCAACATTCGATCATATGAGCGAGAATATGCATGTTTAATTTATTTAACTCGAACAACTACTTGCTAAAAACAGGTCTAAGGACTTACTCCCAATACACGTGCTATACGATATCTGATGACATGAGAAGTTCATCTCGTTCTCTGCTTTTGCCATTTATTCTATCCTGATTTCCTTCTGTTTGTAAATTTATATCCATTAACAGTAGGCCACTATTTGCAATTTCAGTTTGTCGCGTCCATCTTGAAAATGGTATCATTTCACCTCGGATTTCCCATGCCATTTTCACGTCATCGGACATATTCTCTTTCTCATTTTATCATATATTAGATTATCCGAGAAATTAATATTCAGAAATCTCACTACTGCTACTACCAACATTCATATAAAGAGTATCAATTATACGATTTCGTGTTTCGTTTTGTATTTTCTTGATGGTTCCCCTTTCTGAAAACAACTCGTGCTTCGGGGGAACAAAACAAGCGTTAAATAGCTTTTCACACTTATTATTATTGTTGTTGTTGTTGTTGTTGTTGTTGTTGTTGTTGTTGTTGTTGTTGTTGTTGTTGTTGTTGTTGTTGTTGTTGTTGTTGTTGTTGTTATTATTATTATCATTATCATTATCATTATCATTATCATTATCATTATCATTATCATTATCATTATCATTATCATTATCATTATCATTATCATTATCATTATCATTAATCATTAATCATTAATCATTAATCATTAATCATTAATCATTAATCATTAATCATTAATCATTAATCATTAATCATTAATCATTAATCATTAATCATTAATCATTAATCATTAATCATTAATCATTAATCATTAATCATTAATCATTATTATTATTATTATTATTAGATTTGATTAGTAATTAAAGGAAATTAATTAGTAATTAAAAGGAAATGAGTAATTCTATCATAAACAGATCGAGGTAATGTATAAAAGCTTTGATTTTGCAGTAAGTGTTGGTATGCTAGTTTCAATTACACCTACACGTATACCGTAAACAGACATGCACCGACATATACGACTATGATATAATTTGCATATGTGTCAGATAAATGTAGAGAACGAGATTAAATTCCCGTTTAATCAGAGTGAACTAGATTTTTTTCTTTCAAGATATCGGATATCATATAGCCGTGTATTGTGAGTCAGTTCTTAGACGACTTGTGATAACCAGCCTCCTTGGAACCCGTCAGCTGGGAGAGGGGAAAAGGGAGAGGTATAGAGGGTAAGGGAGAGAGAGAGAGAGGGAAAGAGGGAGAGAGGTGAAGAAGGAGAGGGAAAGAGGGAGAGGTGTAGAAGGAGAGGGAAAGAGGGAGAGGTGTAGAAGGAGAGGGAAAAAGGGAGTGGTGTAGAAGGTGAGGGAAAGAGGGAGAGAGGGAGTGATGGAGAGATGGAAAGAGGGAGAGAGTTACTCGACTCGAAACATTCGTATTCTCGCTCAGCTGATCGAATGTGGATTCAACTCCTCAGAGAAACGCCACGACCTATGCGGAAATTATTATCAGATTCTAGCACAAGAATAATCGAAAAGAAATGAAATACTCTTTCGTAAATTATCTCCAGATGTTGAATTCGTATTTCCATTAAAATTATTATCAGATTCTAGCACAAGAATAATCGAAAAAAAAGTGAAATACTCTTTCGTAAATTATCTCCAGATGTTGAATTCGTATTTCCATTAAAATTATTATCAGATTATAGCACAAAAATAATCGAAAAGAAATGAAATACTCTTTCGTAAATTATCTCCAGATGTTGAATTCGTATTTCCATTAAAATTGTTATCAGATTCTAGCACAAGAATAAGCGAAAAGAAATGAAATACTCTTTCGTAAATTATCTCCAGATGTTGAATTCGTATTTCCATTAAAATTATTATCAGATTCTAGCTCAAGAATAAGCGAAAAGAAATGAAATCCCCTTTCGTAAATCATCTCCAGATGTTGAATTCGTATTTCCACCGCATATTAGTTCGATTAGCCACTACTAGATGGCGCGGCTAAGAGAAGCCTTTATAAAGGTATCAGCGATTTTGCAGATTTTAATGGATTCAGCTGCCATTCATAAATATTTAGAGCACGAAGTATTTTCATGTTTAAAGAAATATGCAGCTACAATTGATAGTTGTGTTGAAAGAACGGGGAAATACCGTCTCCATTCATAGATATTTGCATTTCGATAAACAAATAATTCCAAAAAATCGCAGTTGAAAAATATCTCACTACAAAGTCAACGGTAAGTAATATTGCATTTTTTTGCTATCACTCATTTAAAAAGAAAGATCAAAGGGATTACGTAGTTTAAAAATATATAATACCGTTACACTTATTGCTTATTTATTATATTCCACCAATCACTATATTTTTTTTACAAACTTGGGGTTTCGTCTCATTCATAAAAATACCACTTACGCTCAGTTTACATGGAAGAGGTTGCCAGATGTAGTATCAAGTATATTAAAATGTAATTTCGGAACTGTACGTGTATATGTTTTTGTGTATGTGTATGCAATTGTGTGTGTGTCTGTCTGTCTGTGTGCCTGTGTTTCTGTGTGTGTGTGTCTGTGTGTCTGTCTGTGTTGCGTGTGTCTGTCTCTGCGTGTGCCTGTGTCCCTGTTTTTGTGCGTGTCTGTCTCTGTGTGTGTGCCTGTGTCCCTGTTTTTTGTGTGTGTCTGTCTCTGTATGTGCCTGTGTCTCTGTGCGTATGTGCGCGTGTGTGCGTGTGTATGTGTGTCTGAATGAATGCATGTATGTAAGCCCCGACCGCAGAAGGTGGGATCGTGGCTCGTAAATCACTCTCCCGATTCCAGCCTGAAGAATGGCTCTTCTGCGCCGCTCATTTCGCTCGCCAGCTGCCTCCTCCTCCTCCGCGGGCGCCTTCGGGAGCCTTCTCGTGGCCCGGGTGACGTCCTCATCCGGCGTCTGGTTTCTTCGCTTGAATCGGATTTATTTCATCTGTTTCATATACTGTGTGTGTTTGTTTGTTTGTTTGTTTGTTTGTTTGTTTGTTTGTTTGTGTTTGTGTGTGTTTGTTTGTGTGTGTGTGTGTGTGCATGTGTGTGTGTGTTTGTTTGTATGTGTGTGTGTGTTTGTTTGTGTGTGTGTGTGTGTATATTTTTGTGTATGTATCTGTGTGTTGTGAGTGTGTTGTGAGTGTGAGTGTTTATGTGTGTGTACAGACAGACAAACAACCACATACACATCTACACACATCCGTATCCATACATACATAACCACACGCACGTTTCCACGCCCGCTCGCATCATCCCAAACGAGGAGACATTTCAGCCACCTGTGTAGAAACCGGTTCACGGGAGACGCACCGCAATCTATTCCACGAAACACAATTTTAGCAGAAAATTGGAACTTACGAGTCGGCGCCTGAATTTAACCTTCCTATATCTACCTGTCTTTTTTATGTGTGTTTTCCTGCGTTAAGTCGTAGGCATGGTCGTGGTTTCTCGTTTGAAGGAGGGAGAGAGAGGGGGAGAGAGTGGGAGAGGGAGAGAGGGAGAGGGTGAGGGGAGAGAGAGTGAGGGAGAGGGGGATAGAGTGTGGGAGAGGGGGATAGAGTGTGGGAGAGGGAGAGAGAGAGGGGGGGAGAGAGAGAGAGAGAGGGGGGGGATAGAGTGTGGGAGAGTGAGAGTAGGAGGGAGAGAGAGGGGGGGGGAGGGAGAGAGAGAGAGAGAGAGAGGGAGAGGAAGAGAGAGAGAGAGGGAGATGGGGGGGAGAAAGAGAGTGGGGGGGAGGGGGAGGGAGGGAGAGAGAGAGGGAGAGGAAGAGAGAGAGGGGAAGGGAGTGGGAGAGAGAGAGGTGGAGGGAGAGGGATAGAGTGTGGGAGAGGGAGAGAGAGGGTGGGAGAGGGAAAGAGAGAAAGAGGGAGGGAGGGAGTATTAAAGAGTCTGTCGTTGAATAGAGAGAGAGAGAGAGGATTAGAGAGTCTCTCGTCGAAAGGGGAGAGAGAGAGAAAGAGACAGAGGTGGGGTTGATGGATTAGAGAAGCGTAAGGAAGGGAGGAAGAAGAGAAGGAAGGGGAGGGAAAATTCACATCCAAGTAAGTCCGTGTGTGGCAACTGCAGCAGATTCTACGAAGGGAGATAAAAAGTAAATTGAGAAAACGAAGAAAGAGGAGGAGAGGTAGCAAAGCGAAATAAAGAACAGGGCGTAAAGAGAAGAAAAGAGAACGAAAAGGTAACAAGGAAAACATTATCCGAAAAGAACGAACGTTAATCCAAAAGAGCAAAAGAAGAAGAGGAAAAAGTTGAAAGGTTTAATAATGTCTAAACAGTATTATGTGTGAAAAAGAAAGGACAGCAGTGGAAGAAAAAATGGGCAGAATAGGTATTTTAGCAGAAAAAAGTTTTTAAAAATCTGTCCATATTATGAGCAGAAAACAAGAGAGATTCAAACCATGACTTCCCATTCCATTAACGTAATTCCACTTTTATATACAGGGTCCCTCATGTGTTCTTCCTACCGTTTATATACAGTGTCCTTCATGTGTTGTTCCCGGCCTTTATTTACAGGGTCCCTCAAGTCGTGTAAATCCTACACTTTATATACTGGTCCCTTCGTGTCGCGTTTTTTTTCCGGTCCTTAAATACAGGGTTCTTCAGGTCGCGTTTTCCCCAAACTTTTTATATATAGGGTCCCTCAGGTCGCATTTTCCCCGGACTTTATAAACAGGTTCCCTCAGCTCGTGTTTTCCCCGGACTTTATATACATGACCCCTTATGTCGGGTTGTTGCCGGATTTTATATAAAGGGTCCCTCAGGTCGTGTTTTCCCTGGACTTTATATACAGAACCCCTTATGTCGCGTTGTTGCCTGATTTTATATTAAGGGTCCCTCAGGTCGCAGTTTTCCCCGGACTTTATATACAGAACCCATTATGTTGCGTTGTTGCCGGATTTTATATAAAGGGTCCCTCAGGTCGTGTTTTTCCCGAACTTTATATACAGAACCCATTATGTTGCGTTGTTGCCTGATTTTATATAAAGGGTCCCTCAGGTCGTGTTTTCCCCGGACATTATATACAGAATCCCTTATGTCGCGTTGTCCCGGCCTTTATAAACAGGGTCCCTCAGGCCGTGTTGTGCCGCCGCGTCCTCTGCCTGTTGTGTCCGCCGGATCACGCTGCTCTCGTTGCAAGTATGGATTTTGGATAATGTCTTTTGGAACCTCCTCTCGGAATCGTTATTATTTGTTCGATTCTCTCCGCTCTATTTTCTTTTTGCCCTTTTTATGCAATATATATTATGTTTTTTTTTAACATCTGCGTTTAGGGAAGTAAATATTCGTATCTAATTTTACGTATCACCTTCATTCACCTTCCATAAATACCATCTACTTCTGACAACGTCCTCCATTACTCTCTCCCAAGACCCCGTTCCTCGGTTTAACATCTTTAGAAAAATGCGAAACTGATCTACAGCCAAAGTTTACGGGCTTCCCCTTGCTGCAGAATAACACAAGCGGCTATTCATGTCTCGGGAAAATGTACACCGCGGTTGCCTTGGCCTTCTGTTCACTTCGCTTTAGATGCAACACGCGATCGAGAAATAAAGGTTTGGTCTTTTTATCCTTTTTAATTTTTCTCTTTCTCTCTTTCTCTCTTTTATCTATCTTTATCTCTATCTCTATCTATCTCTATATCTGTCTCTATCTCTCTCTCTCTCTCTCTCTCTCTCTCTCTCTCTCTCTCTCTCTCTCTCTCTCTCTCTCTCTCTCTCTCTCTCTCTCTCTTTCTCTCTCTCTCTCTCTCTCTCTCTTTTCCCATTTCTCTCTCCTCCCCTTCATCCCATCCTCCCTCCCTTCTCCCCTCTTTGATCTTTTTTTTTCTCTCTCTGCTCTCCTGTCCCTCTCTCTCTTCTCTCTCTCTCTCTCCCTCCCTCTCCTCCTTCTCTTCTCCTCCCCTCTCCCTCCCTCCCTCCCTCCCTCCCTCCTCTCCCTCCCTCCCTCTCTCTCTCTCTCTCTCTCTCTCTCTCTCTCTCTCTCTCTCTCTCTCTCTCTCTCTCTCTCTCTCTCTCTCTCTCTCTCTCTCTCTCTCTCTCTCTCTCTCTCTCTCTCTCTCTCTCTCTCTCTCTCTCTCTCTCTCTCTCTCCTCTCTCTCCTCTCACTCTCTCTCTCTCTCTCTCTCTCTCTCCTCTCTCTCTCTCTTCTCTCTCTCTCTTCTCTCTCTCTCTCTCTCCTCTCCCTCCCCTCCCTCCCTCTTTCCTGCTCTCTTCCTCTCTCTTTTTCTCTCTTTCTCTCTTATCTATCCCCCACTCTCTCTTTTTCTCTTTCCTCTCCCTCCATCTCTCTCTTTCTCTCTCTCTCTCCTCTCCCGCTCTCTCCCTCTTTCTCTCTCTTTCTCTCTCTTTCCTTCTCTCTCTCCTCTTTTCCTGCTCCCTCCCTCCCACTCTTTCCTGCTCTCTTCTCTCCCACTTTTTCTCTTCTCTTCCTTATCCCCCCATCTCTCTCTCTCTTTTTCTCTTTCTCTCTCTCTCTCTTTTTCTCTCTTCTCTCTCTTCTCTCTCTCTCTCCTTTTCTCGCCCTCCCTCTTTCTCTCTTCTCTCTCTTCTTCTCTCTCCTGTCTCCCTTTTCCCCCACTTAATTTCGCTCCCTTTCTCTTTCACTATCTTCTCTACCCCCCCCCCCCCCTCTCTCTTTCTCTCTTTCTCTCTTTCTTCCTTCTTCCCTCCCACTCTCTCTTTCTCTCTCCTTTTTCTCTTTCTTCTCTTTCCTCTCCCTCTCCCTCTTTCTTCTCTCTTTCCTGTCCCTCCCTCTCTCTCTCTTATCCCTCCTCTCTCTCTTTTCTCTCTCTTCCTTCCTCTCCCTCTCTCTTTCTCACTCCGTCTCCCGCTCTCTCTCTTCTCTCTCCTCTTCTCTTTCTTTCTTCTTCTTTCTCTTCTTCTCTCTTTCTTCTTCTCTCTTTCTCTCTCTTCTTCCTCCTTCTCCCTCTCCTCTTCCCCCTTTCCCTCTCTCCTCCCTCCCTCCTTCCTCCCTTCTCCTCTCTCCTCTCTTCCTCTCTCCCTCTCTCTTCCTTCTCTCCCTCTTTCTCCTCCCCTCCTCCTCTATCCATCTCCATCTTCTCTCTCTCCCTTCCTCCCTTTCTCTCTCCATCGCCCCCTCTCCCCCGCCCATTTTGATCCTTAACATTAACGGGCGTGTCCCTTTTATCGGCAGAGTTGCAAGAAAAGCTTTTCGAAAGAGCTGCCTTTTCTGGATTTTTTTTTTTTTTTTTTTTTTTTTTTTTGGGGAATGACAAGGAGAAATAGAAATAACATGTGGGCGGCGGATCGAATGGAAGATTTGGAGAAAGTGGGAGGGAAGGAAGAGAAAGAAATAGGGTATAGGGGAAGGAGGGGAGGTTGGTGCGAATGAGGAAGGAGAGGGAGAAGGAGGGAAGGAGAGAGAAAGAGATAGGGAAACCGAGAAAGAGAGAGAGAGAGAGAGAGAGAGAGAGAGAGGGAATGTGAGAGAGTGAGAGTGTGAGAGTGTGAGAGTGTGTGAGAGAGAGAGAGAGAGAAAGAAAGAAAATAGGGAGGAGAGAGGCCAAGACGAAGGACAGAAGGTTGGAGCACAAAGGGAAGGAGCAAAAATAAAAAATAATAATAAAATGGTTTAATATTTCATTCCTTGCTCCAAATATATGCATGTATACTTGTCTCTCTATCTCTACATCTATCCACCCATCTCCACCTACCACCCCGTCAAACTCTTTATCTATCCACAGTCCACCCGTCCTATAAAACCTCATCTATCCACTCTTCCTCACTCCATCTATCCACATTCCTTACTCCATCTATCCACAATCTATCCATCTTCCCTCAAAAAAAAATTATCCATCCACCCTTCTTTGGCTATCCACCTTGTCCCATGAACCATCCCTAACCACTCCACCCAACGTAGCCTGAGTCACGTGTCGGTGTAGCCTCGTAGCCCTGTTTTGTAGTCTTGGCCGATAGTCAGGTCTAAATTGGCGTAATGGCTCTTTCGTTAACGCTGAGGAACAAGAAGGGAGGCGGGAAGAACTTTTTCTATTCTTTTTCTTTTATTTGTTTACTTTATTATTGTTATTCTTGTTCTTTTCTTTTTTGCTTCTTTTTCTTCTTTTTTTACTTCTTTTACTTTTCTTTTTTTTTTCTTTATTTCTTCTTTTTCTTTTTCTTTTATTTTTTTACTTTATGATTATTATTCTTTTTCTTTTCTTTTTTGCTTTTTTTCTTTTCTTGTTTTTACTTATTCTTTTAATTTTCTTTTCTTTTTCCCTTCTTTTTTTTCTTTTTTTCTACTCGTACTTCTTTCTTCTTTTCTTTTTTCCGTGGATTTGTAGATTCACAGATACAAAGGCGGAGGGATAGGTGGACAGGTGGATAGATAGATCGATCGATTGGTGGACAAATGCACAGATAGATGGAGAGAGAGAGAGAGAGAGAGTAGTGAGAGAGAGGGAGGGAGAGAAAGAGAGAGAGAGAGAGAGTAGTGAGAGAGACAGTTTGAGAGAGAGAGACAAATGGATAGATAGATGGAGAGAGGGAGAGAGTAGTGAGAGAGAGAGAGAGAGAGACAAATGGATAGACAGATGGAGAGAGAGAGAGAGAGAGGACAGAGTAGTGTGAGAGAGAGAGAGAGAGAGAGCTAAAAGTTATCCCATGTAGAAACGCAGAAAAAAACACCTTTTTAAGAGAAGAAAGTTCTTTGTAGTTGGAAAACTTGCTCCAGTGATATTTTTAATACATTATATAATATATATATATATATATATATATATATATATATATATATATATATATATATATATATATATGTGTGTGTGTGTGTGTGTGTGTGTGTGTGTGTGTATATATGTATATATATATATATATATATATATATATATATATATATATATATATATATATATATATATAATATATATATATATATATATATATATATATATATATATATATATATATATATAAAGTTATATAGTAATGTAAGGATATAAGAAATGTTGACACCTAACATGGCTATCAGAAGAAAGGAAAGGATATAGAAAGATATAGAAAAAAAAGATATGTGTGTATATATATGTGTGTGTGTGTTAGTGTGCGTGTTAGTGTGCGTGTTAGTGTGTGTGTGTGTGTTAGTGTGCGTGTTAGTGTGTGTGTGTGTGTTAGTGTGTGTGTGTGTGTTAGTGTGTGTGTGTGTATTAGTGTGTGTGTGTGTGTGTGTGCGCGCGCGTTAGTGTGTGTTTGTGTGTGTGTGTGCGCGCGTTAGTGTGTGTTTGTGTGTGTGTGTGCGCGCGTTAGTGTGTGTTTGTGTGTGTGCGTGTTAGTGTGTGTGTGTGTGTGTGCGTGTTAGTGTGTGTGTGTGTGTGTGCGTGTTAGTGTGTGTGCGTGTTAGTGTGTGTGTGTGTGTGTGTGTGTGTGTGTGTGTGTGTGTGTGTGTGTGTGTGTTAGTGTGCGTGTTAGTGTGTGCGTGTAATAACAAAAATAATAAAAAAAGACATACATACGAGAAAGAAAAAGGACAGAGAAATCGTACTTCTATCCCGGGTTCTAATGAACTAAACTTTTAAACTCTGGAACGAGACTCGATTCAGAGGATATCGCTTTTCTGGCTCAGTCGGATCGCTCAGTCCTGGGCTATCGAGAAAGAGAATGAAAATAACTGTGAGAGAACAAGCTGGACCCAAAATGCGGAAGTGTATGTTGTTATGTTTTAAGAAATTAGATAAGGATATGAATATGTTTGAGGTTATCTGATGTGTATAAGAAATTAGACAAGAATATAAATCTGTGGAAGTTTATCTGTTGTGTATAAGAAATTAGATAAGGATATAAATCTGTTTGATTTTAGAGTCATGTGATGTTTGTTTGCCGGTTTTAGGGTGTTTAATAATCGCGTTTGTAACCGAAATTATTTTGAAAATGAAAATCTCATAGGATTTTTTTTAGAATTATTTCCCTAGGTCGTTTATCCGTTGTGTTGTCAACCAAGAAATTTCCAAATTGAATGTACGGTTTTATCCTTTTGTCAGTGGGTGTTCCGACATGCTAATACACGGAAGAGTACATGGTGTACCATTTTCTAAAAAATATATATATATATAAATATAAATACAATTTTAAAATAATAATAATAATAATATGAGAGGAAATTATGATAATACATAAATAAAGGAATGGATAAACAAAGGAATGGATAAAAAACACTCGAAGTTGAATTCTGATTTGAATGAATATTACGATTCGAAACTCATATCCGAATTAAACTATGAAGATATACGTAGCCGAGACAAAATTAATACATTATAAGTAAACAAACAAGCAGACATTCGAGTAGATGGAACAGATAGATATCTCGAACGATATTGCAAAACGAAAAACGTTAACGCCAACCATCGTGCCTGTTTATAAATATTCGAATAACGTGAGACGAAGCAGCCAATCAGAGGCGCGAAAAACGATGACGTAAGACGAAGCAGCCAATCAGAGACGCGAAAAAATGATGACGTAAGATAAATCAGCCAATAAGAGCCGCGAAAAATGATGACGTAAGATAAATCAGCCAATCAGAGACGCGAAAAAATGATGACGTAAGACGAAACAGCCAATCAGAGACGCGCAAACTGATGACGTCAACCAACAGCCAGTTAGAGAACCCGAAGTATATGTATTATGATGAAAATTGAATTCGCGACTGGGGAAAAATACAACCGTAATGTAACTGATGCGAAATGAGCTGTCGGCGGTGGCAAGGGCGCGGGGTGAAGCCAAGGTTAACCTGATTTTAGGTCACGTGTTTACTCCTTTGTGAATTTGCAAGTAATGGTCCTATGTTTATCACTTATTTCCTTTCTTTCTTGATTTTTCATTGCTTTTGGCAGTTCAACAAGAGTGAGAGTCACATGTAATTAATAATAATATCAGTATCGATATCATTATTAAACAAGAAGCTATCGGAGAGCGCATACCTCCGCCACGGCAATTGGATGATAATGATTCAAGCGCCAAAAGTTGTCTTACCTCGAAGTGCTAATAATAATAATAGTTACTCCAAGCAATAGGGATCACTAATGCAATCATTTAAAAGACATCTAAATTGGGCTAAGACTCACCTCTGGTAAATATAGATAGATAGATAGATAGATAGATAGATAGATAGATAGATAGATAGATAAGTAAATAAATAAATAATAAAATAAAAGATAAAAAAAGGCAAAAATCTGTTCATGACTTTTTGAGTTATCCGGCGAACCAACAAACAAACAAACCAACGCTACCAAAATCACAAACAAAATCATAACTTGGCGGAGGTAAAAATCCCGAAAATTCAAGGCTTGATGTAATGTACCCATGAAACAAGGAGTTAAAGAAAAGAAAAGAACGAGAATAAAGAAAAAGAAAATAATTAGACATTGGTGAAAGCATGATTCATCAACACTTTTTCTATGAAAGTGACAATTGAAGAAAGAGAGAGAGAGAGAAAATAGCGAAATGATGAACCATCCAAATCAAACATTCAGTTAAAAAGTTTGACTAATTAACATTTTTCATAATCAGGAGATGAGAGGGATTAAAGGACGGATGATATTAGATAACATTTCAGGCGAGGTTGGTTGACGTAATAGCGTGATATTAATGATTTATTGGACTACAGATTAACCTGACCTCCATGAATTAATAGTGTGCATTAAGGGTATTTTACCGCTTTTCTACGTTAAGTAACGAATATTTAAGGGATCAAATTATAAAGATATGTTAACAAATTATTGTGTACTTATTCGAATTAAGAATTGAACCTTGCTGACTCAACAAGAACAGCCGTTTTACATTATTAATTAAGCCGGTCTTTCGTCTTTTAGGATTACACTTACAGTTTGTTTTTTGTTTTTGTTTTTTCTATTATTGTGTTTTTGTAATGAATGGAATAGTCTACTTGGTTTTTACGTTAACCATGTGGCTGTTTCGTAGCTTTGGCTCTTGATGCATGGTTTTTGTGCGTGTGTGTGTGTGTGTGTGTGTGTGTGTGTGTGTGTGTGTGTGTGTGAATGAGTTTGTATCTGTGTCCGTGTGTATTTGCGTGAATGTGTGTGCGTAATAGCAGTAATTCACACATACAAAAATATTAATACCCATCCATCATACACCCATAACAAATAAACAGTCACACAAAATTACACTCATTCACACAAACAAATATACACAACCACACCAACACACGCACATCAGTCACATACGAAATGTACACCAAACAACAATTTTTCAATCTTAAACAAACGAATTTTCAGTCTTAAACAAACGATTTTTCAATCTTAAGCAAACGATTTTTCAGTCTTAAACAAACGATTTTGAAATCTTAAACAAACGATTTTTCAATCCTAAACAAACGATTTTTCAATCCTAAACAAACGATTTTTCAATCCTAAACAAACGATTTTTCAATCTTAAACAAACGATTTTTCAATCTTAAACAAACGATTTTTCAATCTTAAACAAACGATTGTTCTTCCCAGCATGCAATTGCCGGCTCTTCCATAATCTCCTCATGTGATTTTGCGTCCGTCGACCATGACGTATGAGGCAGGCATTTTGCTTGATTGATTGCTTGATTGATGACGTGATGGGAAGAAAGGAGAGAGGAAGGAGAAGAGAGGAAATGGGAGGGAAAAGAGAGGAAAGAGGAGGGAAAAGAGAGGAAAGGGGAGGGAGAGGAGAGGAAGGGGGAGGGAAAAGAGAGGAAGGGGGAGGGAAATGAGAGGAAAGAGGAGGCAAAAGAGAGGAAAGGGGAGAGAGATGAGAAGAAAGAGGAGAGAGAAGAGAAGAAAGACGAGAGAGTAGAGAGGAAATAGGAGAGAAAAGAGAATAGAGAGGAGCGAAGGAAGGTAGAAAGGGCAGTAGACCGATAAACACACGAAAAAAATCATAATGTAGAATGTAAAATAAAAGAAAGATAAGAAAATAAAATAAAAAAAAAGGTACAATCTTCAGAATACATAAAACAAACGGATAAAGAAGGGAAGAAAGATGAAGACAATGAAGATCAGGAGGAAATGAAGAAGAAAAGGAGAAGGTTTTCATATTACTTCCTAACCGGCTCACGTGATCGATCGGTCCTGTTGCGAACTTCCCTGCCGAAAAACACCAATTTTGTGGATAACCGCAGCGGGAAACAAGATGATTGGGGCCGTGGAGAGAGGAGGAGAGAAGGAGAGGGGAGATAGGAGATGGGAAGGAGAGAGGGGGAGAGAATGAGAGAGAGAGAGAGAGGGAGGAGATGGGAAGGAGAGAGGGAGAGAGAAGGAGAGAGAGGGGGGAGATAGGAGGGAGAGAGAGAGAGGAGATAGGAGATGGGAAGGAGAGAGGGAGAGAGGAGATAGGAGATGGGAAGGAGAGAGGGAGATAGGAGATGGGAAGGAGAGAGGGGAGAGAGAATGAGAGAGAGAGAGGAGATAGGGAGTTGGAGGGGAGAGAGGGAGGGAGGGAGGGAGGGGCGATAGGAGGGAGAGAGAGAGGAGATAG
>NC_091571.1:9266138-9278638 GCF_042767895.1 Penaeus vannamei | reverse complement strand
TAAACACATCTTGCACCTCACCTGTAATGCTGTCAGCCATCACTAGCGAGTTACCTACGAATCGGCAACTCGACCTCGGGCCCAACGTGGGTTTCATGCACCGATATGACTGATGTGTAGGCCTACATACAACAAAACACATATGAGGGCATGGGAATAGTTAAGGGAGGGCCCAAGGGTTGTTCGATGCTCATGCTGTTATTTCAGCAAAAATTGCCAAATAATCGGTTTTAAATGGTTGTAGAAATAAACAAAGCCATGAAAAATAGCCTCACTCTCCACATTGCAAATATATAGTTTTTATTGCGTGGAACCCCCCCCCCGTTAGCGACAAACTTGGCCCCGATAGCAGGGGAGGGCATGGAAGGTTCCAGGGAAAATGCGGGGTTAAATAGCACTAATAATATAACGCACTGTGAAAATAACCATGGTTATTCACATAACTTTCCATTGCAGGGGGCTGCGCCCCCTGCGACCCCCTGGGAGGGGGGCTGCCACCCCCCAACCCCCGCCGAGGAGACATAACCTCCACCACGTATTCCCGGCAGGCTAGAGCGTTACACAATCGTCTTCGATCTCGGAGCGGCGGGCGTAATATTACAATTACCTCGTAAGATTCCCACTGAATTAGCATATTAACCTTGGCATAGTCAGCATTGTATATAGAGACGATTGTAGTATAATCAGGATGAACAGGTTGGCCCGCCCTCGTCGGCGGGTTTTGCGCCTTTTTCGATGTTACACCGATGGCCTCAAGGTCGAGTTTCCCTTCCTCTGGAATAACGACATCCGTATTCCTAACCGAAATAACCGTCGCGTTCAGAAGTCAGTATAGCCGCCGCGATGGCCGAGTGTGGAGGGTGCTCGTATTCGGAGACGGTTTTTCTGCGCAAAATTGCAACTAGCCAGGAAAAAATGCTAGAGATGTGCTTCCCCCACGGCCTCCTCCGTCGGGAGAAAGCCTGCGGCAGGTGCGGGCAGCCAGCACGCCTGGACCTCCTTCACATTCTGCGGCAAAGGAGCACCCTCCCTACTAATTAGCGGCATTAATCAATCAGGTTAGTACCTTAAAAATCCTAGGTTATTGTAGGTTATCGGCTCCGCATCAAGTTCGTGTGCGCTCTATCCTGCCGTGAATTCGTGGTGGAGGTTTTGTTTCCTCGGCGGGGGTTGGGGGCGGCAGCAGGCACAGCCCCCTACAATGGAAAGTCATGTGAGTAATCATGATTATTTTCACTGTGAAGATATATTATTAGGGTAATTTCATATATTACGTCCGCCGCTCCGACATCGTCGCCCCCGACATCGGGGCCAAGTTTATCGCTAACAAGTGGTTTCCGCGCAATAAAACCTACATATTTGCACTGTATAAAGTGAGAGGAATCCAACGATACCCAAATCGTCGATATCGGTTATGCGGACGTAATATAGAAAATTACCTAACAAAGTTATTTAATTATCAAAAGATATTTTTAAAATAATATTAAAAGTTATTAGAAGCTATGAAATAAAATTTTCACATTAGTCTCGCCATGGCTTCCGTGTGAGTAGGGTGTCGTATGAGACAATACCGAGTTATAAAAAAAAGAAGACGATGAGGCTAATTTTTACGTGAACACGGAGTTTAACCTGAAGTGCCCTGCGACCGGCCGTCTGTCCGACGCTCTCTCCTGCCGGGAATACACTGTCTTCCTGGGCGGGGGTTGGGGGACAATATAGTGACTCAGTCGGTACCGTGATTGCAGCAGTGGAAAATTCGGTCAGTATTCCCTCAGCGATTGTGTGAATCTCACCTCCTTTTTATATTCCGCAAAACAGGAACTTCCATTCTTGTGTTATGAGTTATGAGTCGATATGATTCTGTGAGTTGAAATTCTTGCTGTGGAATATGATTAGAGTGGCTGACGTGTAAAGATATGATCTTTTGTAGGGGATTAGAGGTGGACATGCTTTCTGATTATATTTTTACTGTGATATTCGTTTAATCACTTATAATATAAAAAGGTCTTATTCTGTGATACATGGAAAGTGTTATTCGGTTACCTCAAGTGATTAAGATTAATGTAATAATCCTTTACAGCTTTCCTGTTGCTTGATAAAGACATATTAAAGAGAATTTTGGAGTCCCAGTCTTTGTTTTACTCAGTGAGAATTTACGTTTGTTTATGAGGTATGTAAAAATATCGTTTATGTTGTGTGTGATTTTGTAAGTCAGTGGCTCATGATTCATTTGAAATTGAACGATGTAAACAACAACTGTGATACATGTTTATGATGTGATATTTGTTTTTTGTTTTTGTTTTTTCAATAAATTTCATTATTCACCAAAAAATATCGCACAACACACCAAACTCTTTACTCCCATGCATCATCGTCAAATCTGCACAATAAACACATCCTGTACCTCACCTGCAATGCTGTTTGCCATCACTAGCGAGTTACCTATGAATCGGCAACTCGACCTCGGGCCCAACGTGGGTTTCATGCACCGATATGACTGATGTGTAGGCCTACATACAACAAAACACATATGACGGCATGGGAATAGTTAAGGGAGGGCCTAAGGGTTGTTCGATGGTCATGCTGTTATTTCAGCAAAAATTGCCAAATAATCGGTTTTAAATGGTTGTAAAATAAACAAAGCAATGAAAAATAGCCTCACTCTCCACATTGCAAATATATAGTTTTTATTGCGTGGAACCCCCCCCCCGTTAGCGACAAACTTGGCCCCGATAGCAGGGGAGGGCATGGAAGGTTCCAGGGAAAATGCGGGGTTAAATAGCACTAATAATATAACGCACTGTGAAAATAACCATGGTTATTCACATAACTTTCCATTGCAGGGGGCTGCGCCCCCTGCGACCCCCTGGGAGGGGGGCTGCCACCCCCCAACCCCCGCCGAGGAGACATAACCTCCACCACGTATTCCCGGCAGGCTAGAGCGTTACACAATCGTCTTCGATCTCGGAGCGGCGGGCGTAATATTACAATTACCTCGTAAGATTCCCACTGAATTAGCATATTAACCTTGGCATAGTCAGCATTGTAAATAGAGATGATTGTAGTATAATCAGGATGAACAGGTTGGCCCGCCCTCGTCGGCGGGTTTTGCGCCTTTTTCGATGTTACACCGATGGCCTCAAGGTCGAGTTTCCCTTCCTCTGGAATAACGACATCCGTATTCCTAACCGAAATAACCGTCGCGTTCAGAAGTCAGTCATAGCCGCCGCGATGGCCGAGTGTGGAGGGTGCTCGTATTCGGAGACGGTTTTTTCTGCGCAAAATTGCAACTAGCCAGGAAAATATGCTAGAGATGTGCTTCCCCCACGGCCTCCTCCGTCGGGAGAAAGCCTGCGGCAGGTGCGGGCGCCAGCACGCCTGGACCTCCTTCACATTCTGCGGCAAAGGAGCACCCTCCCTACTAATTAGCGGCATTAATCAATCAGGTTAGTACCTTAAAAATCCTAGGTTATTGTAGGTTATCGGCTCCGCATCAAGTTCGTGTGCGCTCTATCCTGCCGTGAATTCGTGGTGGAGGTTTTGTTTCCTCGGCGGGGGTTGGGGGGCGGCAGCCCCCCCAGGGGGGTCGTAGGGAAAGTCATGTGAGTAATCATGATTATTTTCGTCGCCCCCGATATCGGGGCCAAGGTTATCGCTAACAAGTGGTTTCCGCGCAATAAAACCTACATATTTGCACTGTATAAAGTGAGAGGAATCCAACGATACCCAAATCGTCGATATCGGTTATGCGGACGTAATATAGAAAATTACCTTTTCACATTAGTCTCGCCATGGCTTCCGTGTGAGTAGGGTGTCGTATGAGACAATACCGAGTTATAAAAAAAAAGAATTGAAGACGATTAGGCTTATTTTTACGTGAACACGGAGTTTAACCTGAAGTGCCCTGCGACCGGCCGTCTGTCCGACGCTCTCTCCTGCCGGGAATACACTGTCTTCCCGGGCGGGGGTTGGGGGACAATATAGTGACTTAATCGGTACCGTGATTGCAGCAGTGGAAAATTCGGTCAGTATTCCCTCAGCGATCGTGTGAATCTCACCTCCTTTTAATATTCCGCAAAACAGGAACTTTAATTCATGTGTTACGAGTTATGAGATGATTCTGTGAGTTGAATGCTTGCTGTGGAATGTGATTAGAGTGGCTGACGTGTAAAAATATAATCTTTTGTAGGGGATTAGAGGTGGACATGCTTTCTGATTATATTGGTTCATTGTGATATTCGTTTAATCATATATAATCTATAAATTGATTTGAAATGGCATAAGGTCTTAAACTGTGATACATGGAAAGTGTTGTTCGGTTTCCTCGAGGGATTAAGATTAACGTAATAATCCTTTCCAGCTTTTCTGTTGCTCGATAAGGACATATTATACGATCACAAACAAGGTTCTTCTATTTGAATTTAAAGGCTAGTGTGGCCATATTATGAGTCAATTTTATATGTATTTTAGTTATTGAATTATGTACATTTTTCTTGTCATATTGGTTCTATTTGACATTGTACCTCTGTTTGTATTTAATAATTGCATTGCATTATTTAGGATTTTCATGAAATTCATTTTGGTAGCTCGAATCAATAAAGGATACGACACTGCATAAAGCTCTGAGTTTCCTGAACTACCATTACACAGACTCACACGCACATATATGTATATATATAGATATACATACACACACACATACACACACACACACACACACACACACACACACACACACACACACACACACACACACACACACACACACAGACCTACACACACACACCTACACACACACACACACCTACACACACACACCTACACACACACACACACCTACACACACACTCAACCACCTACACACACACACAAACACCTACACACACACACACACCTACACACACACACACGCCTACACACACACACACACACCTACACACACACACACACACCTACACACACACACACACCTACACACACACACACACACACCTACACACACACACACACCTACACACACACACACACACACCTACAACACACACACACACACACCACACACACACACACCTACAACACACACACACCTACACACACACACACACACATACACACACACACACACACACATACACACACACACACACCTACACACAGACACACACACCTACACACACACACACCTACATACACACACACCACACACACCTACATACACACACACCATACACACCTACACATACCTACACACCCCTACACACACCTACACACACACACACACACCTACACACACCTACACACACCTACACACACACACACACCTACACACACACACACACCTACACACACACACACACCTACACACACACATATATATGTGTGTGTGTGGGTGTGGGTATGGGTATATATAAATGTATGTATGTATGTATGTGTGTGTATATATGTATATATATGTATGTGTATATATATGTATATATATATATATATATATATATATATATATATATATATATATATACATATATACACACACACACACACACACACACACATATATGTGTGTGTTTCCTTTCTTTCTTTCTTTAACGTAAGTACCAAGTTTCTCAGCAAATAGGGCATCCACAATCACTGAAGAAACAGTCGATGAAGGTTGACGACCTCCTCTTACGTCACGACCTTGCTCGCAATAGTCAGGATTAAGACGTTGTAAACACTGGTAAACTGTTGCGTAAAGATAATGTTATGCATTGCGGTTCTTTGACCTTTGTCTTTAGGGTTCAGTCTCCACCATTACTCTCCTCCTCCTCCTCTACCATTCAACTTTTTACTCTCCTTCTCCTTCTCCGCCAATATTTTCTTGCTCGTTCTTCACCATTCCACCATTATTTGCTTCCTCCTCCTCCACCATTCCACCATTATTTGCCTTCTCCTCCTCCACCATTCCACCATTATTTGCCTCCTCCCTTTCCACCATTCCACCATTACTCTCCTCCTCATTCTCTCCTATTCCTTTCCTCTTCCTTCTCCACCAATACTCTCCTCCTCCTCATCCACCAACACCATTACTCTCCGTCTCTTTCTCCACAATAAATATTTTTCTTTAACATTCATCAGCATTTTTGTTGTGATCGATTTTAAATGGAAACATTAATGTGTGTGTTTGTGAATGTTTGTGTGTGTGAGAATGTGTGTCTGTGTGTGAATGTATGTGTGTGTGTGTGTGCCTGTGTGTGAACGTGTGTGTGTGAATGTGTGTGTGTGTGTAAATGTACGCGTGTGAATGTGTGTGTGCGAATATGTATATGCACAGAATACATTCGTGTGTGTGAATGTACGCGTGTGAAGTGTATGTGTGCGTGTGAATGTACGCGTGTGAATGTGTGCGTCTGCAAAATATGTAAGTGCACAGAATACACCCAGAACAGCAATACCAGCCGGATGTGAAATAGCTTCGTATAATTCTCGCAAGTAGTTCCATTGTACCTCTGTTCATGGCGCGGATAGAAGCGGGAAATGTCAAGGTCCCAGAACACTCGGAGACACGTCTTTCGCAGAGCCAGGGAGAGGGGTAGGAGGGGGAGGGAGCCAGGGAGAGAGGGAGGTGAGGGAGAGAAAGGGAGGTGAAGGAGAGGAGAGGGAGGTGAGGGGGAAAGGAAGGAGAGAGGGGGAGAGAGAGGGAGGAGGAGGGAGAGAGAGGGAGGTGAGGGAGGAGGAGGGGGAGAGCGAGGGAGGTGAGGGAGAGCGAGGTGAGGTGAGGAGGAGAGAGAGGGAAGTGAGGGAGAGAGAGGAAGGTGGGGGAGAGAGAGAGAAGGAGGTGAGGAGGAGAGAGAGAGAGAGAGGAGAAGGTGAGGGAGGAGGAGGGGAGAGAGATGAGGGAGATAAGGGAGAGGGAGAGAGAGGAAGGTGAGGGAGGAGGAGGGGGAGAGAGAGGAAGGAGAGGAAGGTGAGGGGGAGGAGTAGGGGAGAGAGAGGGAGGGAGGAGGGGAGAGAGAGGGAGGTGAGGGAGGTAAAGGAGAGAGGGAGATGCGGGAGGTGAGAGGGGAAGAGAGAGGAAGGTGGGGGAGGAGGAGCGAGAGAGAGGGGGAGGAAGGGGAGAGAGAGAGGAGGGAGGTGAGGGAGGGGGAGGGAGGGAGAGAGAGGAGATGAGGGAGGAGGTGGAGAGAGGAGAATGAGGTGAAGGTGGGGGAGAGAGGGAGGGAGGGAAGAGAGGAATTAGGGGAGGAGGAGGGGAGAGAGAGAGGGAGGTGAGGGAGGAGGGGAGCAGGGGAAGGAGGGGGAGAGAGAGGAAGGAATTGAGGGAGGAGGAAGGGGAGAGGGAGGGAGGTGAGGAAGGAGGGGGAGAAGAGAGGATGAGGTGAGGGGGGAGGAGGGAGAGAGAGGGGGGGAGGGAAGGGACAGAGGGAGAGGGAGGAGGAGGGAAAGAGAGAGAGGGAGGGGAGGGGAAGAGAGAGGAAGAGAGAGAGAGGAGGTAGGGGAGGAGGAGGAGAGAGAGAGAGATAGAGGTGTGAATGGGGAGGGGAGGGGGAAGAGAAGAAGAGGGAGGTGAGGGAGGAGGGGGGAGCGGGGGAAGGAGGGGGAGAGAGAGGGAGGAGGAGGGGGAGAGAGAGGGAGGAGGAGGGAGAGAGAGAATGAGGTGAAGGGGGAGGAGGGGGAGAGAGAGGGAGGGGGGTGCAAAGTGGATTCATGATATTCTCGGTATTATTCAAGGACGATATTAACTGTAATATTTAGAAAAGCTTGGATGTGTCTCATTTTCTCTTCTTTTTTTCTTTCTCTATATGTCTGTGTCTCTCTGTCTCTTTCATTGTTTCTTTCTCTTTTTCTTTCTCTCTCCCTCTTCTCTCTCTCTTCTCTCTCTCTCTTTCTTTCTCTCTCTCTTTCTTTCTTTCTCTCTCTCTTTCTTTCTCTCTCTCTCTCTTTCTTTCTCTTTCTTTCTCCCTCTCTCTCTCTCTCTCTCTCTCTCTCTCTCTCTCTCTCTCTCTCTCTCTCTCTCTCTCTCTCTCTCTCTCTCTCTCTCTCTCTCTCTCTCTCATATACATGTAGACGGATACAGATATATAGATAGATAGATAGATAGATATGTGTATATAGATAGATAGATATACATTTGCATGGTTTATATCTTTTAGATAGGCACTCAGATATAAATATCCGAAGATGAAAAATATTCCAAATATTTTTTTTTTTTTTTCGATATACTTTTCTGTCTGTCTCCCTCTGCGATCCTGTTTAATACGTTAGCAATAAGTATCTGTTGCCTGACAAAATAAATATATATAATGCGAACTTGATTTCTTCTTTATCTTATAAGGTTTTATGAAGGTATTGCGTTACGACAATCAAAGAGGTATACTCAATTTTTATGGTGTTTTTTTATTATTATCAATCACTATCTTAGATGTTTTTACGAATGATTATCTTGGCTTATTAATGATTCTGCCTATATATATATATATATATATATATATATATATATATATATATATATATATATATATATATATATATTTTTTTTTTTTATCACTGTCTTAGATGTTCTTTATTTATCGAAGTTTTTACGAATGATTACCTTGGCTTATTAATGATTCTGCCTATAATCTTTTTTTTTTATCAGTATCTTAGATGTTTTTGTATTTATCTAAGCTTTTCTTACGAATGATTATTTTGGCTTATTAATGATTCTGCCCATACTCAATCTTTATGACTTTTTATTATTATTAATCAGTATCTTAGATGTTTCTTTATTTATCTAAGTTTTTACGAATGATTATTTTGGCTTATTCGTGATTCTGCCTATACTCAATCTTTGTTTTTTTATTATTATTAATCAGTATCTTAGATGTTTCTTTATTTATCTGTTTTTACGATTGATTACCATCGCTTATTAATGATTCTGCCTATACTCAATCTTTGTTTTTTTTTATTATTATTATTAATCAGTATCTTAGATGTTTCTTTATTTATCTGTTTTTACGAATGATTACCATCGCGTATTACTGATTCTGCCTATATTCAATCTTTATGGTGTTTTTTTATTATTATTCAGTATCTTAGATGTTTCTTTATTTATCTAAGATTTTACGAATGATTACCTTGGCTTATTAATGATTTTGCCTATACTCAATCTGTTTTTTTTTATTATTAATCAGTATCTTAGATGTTTCTTTATTTATCTGTTTTTACGAATGATTACTTTGGCTTATTAATGATTCTGCCTATATTCAATCTTTTTTTTTTATTATTATTCAGTATCTTAGATGTTTCTTTATTTATCTAAGGTTTTATGAATTATTCCCTCGCTTATTAATGATTATGCCTGTACTCAATCTTTATTATGTCTTTTTTTTATTAATCAGTATCTTGGTCATGATTCTGCTTGTACTCAATCTTTATGATGTTTTTTTTTTCAGTATCTTAGATGTTTCTTTGTTTATCTAATTTTCTTTTAAGAATGATTGCCTTGGCTTATTAATGATTCTGCCTATACTCAATATTTATATTTTTTATTATTATTAATCAGTATCTTAGGTGTTTCTGTATTTATCTAAGCTTTTACGATTTTTTACCTTGGTTTATTAATGATTCTGCCTATACTCAATCTTTATGATGTTTTTTTCAGTATCTTAGATGTTTCTTTATTTATCTAAGGTTTTACGAATGATTACCTTCGCTTATTAATGATTCTGCCTATATTCAATCTGTTTTTTTTATTATTATTCAGTATCTTAGATGTTTCTTTATTTATCTAAGGTTTTATGAATTATTGCCTTCGCTTATTAATGATTATGCCTGTACTCAATCTTTATTATGTCTTTTTTTTATTAATCAGTATCTTGGTCATGATTCTGCTTGTACTCAATCTTTATGTTTTTTTCAGTATCTTAGATGTTTCTTTGTTTATCTAATTTTCTTTTAAGAATGATTGCCTTGGCTTATTAATGATTCTGCCTATATTCAATATTCATCTTTTTTATTATTATTAATCAGTATCTAAGTTTTTACGAATGATTACCTTCGGTTATTAATGATTCTGCCTATACTCAATCTTTGTTTTTTATTATTATTACTATTAATCAGTATTTTAGGTGTTCCTTTTTTATCTAAGTTTTTACGAATGACTATCTTGGTTTATTCATGATTCTGCCTAATGGAATTTGAATTGTAGATCTCGCTCGGGTCTGATTACTTTTCTGCTAAAAAAATTCACATCACAAAGGCTTGGGTGTTTTATTTGCTGTTTGTATTTACTGTTCCTTGCGAGCACAGGAGTTGGAGAGTATTTTTGTTGGTCAGTTTTGTTTGTTTGTTTGTATGTTTGTTGGTTTGTTTCTTTGTCTGTTTGTCTGCTCTCTCTCTCTCTCCCTCTCTCTCTCTCTCTCTCTCTTTCTTTCTTTCTTTCTTTCTTTCTTTCTTTCTCTTTCTCTTTCTCTTTCTCTTTCTCTTTCTCTTTCTCTTTCTCTTTCTCTTTCTCTTTCTCTTTCTCTTTCTCTTTCTCTCTCTCTCTCTCTCTCTCTCTCTCTCTCTCTCTCCCACTGCTTTCTTTCTTTCTTTTTTTCTTTCTCTTTCTCTTTCTTTCTTTTTCTTTCTTTCTTTCTTTCTTTCTTTCTTTCTTTCTTTCTTTCTTTCTTTCTCTTTCTCTTTCTCTTTCTCTTTCTCTTTCTCTTTCTCTTTCTCTTTCTCTCTCTCTCTCTCTCTCTCTCTCTCTCTCTCTCTCTCTCTCTCTCTCTCTCTCTCTCTCTCTCTCTCTCTCTCGCTCTCGCTCTCGCTCTCGCTCTCGCTCTAACTCTATTTCTCTTGTTGTGCGTGTCGTGCAGGGTGTGTCTTTGCATATGTCTGTGTATGCACGTGTGTGCTTTGTGTGCTTGTGTACGTATGCCTGTGTCTGAATCCACGTATTTAAAAGCATGAGTGTTATTTTGATACATTCATCCACTTACCTAGATATGTGCGTTTTCATCCATCTAAATAACAAAAGTCTTCACACATACACTAACGTACACAGACCAACACGCCCAACATATGACGTAGCAGCATGACCTACGCCCGACATGCCATGTTGTAAAATCTATATGCGCCCGAGTTTTATATCTATAAATAGCAGCTTATAATAGCCTCATGGTGGCGGTCTAGGCTGAGTTACGGTATGTAGACACGAAAATGTGCACACGTGTACTGATATCCGCCGGTGGATCAATACTTACATGACTCACGACATGCAAAACGCACGGTGTGGATATGTGTGTGTGTGTTGATGATTACGAAACGGTATACGCCCGTAAATGTGTGTGTGTGTGTGTGTGTGTGTGTGTGTCTGTATGTTTGTGTGCGTTACTACGAAAGTGTGAGTAACTCTTCATTATTGCTCATTATCATCATCGTGATTATGATTATTATTATCAATATTATTGTCGTCGTTGTTGTTGTTGCTGTTGTTGTTATTGTTATCATTATTTATTATTGTTTATTATTATTATTATTATTATCATTATTTTATTATTATTATTATATTTATTATTATTATTATAATTATTATTATTATCATTATTATTATTATTATTACTACTATCATCATTATTGTTGTTGTTGTTATTACTATTACTATCATTATTATCTTTATGTTTTTATCATTATTATCAACATCATTTTCAGTATCATCATCTTTATCATTCATCTTCATTATCACAAATATTAATTATCATTATTATCATTAACACTACAATTACCATTATTGCTAGTATGATCATGGCTATTATTATCATTACCAATGTTATCATTACGGTTCTATCACTATCATTCCTATTATTGTCAGTGTTATTACTATCAGCATTATCATTAATATTACAGTTATCATCACTACTATCATTGCCGCTGTTGTTACCATTGTTATTGTTATTGTTATTGTTATTAGTTTCCCCCTTATTGTTGTTCTTACTGTTATTCTTATCAGTCTAACTATTATCATCATTGTTGTTGTTACTGTTTTGCTATTTTTATAGTTGTTGGTATTTTTAATATTTTTGTAATCATTGTTAATGATTGTTACTCTCAAACTTGCTTAATCATGTTGTTTTTGTTGTTGTTATTGTTATTGTTGTTGTTATTACTGTTATTGTTGTTGTTTTAGTTGTTATTCTTATTGCTGTTGTTATTGTTGTTATTGTCGTTGTTATTCTTGTTATTATTATTGTTATTGTTGTTGTTATTGTTGTGTTTGTTATTGTTATTGCTGTTGTTATTGTTATTGTTGTTCTTGTTATTATTGTTGTTATTGTTATTGTTGTTATTGTTGTATACCCAAAGCTCCAGATACAGAGCATATCGCATTAGTTTTCCATATCAGGAACAAATACAACAAATACAATAACAGTGTCGGCAAGAACTGCAATTCGTAAATTCAAGATGCAATAACTTTTTGTTTGTTTGTTTGTGTAGGAAGACGCGGTATGTTGGGTCTGTGTGTTTCCACTCCGTCTGTGTCTTGGGTTTTGTGTGTCTTTGTG
>NC_091571.1:9243638-9256138 GCF_042767895.1 Penaeus vannamei | reverse complement strand
GAGTGAGTTTGTGTGTGTGTGTGTGTCTTGAGTGTGTCGTGTGCGTGTGTAAGTAAGGATGTGTGTGTGTGTGAGCGAGCGTGTGTATGTGTTTGTATTTTGCCATTGTTTTGGTCCAGATATATGATTGTAGTTGCCTGTCCATTCCTTTACAGAATATTATTAAAAATCAACCCTCCTACAACCATATCATAACTTCTATAACTTCCATATCAAGGGCATCCCACTCGGGGCAGCGGTCACTACCTTCCAGAACCCCCCCCCCCAAAAAAAAAAAAAAAAAAAAAAAAAAAAAAACAAGAGAAAGATGGCGCTGTCCTAGCCCATCCGAGGGAATCCGTTACTTAAAAAAAACGGATCGTCATAGAACTGTCCGAATCCCTGTCAACACAGTGTTTTAATCTGTGAAAACGACTTGAGTAATGTTACGGTATTCGAGAACGTGTCAATATGCGAACGCTATTTAAACTGGTGGTTTTGGGTCGTTAGATAAACTGGGTCTCGTTGGATTCTTCGTGGGAGAAATTCTTTGATGTTTAAATGTTGTCCGATTAATGGTTGTTGTTTTTTAAGTCTGGTAAATTGAATAAATTCGAAGTAAAACGCCAAAATGTTTAAAAATATATTCTGTAAATGGACACAGGAAGAAAAAGATGTATACGTATCCAAAAAGAGATATATAAAAAAAAGACGTCCATTTGATCGTTACCAAGATAGGAAAACTTTAAAATCCGATGGAAAAATGTTGCAAAGAACGATTTCTCATTTTTAGAATCGCCATTTTTTGAGATTTGAAGGTAAAATGGCGAAGGGGCAATCTAGGGCAAATGCGACAGGAAAATTTTGTGACTGAAGATGAATTGGGAGGCTGAGGTAGATGGCAGCACTAATCAGTATGAGAGAGTATAACTTTCTCTCTCTCTCTCTCTCTCTCTCTCTCTCTCTCTCTCTCTCTCTCTCTCTCTCTCTCTCTCTCTCTCTCTCTCTCTCTCTCTCTCTCTCTCTCTCTCTCTCTCTCTCTCTCTCCTTTTCCTTGACATCATGAGATTTATTGTTCATATATTATTCTTATCAATATTATTGTTGTTGCTATTGTTTTAAATTATTACCATTATTCCCATTGCTATTACTGTTATTACTACCATTACTACTCTTATTAGCCAAACGAATTCCTTTAATTCTGTGCAAAAGTAAAATGACTCATCATGTTTTTCATTTCTAACTTTTTTAATTTGCATGTATGTTATCAAGAATATTTATTCCTTATTTCGATCTCCATCCGTGGCGAAAGGAGCGGCATAGAAAGGACCGAAAATAGACTTGGGTAACGTTCATGTTGGAAGGATGAGAGGGAAAAGGTGTAAAAAATAAGATGGAAGGATGAGAGGGAAAAGGTGTAAAAAATAAGATGGAAGGATGAGAGGGAAAAGGTGTAAAAAATGAGATGGAAGGATGAGAGGGAAAAGGTGTAAAAAATGAGATGCTGGAAGGATGAGAGGGAAAAGGTGTAAAAAATGAGATGCTGGAAGGATGAGAGGGAAAAGGTGTAAAAAATAAGATGATTGCGCTGTGCCGGTAAACAGGAGGAGGATTGAGCTGGTCGTTAGCGGATGAGAATTGCCAGTTCCTGAAGTTCCTGAATGGGCAATGCAAACACGCACACACCTACTCATACCTATACGCACGCAGATACGCTCACACACACAAACATACATGCATACACACTCACATACATACATACACATACACACACATACACACACACACACACACATACATACATATACATACACACAAACACAAACACACAGCAGACAGGCGGGGAAGGGGAGACAGAGACACATAGAAGGAGAGGGAGGAAGAGAAAGAGATTCAAAGGGACAGATGGAGAGAGAAGAAATAAATGCTTTAAAATTATATATACTTGTCTTTATTCATAATAATGATAATGATAATAATAATGAAAGATTCGGAATCAAAAATATCAAAACTGTGCCCTATTTTCGTTTAACTAGACATACAGTTAAAAGAAGCACTTGCCTTATGTACAAATAAACTCAACCAATTCAGAAAAAATATAAATGACAAAATTAATTATGGCATTAGCTTCTAGACGACATATTGTTCATTATCGTTCATCATGCAACACGGCATGAACATTATATATATTGCAACGTTCTGCAGGCAGTAAGTGCTCAGGGAATTCATGCAATCAAGATAGTCTTATTTGTTCTCTTCCTTATCATCTTTCTCTCTCTTCTTTTAGTTATCTCTTTCTGTTCTATTCTTTATCATCTCTTTCTTTCTCTTTGTTCTCTTCGTTATCATATCTTTCTCTCTCTTCTCTTAGTTATCTCTTTCTGTTCTCTTCGTTATCATTTCTTTCTTTCTCTCTCTTCTCTTCGTTATAATCTCTTTCTTTCTCTCTATTCTCTTCGTTATCATCTTTTTTTTCCTCTTCAAATTCTCTCCCCTTCGTCTCTTTTGTTTCGCGTAAGTCTTTATCTTTTCTTTATGTCTTTCTCCTTTTCTTGCGATCCTTTCATGATTATCACCGTCTCCTATTTCCCATCTTCCGTCTCATTTCCTCGTGGATTCTAAAATTTTATTCTTATCCTCCCCTTGCTGTTTCCTTTCTCTTCATCTTTACTCTCTTTTCTCTCCTTTCTTTTCTCTTTTTCTTTCAAATGAAACGAAACAAAGGAACGGGAAGGTTAGGGAAGCCTGAGGTCCCCACAGCACAGGACAGACAGACAGACGGACTGATTGACTGACAGACAGACAGACGGACGGACTAATAGACTGACAGACAGACGGACTGATTGACTGACAGACAGACGGATTAATAGACTGACAGACGGACTGATAGACTGACTGACAGACGGACGGACAGACAAATAGACTTACAGACTGACGGACTGACTGACAAATAGACTGACAGATGGACTGACTAATAAACAGACAGAGAGGGCGAGGGAGACTGCGATAAAAAGAAGAAGAGGGAGAACAAGAGGAAGAGAGATGGGGATATAATGATGAAAAGCGGGAGAGAGAGAGAGAGAGAGAGAGAGATCAAAACAAAAAGAGAGAGTGAGATGAGGAGGATGCATAAATGGGAGAAAGAAGGAGAGGAAATGAACAAGGGAGAAAGGAAGTGTGGCGTTGGACGAGGGAAAGGGGGAATGAGAAAATCGAAAGAAAGAGAAAGATGGACGAAGGGAAAAATCAGAAGGGAGGGGAAGAGGAAGAGGAGACAGAAACCAGAGAAAAAAAAGAAGAGGGGGTAGGCGAGAGAAAGAAGTAGAATATAAAAGGAAAGAGGAATGGAGAGTAGAGAAGAGAGTGGGAAGAAAAAAAAATAAAAGAGAAGGATACAATTAAAGAAATGATGACAGGCACGTAAAGACGAAAACCGTTAGAAAGAGAATAGCAAAATCAGCCAATCGTTAGAGCATACAAGTCTTCGGAATGTTTTGGCGGGAACTTTGAGGACAAGAATAAACGTATTCGGAACAAGTGAAATGGCGAGAGCGATAGAGCTGTCAAGGGATTCGGACGAGTGAGAAAGTGACACGTTCTGCGGATGAAGGAATGAAGAAGAAAAACAAAACTGGGGATGTACGGTATATCCGCTTATGTAAAAAGACTTTTTTAGGTGTGAAAAGACTTTTTTGTTTTTTTTAAGTGTATTTTTATCCTGGCTGGTGGTTAGTTCTCTTTGATTCTCTCTCTTCCTCTTCCTCCTCTTCGTTTGTCGTCTCCTTTTTCCTTCCTTCGGTTATTCCTGTCCCGCTCTGGTCCCCAAAACACACACACTCACTCGAACAAAAAGACAAAGAAGAGAGACAAGCAAACCTCGCTCACTCACACACAGAAAGACAAACAGAAAGGAGAGAGAGAGAGAGAGATACAAAGACAGAAACAGACAGAGAGAAGAATGAGAGAGAG
Source organism: Penaeus vannamei (assembly GCF_042767895.1). Lineage (NCBI taxonomy): Eukaryota > Metazoa > Arthropoda > Malacostraca > Decapoda > Penaeidae > Penaeus > Penaeus vannamei. The sequence continues at coordinate 9,252,190 of NC_091571.1, read as the reverse complement.
AGAGATACAGAGACAGAGAGAAGAATGAGAGAGAGATATACAGAGACAGAGAGAAGAATGAGAGAGAGAGAGAGATACAGAGACAGAGAGAAGAATGAGAGAGAGATATACAGAGAGAGAGAGAGATGCAGAGACAGAGAGAAGAATGAGAGAGAGAGAGAGATATAGAGACAGAGAAGAATGAGAGAGAGATACAGAGACAGAGAGAAGAATGAGAGAGAGATATACAGAGACAGAGAGAAGAATGAGAGAGAGATATACAGAGACAGAGAGAAGAATGAGAGAGATATACAGAGACAGAGAGAAGAATGAGAGAGAGAGAGATACAGAGACAGAGAAAAGAATGAGAGAGAGAGAGAGATACAGAGACAGAGAGAAGAATTAGAGAGAGAGAGAGATACAGAGACAGAGAGAAGAATGAGAGAGAGAGAGATACAGAGACAGAGAAGAATGAGAGAGAGAGAGAGACAGAGAGAAGAATGAGAGATACAGAGACAGAGAGAAGAATGAGAGATACAGAGACAGAGAGAAGAATGAGAGATACAGAGACAGAGAGAAGAATGAGAGATACAGAGACAGAGAGAAGAATGAGAGATACAGAGACAGAGAGAAGAATGAGAGATACAGAGACAGAGAGAAGAATGAGAGATACAGAGACAGAGAGAAGAATGAGAGATACAGAGACAGAGAGAAGAATGAGAGATATAGAGACAGAGAGAAGAATGAGAGATACAGAGACAGAGAGAAGAATGAGAGAGATACAGAGACAGACAGAGAGAGAGAGTGAGATACAGAGAGAGAGAGAGAGAGATACAGAGACAGAAACAGATAGAAAGATACAGAGACAGAGGACGAGAGCGACGCATAAGCCAACCTCACCCACAACCCCCACAAATGCATCAGTAATAAGCGTGGGGTATTGAGCCGGAGGGGGGGTGGGGGGGGCGTTGCTTTGGTCTCCTCATTAGGGAAGCTGAGGTATTCCTTATCCTCGGACCGAAAGTACGATTGTCCCAAGGGAGGGGGAAGGTGGGGGTTGGGGGGTGAGGGAAGGTGGGGGTTGGGGGTTGGGGGATTTCCCTCTCCTCCATCACTTCTCTCGGTCTTCCTGCTTCCCCCTTTGTTTTGTTTATGGTTTGTTTGGATGTTGTTGTTTTCCTTCTTTCTTTCTCTCCTTTTTAGTCTTCTTTTTCTTGTCTTTTTTTCGTATTCTTTTCCTTTTTTCTTCTCTTTTATTTGTTATTCTTCAATCTTCACCTTTCTTTTCTCTCCTCTCTCTCTCTCATCATCCTTCTGCCTTCCCCTCTCCTCTATTCCCATGCTACTCGTTCTTCCTTTTCCCAAGTGGTTCCCGTGTATTTCTTCTTCTTCCATACCCATCCCTTTTTTTTTTTTTTTTTTTTTTTTGGCCTCGCCTCTCTTCGTTCTCCCATGTTTCCCTTTCGCTAATATTTCTTGCCCATTAGTCCCATTTTTTCTTCCTCTCCCCTCTCCTTTTTATCTTATTCGCTTTTATCATCTTTCCCTTCGCCGCCGTTCCTCCTGCTCTCTCTTTCCCTAGTCTTCCTTGCATATATATTTCTTCCTCCTCATTATCCTTCGTTTCTTTCTGTCTCCTCTTCTCTCTCCTCTTTACCCCTCACTTTTTCTCTTTCTCTTCTCTCTTCTCTCTCGCTCTCTCTCTCGCTCTCTCTCTCTCTCTCTCTCTCTCTCTCTCTCTCTCTCTCTCTCTCTCTCTCTCTCTCTCTCTCTCTCTCTCTCTCTCTCTTCCTCTCTTCCTCCCCATTCTCCCCCTTCTTTTCCCCTCTTTTCTCCCTTATTTTTTATTTATTTATTTATTTTTTTATTATTATTATTTTATTTATTTATTTTTTTTTTGTCTCCTTTCCTCCCATATCTTTCTCTCCCTATCCCCTTCTTGTCGTCCTTTCCCCCTATTTTTTCTCCCCCTCCTCCCCCTATTTTCCTCATCTTCCCTGTTTCCCCTCTTTCGTCCTTGATCTTCCACTCCTTTGAGACATATTTTTTTGTCCTAGTTTGTGGCTGTATCCCACTGACCTTGGCTTTGGTCGGAAAATATTTGTTCGTTTCTAATATTATTTCGCTTTGTGAGAGTGTTTCCTTTTTTCGTACCCGGGGGATCTACAGCGGAGGTACGGGGTTTTACGTGCAATATATACGCAAATAACGACTTTATAACCATACACACACACACACACACACACACACACACACACACACACACACACACACACACACACACACACACACACACACACACATACACATACACACACACACACACACACACACACACACACATATATATATATATATATATATATATATATATATATATATATATATATATATATATTTATATATATATATACACATTTATTATATATATAGATAGATAGATATAGATCTGTGTGTAAAGAGAAACAAGCAGAGAAATATCATTGATAATTAATGATACATATACCCCCGAAAAAAGATGCGCACAAAATCCCCTAAAAAGTCCCCCAGACTTTTTTTCTTTTTTTTTTTTTTTTCTAAAGGACGACAATAAAACCCAAACAGAAATGGCAATCCACGCTCTCTGCCAACAATATCCCGCAATATCCACCTCGGCCTCGAATGGAAACTATTCGGAAGACATGTTGGCCGTAGTCGACACGGACATGATTACGGGAACTTCGAATAAGCGATTTAACTTCACTCTCGAAGCTCGATAACGGAGGGAGATAATATGCAGTCAGCGGAAGAGAGAGAGAGAGAGAGAGAGGGGGGGGGGGGAAGGGAAAGGGTATACATTTCTGTTTTTTTTTTTTTTTCGGATTATTATTACTTATTTATTTTATTGTTATCGTTCTCTCTTTTTCTTTCTCTCTCTCTCTCTCTCTCTCTCTCTCTCTCTCTCTCTCTCTCTCTCTCTCTCTCTCTCTCTCTCTCTCTCTCTTTCTCTTTCTCTTTCTCTTTCTCTTTCTCTTTCTCTTTCTCTCTTCCTCTCTTCTCATTCTCTCTCTTTCTCTTTCTCTTCTCTCTTCTTCTCTCTCTTCCTCTCTCTCTCTCTCTCTCTCTCTCTCTCTCTCTCTCTCTCTCTCTCTCTCTCTCTCTCTCTCTCTCTCTCTTTCTCTCTTTCTCTTTCTCCTCTCTCCCTCTTTCTCCTCTCTCCCTTTCCTCCTCACCTCCTCCTCCTCCCCCCCTCTCCCTCCCTCTCACTCCCTCCTCTTCTCTATCTCACTCACTCACTCAGTCCTTTCAAACCCGCCCTCCTCCTTTCCCTCCACACCACTCCCCCCTCTCTCTCTCTCTCCTCCTCCTCCTCCTCCTCCTCCTCCTCCTCCTCCTCCTCCTCCTCCTCCTCCTCCTTCTCCATGTCTCACTTCTCCCTAACTTTCTCAGCTCTTCCCCCTCCTTCCTCACTCCATAAAATACCAATAAAGAGAGCGTGAAGACGGATGCTGCATACACTCCGCCCCCTCTAAGTGTCAGATCCTCTCTTGAAGAGATGCAACATTTCCGATTGAGAGTTCCACCACGCATAACAAGAGTGAGCATTCATTGCATAACTGTGGAGGGAGGGTGAAAAGGGGAGCATAGATTCATGTAGTAGATGGATTGATGATTGAACGTTGCATAACTGTGGAGGAAGAGTGAAAAGGGGGACTTACATTCGTGCAGTAGAGAGAGAGAGGAATAATGCATAGCTGCAAAACTGCAAAAGGGGAGCGTAGATTCATGTAGTAGATGGATTGATAATTGAACGTTGCAAAACTGTGGAGGAAGAGTGAAAAGGGGGACTTAGATTCGTGCAGTAGAGAGAGAGAGGAATGATGCAAAACTGCAAAAGGGGAGCGTAGATTCATGTAGTAGATGGATTGATAAAAGAACATTGCAAAACTGTGGAGGAAGAGTGAAAAGGGGGACTTAGATTCATACAGTAGAGAGAGGAACAATGCATAGCTGCAAAACTGCAAAAGGGGAGCGTAGATCTGCAAAAGGGGAGCATAGATTCATGTAGTAGATGGATTGATATTTGAACGTTGCAAAACTGTGGAGGAAGAGTGAAAAGGAGGACTTAGATTCATGCAGTAGATAGGTGAACGTTGCATAGCCGTAAAAGGAGAAATAGATTCATGCAGTAGATGGAATGATAATTGAACATTGCATAACTGTGGAGGAAGAATGAAAGGGGCATATACTCATACAATAGATAGATAATTGAACATTGCTTAACCGTTTGGTGAAAAAGGAGGTCTAGATTCATTCAGTAGATGAAGAGATGAATGAACATTGCATAACTATGAAAGAGTGAAAAGGAGGCATAGATTCATACAATAGATACATGAGAATTGCATAACTGTGGAGGAAGAGTGAAAAGGAGGCATAGATTCATGCAGTAGAGAGCTAGATAGATGAACATTGCATATTTATGGAGTATTGAAATTGGAAACATGTATTTATACAGGAGATAGATGGATAGATGAGTATTGCATAACTAGAGTGAAAGAGGAAGTCAGAAATTCATACAGTAGATAGACAGTTGAATAACGTGACAAAAAGAGAGGTTGAGGAGATAACTATGATATTGTAATCTGTTTGTCATAAAAAAATACGGAGATAATTTTTCAGCGTTAGGAAAGTAAATTGGCAAAATTCAGTAAATAATTTGGTCCACGAGAAATTGAATGTCAGGTCTTGAATATCTGATATTCGAAAAAAAAAATGCTAAAGAGAATTAAACAGTTATTCTCACACACAAAACACAGTACTATCAACACAAATAACAAGGTAGAATGTTAGGACTTTTGCGTGTCTGAAAAATTTATATGCGAGGAACAAAACGTTAAAAGCAAAAAATACTTAATCCAAAACATGATAATGATATTTTTATAGACTGAATTTAGAAATGAAAACCTCCCTCTAATTTAAAAAAATACCACCGAGGAACACTTAGACACGTAATTAGCAAATGTACCAAAATATTCTTTGTCAGACACGTCGAGATAATCTTTTCTTTCTTTCCTTTTGGCGAGAGTAGATTCCGTGATGCTCAGACAGACACTTTATTATTCTGTTTGGATATGACAGGTACCTTTTTTGACACGGTGAGACACGTCTTTTTATTATTATTATTATTGTTGTTGTTCTCTTCTTTTTCTTCTTTTTTTTCTTCCTTTGTTTCTTTCCTTTTTTTCTTTCCCTTTCTTTTTTTCTTCCTTTTATTTTTTTCAACCTTTTTCTTATTCTCTTTTCTTTTTCTTTTTCTTTCTTTTTTTCTTTCCTTTTATTTTTTTCTTTTTCTTCCGTTTCCTTTTTTCTCTTTTCTTCCGTTTTTTCTTTTCCGTTTTCTTCTTTTTCTTTTCCTTTTTACCATTCCTCTCGGCGTCCACTTCGTCCTTCGGTCAACGGGCCTTTCTCCCTCCTCTTCCCTCCTTAATGTTATTGGAATCGAATCAAGTCCTTTTGACGATTTGATTTCCTTTCTCTCTCTCTCTCTCTCTCTTTCTCTCTCTCTTTCTCTTTCTCTTTCTCTTTCTCTTTCTCTGTCTGTCTGTCTGTCTCTCTCTCTCTCTCTCTCTCTCTCTCTCTCTCTCTCTCTCTCTCTCTCTCTCTCTCTCTCTATCTATCTATCTATCTATCTATCTATCTATCTCACTATCTATCTATCTCTCTCTCTCTCTCTCTCTCTCTATCTCTCTCTCTCTCTCCTTCTCTCTCTCTCTCTCTCTCACTCTCTCTCTCTCTCTATCTCTCTCTCTCTCTCTCTATCTGTCTATCTCTCCCTCTCTCTATCTATCTCTCTCTCTCCTTCTCTCTCTATCTCTCTCTCTCTCTCTCTCTCTATCTCTCTCTCTCTCTCTCTCTCTCTCTCTCTCTCTCTCTCTCTCTCTCTCTCTCTCCCTCTCCCTCTCCCTCTCTCTCTCTCTCTCTCTCTCCCTCTCTCTCTCTCCCTCTCTCTCTCTCTCTCTTGATTCTTCAAAGTCAGCGTGTTCGTTTTTTTTTTTTTTTTTTTTTTTTTTTTTCATTCGAATCGGGTCCTTTTGGCGATTTGATTTCCTCTTTTTTATTCTTCAAAGTCAACGTGTTTCTTTGTTTGTTTGTTTTTCATTGGAATCAGGTCCTTTTGATAATTTGATTTCCCTTTTTTATTCTTCAAAGTCAACGTGTTTGATTTTTTTTTCTTCTTTTTTCTGTTTTTTTTTTGAGTCCTTTTGACAACTTGATTTTCGTTATCACATCACCATCATTGCTTACATCCTAATTATCATATAATTATCATATACTTCGCCGTTACTAAAGCATTCATCGTCATCATCACTATCACATTTGTTACTTATTCCATCATCACCGTCTCGTTACCTCTTATTTCAACCACATTCATTACAACCATATTCACTATTGCAACTACTTTCACCATCATTAAAACCCACATTCACCATCAAAATCACGTTCACCATCATTAAAACCCACATTCACCATCATGGTTAACCTAGCTTTACCTACACCATCACTCATCACCACATTCAGCGTCATCACCACCATCATCACCTATCACCACATACAATGTCATCACCACCACACCAACATTACTTACACCACCACCTCTCCCCCCCCCCCCCCCCCGCAACCTCCATCTTTACCATTCAGAGTTATTTTCATATTATTTTCTCAAACTTTTACGCTATTGCCACGTGTCTTCCTGCCTCTTTCCATGATTGGAGATTAGGGGGGATTGGGGTGGGGGATGGGACGGGGGGAGGGAGGGGGGGATGTGTTGATAGTCTTCGGAAATGTGAACTTCTGGCTTTTATGTTTCTCTGTTTCTCGGTCTGGGTCGGTGGATTCACTTGATCTAGTTATTTTATGTGTTTTTTCTTTCTTTCTTTCTTTCTTTCTTTCCTTTCGTTTCCGTTTTTATTTGTCTATCTGTCTGTCTCCCTATTTCTCTTTCTCTTTTTCTATCTCTCTCTCTCTCTCCCTTCTTTCGTCCCTCCCTCCCTCCCTCCCTTCCTCCCTCTCTCTCTCTCCCTCCCTCCGTCCCTCCTTTCCTCCCTCACTTTTTCCCTCTCTCCCTCCCCCTCTCCCTTTCCCCCTCTTTTATTCCTTCGCTCTCCCCCTCCCTCCTCCTCTCTCTTCCTCCGTCTCTCCTTTCCTCCCTCCCTCTCTCCTTCTCTCCCTCCCTCTTTCCCCTTCCCCCTCTCATGGTTATATGAAAGTAGAATTAATTACATCAGATTTTATTGGCGTCACATTTTATTTACAGGAAATGTAGTTTCTATTGAGAGATCAGAGTGATCGAGTAAATTACATGGAACAGAAAAAAATATGATAAGATTTGTATGTGTGTGGGGTGAGGGATGAGTGGGTGATTGTGTGTGTGTATGTGTGTGTGTGTGTGTGTGTGTGTGTGTATGTGTGTGTGTGAATGAGTGGGTGTATGTTTGTTTGAGTAAGTAAGTTGTGTGAGTGAATGAGTGGGTGTTTGTTTGAGTAAGTTGTGTGTGTGTTTATGTAAGTATGTGTGTCTTAGTGCTAGTGTGAACGTGTACTCTTATGTGGATAGGCTAGTGCTGTGTAGAAAGAAATACATAGAGGTCTCTATATATAAAAAAAAAAATGTAGACCTTGTACAGTGAGCATCCTCCAATTATCACTTCGAAATAAGTTTTCCTCAATCATTGATATCACCTCCCCCTCTTCCCTACCTTACGAAAGGGGAATAAAGGTGGTACAAGAAATAGATGAGCGAAATGATAGTAAAAATAGTTGTAAAGATGATAACGATATTAGTAATGTTGGTGAAATTGGGAATGATAACAATAATGATAGTGATAGTGATAATAATAACAATAATGATGATAATGATAACAATAATGATGGTGATGATAACAGTAATGATGATAATGATAACAAGGATGATGGTGATTATAACAAGAATGATGGTGATAATGATGATAACAATAATAATGGTGATGATAATGATAACAAGAATGAGGGTGATAATGATAATAACAATAATAATGGTGATAACAATAATGATAACATGATAATAGTTGACGAATAGCATTACATCTAAAAGAAAAGGAATGTTACTAATAAGCCCACCCAGCGGAGGTAATACACGAAGGAGATATATCTGACCCGAGGCGGTCGGACCGGAGGCGAACCGGGAACGGATCGATCCGGCCCGCATAACGGAATGCGTCGGGTATTTGCGTGTCGGGAGTCGGGGGGGGGGGGGGGGGGGGAAGGGTGTCGGGGAGGAAATGAGGAGGGGGGAAATGAGGAGGAGGCATAGGTAAGGAGGGAGTGGATGAGGTGAAATAGGAGGGGAAAAGGAGGGAGGGGATGAGGTGAAATAGGGGTGGGGAGGAAGATGAGGAGAAGGAGGAGGGGAGGAAGATGAGAAGGAGGAGGTGGCAAGAAGGAAGGGAAGGAAGTAGGAGGAGGTAGCATGGAGAAGTGCAGGATGAGGTATGGAAGAGGGGAAGACAAGAGGGAGGAGGAAGAGAGAAAAAAAGCAGGATTAAGAGGAGGAAGTA
>NC_091571.1:9226138-9238638 GCF_042767895.1 Penaeus vannamei | reverse complement strand
TTTTCCAATAAAACGTTTTAAAAGAAGCTGAAGAAAGGAGAACGAAAATTGAAATATAGGTATATATATATATGTATATATATATATTGATACATAAATATCGATATACCACGTGTGTGCGTGTTTTTCCGTGTATGTTTTTTTTTTTTTTTTCCCATTTCCATCCTCATGTACTGCTACACAGAAAAAAAATATCGTTAGAAAATCATGAGAAACATTCTGACACAAGCAACGATACTTTTTGAAATATAGTTGTTAACGCTACGAAACTTGGTATCCCCGATTTTCCAACAACACTTAGGTATGTGTGGCTTTTCTGAATATTGTAAGGCATACTCCAGCATACTCCATCCCTTATAGGTACAGAATTGCCATCTTACTGTAACCGTATGAATATCTTACTGAATCCATATGAATTCCGGAACGACTATTCGAGACATGAATCAAAACGAGACAGATTTGAAACCCAAAATACCAAAGAGAGATTGAAATAGAGAGAGTGGGGGGGGGGATAGAGGAAGAGAGAGATAGTGAGAGAAAGGGATATAGAAATAGTGAGAGAAAGAGAGATAGAGGAAGAAAGAGACAGATAGTGAAAGAAAGACGGAAGATAGAGAAAGAAAGATGGAAGAGAGAAAGGGAAAAGGAGATAGAGAGAGAAAGAGACGGATAGAGAGAGAGATAGAGTGAGACAGAGAGAGATAGGGAACATGTCTCACTCTATCTCTCTTCCATAATATAAGGTTCTGTTCGTTATTGAATGTTTCGACACCCCTCCTAACGACAGTTTTCTGTGTAGTCGTGCGTATATACGATATGTTCCCCTCAGAAATCTAATCACATTTTTTTTCATACCGAGTACCAAGAAAGAGCAAAAAAAAAAAAAAAAAAAGATAATACAAAATAAAATCTCCCTTATTTTGATCCAGCAATGGATGAGAAAGAGAGAGAGTGAGAGATGGAGAGAGAGGGAGGAAGAGAGACAGACAGAAAGATAAAGAGAGAGAAAGACATGTTCCCATCAGAACTATAATCAAATTCTTTCATACCAAGTACCAAAAAAAAGCCCCCCCCCCCCCAAAAAAAAAAAAAAAAAAAAAAAAAAAAAAAAAACATTTTCAACCCGGAATGGATTAACGCTTTCCCTGTCCCCTCTCGAGGACCGCCAGCTGTCTCCTCTCCCCTCGTCGTGATCCCCTCAGTCCTTCCCAATCTATTATTACTGACTAAGAAATAGTAATTATAATGAATTAAGCGAAAGCAAATAGAAATAGATAAATAGATGAATAATAATTATAATGAATTAAGCGAAAACAAATAGAAATAAGTAAATAGATAAATAGAATTAAAAGATTGAAAGATAAAAGAATAATAAAGTATAATAAAAACAAAAGTTTATTAAATCAAGAAAAGGAAAAAGAATAGTTGGTTACAATTTCCCTTAAGTAAAAATTGATGGGATGGGCGACTGATGAGCTTTCGTCATCTGTGCTTAGTTTAATGTTTTCTTTTTTTTACTTTCTTTTTCTTATCTCCTTTAATTTTTTTCCTTTTTCTTTTTCGATTTCCCTTTTCATCTGTTTCGTTGTTTCCGTTTTTTTTTTCCTTTTTTTTATCTCCTTTATTATTTCCTTTTTTTTTTACTTTTTATCTGCTTCATTGTTTCCGTTTTCTTTTTCATCTCTTTTTCCTTATTTCCTTTGTTATTTCCGTTTTCCTCTTCTCTTCCTTTTCTTCTTTTTTGCTTCGTATTTCCTTCATCGTTTCCTTTTTTCTTCTCTCTCTCCTTATCTCTCGTTTCCGTTTTCTCCTTGCATTTCTCCTTCGTTTTTTACGCTTTTTCTTGTTTTTTCCTTTTAATCCCCTTCATGGTTTCCTCTTCCTTCTTCTCATTTTCCTTCTTATCTCCTTTATTTTTACCATTTCATTCTTCGTGTTTTTTCTTCTTATTTCCTTCACTGTTTCCGCGTCATCTTTTCTTCTTCCTTCTTATCTCCTTCATTTCGTTCCGTTTCTTGTTTCTCTTTTTCCTTCTTTTTCCTCCTCGGTTTCTTCATTTCATCTCTCTTGGTTCGTTTTCTTCGATCTATTATTCCCCTTTACATTATCATTATTATCATCATTATCCTTGTTATCTCTTCTCTTTTTCGTCTGCCTTCTTATCTTTATCTACGTTTTTTGTCTTCTTCTCCTCTTCCTCGACTTCCTCCGCGTCAATATCTAGTTTTCTTTCCTCTTTTTACTCCCCTTATCATCACCTTCTCATTTCTCTCTTTCCTTCTCCTGCTTCTTTCTTATCTTACGACTTTTCATTACCATTGATTACTAAAGTTTTCTACTTATTCCTTTTCCATATTTTTTTAATCCACCATTTTCCTCCTAATCCTCCTCCTCTTCTTCGCCTTCATTTTTATCATCATTTACTCCCTTTTCCCTTCTTTCTCCTCATCTTCCTCCTCCTCCCGTGACCTATTTATTCTCTATTTTGGGAGTTCATCGCTTTAAAAGGTCAAGTTGATTATAGCAACAAAGAAAAAGAAAAAAAGAAAAAATCTAAACTTTTCTTCCCGCAAAGTCACTCGCTAACGAAGGAAGGAAGGAAGATGTGGGTGGTTAAAGAACACGATAATGGAGAAGCGTGATGAAGTGAGAACACAAAAGGGAGGTGAAGGAGACCGTGATAAAGAAGGGGCAGAAGAAATTAGGAGAAGTGCGTGGAAAGAAGTTGCTAAAACACAAAGAAAAGGAAAAATGTGATAAAGAATATACTACAAAAAACAGGAAAAACATGTCAAAGAAGGTAAAGGAAAAACAACAACAAAAACATGAAAGAATGAAATATAATTAGTTTTTACTAACTATAAAAAGATCATTATAATGAGTTACTTTTAATATAACATCAAAATAAACATAAACATGAACACATGAATGGATGAAAACACAAATATCAGTGAATAGGTAAACAAATGACTAAAAAGGTGAAAGTTAAAACGTTTTTTTTTTTTTAGAGGTAATGAAACGTTGCTTCCTGAGTGTCCTGCTGACCTTTGCAACTTGCATTCATGAGTGCAACGTGACACTACGACTCGACGTTGAAGAAGCTCGCCACGCTTGAAAATGTTTCACGAGAAAGAACGAAAGAGGAGAGAAGCAGAGAGAGAGAAAGTAGTAGGCAGAATCGGGGGGGGCGGGGAAGGATAGAGAGAGAAGATTGAAAGGAAGGGGAGAAGAAAAGCGAGGAAGAAGCAGGTAGAATCGGGGGAATAGAGAGAGAAAGATAGAAAGAAAGGAGAGACGAAGAGAGAGAAAGAAGCAGGCAAAAACGGGAGACAGAGAGAAAGAAAGAAAGGGAAGAGACGAAGATAGAGAAAGAAGCAGGCAGAAACGGGAGACAAAGAGAAAGAAAGAAAGAGGAGAGACGGGGAGAAAGAAGTAGACAGAAATGGGGAGACCGATAGAGAGAAAGAAGTAGGCAGAAACGAGAAGACAAGAGACAAAGAGAGAGAATAGAAAATAAAAGAAAAAGAAGTAGATGAACCGAAAAAGGTAAATAACACCGAGAATGAAAAAATGAAACAAAAAATCTAGCTACTTACCTCGAAGCCGCTGAACACAATCCCTACTCTGTTCCATTATCCTCTGCTGTTAATAAACGGAGGAAATGAGGAAGGTGATGAAAGAATCTCATATAGCAACCCTAGAGCTGAAGAGGCGATTGGGAGAGGGAGGTGGGGAGGGGTAGGAAGAGAAGGGAGGGGTAGGGAGGAAGGTGGGGAGGGGTAGGAAGAGAAGGGAGGGGTAGGGAGGGAGGTGGGGAGGGGTAGGAAGAGTGGAAGTGGGAGGGGTAGGGAGGGAGGTGGGGAGGGGTAGGAAGAGAAGGGAGGTGGGGAGGGGTAGGAAGAGAAGGGAGGTGGGGGAGGGTAGAAGGAAGGAGGGAGGTGGGGAGGGTAGAAGGGAGGGAGGGAGGTGGGGAGGGGTAGGAAGAGAAGGGAGGTGGGGAGGGGTAGGAAGAGAAGGGAGGTGGGGGGAGGGGTAGGAAGGGAGGAGGGAGGTGGGGAGGGGGTAGGAAGGGAGGAGGGAGGTGGGGAGGGGTAGGAAGGGAGGAGGGAGGGGGTAGGAAGGGAGGAGGGAGGTGGGGAGGGGGAGAAAGGAAGTGCTTAGGGTAGAAGAGGGAGGTAGGGAGGGGAAGGAAAGAAGTGAGTAGGGTAGAGAAGAGAGATGGGAAAAGGGAAGAGTAGAAGGGAAGGACAAGGGCTATGCATACACCCTATCTAAGGTTTTTGTTATTCAGAGCAGGTGCAGCTGACGAGAAGGTAACAGTGAGTGGAATTTTGTATGTTAGGTGAGTAGAAGTTAAGACGTGTATGTGCTTTGCTTTCCTTATGTAGTGGAAAGAGGACACGTCGTCAGCATAACTCCATTTAACACATTGTCGTGTATGCTGATAGGAGGGATTAGATAAACAATGAAAACAAGACAAGAAAATAATAACTTGCTCGGTTGAATTATTAATCAAAACAACTATGAAAAATTGATGAATACACACACACATATGTATACACACACACACACACACACACACACACACACACACACACACACACACACACACACACACACACACACACACACACACACACACACACACACACACACACACACACACACACACACACACACACACGCACGTACACACACACACACACACACACACACACACACACACACACACACACACACACACACATACACACAAACACAAACATACAAACAAACACACATATACATGTATGTGTGTTTTTATGTATGTATGTATGGGTTTATACATTTTTAATAAAATGTATTTAATGCATTTGCTTTGAATGCGTACTACAAAATGTTATTTAAAAAGTGTACTCTTACATACCAGTTGCTGAAAGTGTGTCATTTAGAAAGTATTTTCAAAAATTACTAAAAGATACGAGATAAATGTATTAATTTTGAATGAAGCGTATTTTAAATATTTCCCTAGAATGAGTGTTGTTAAATGTCATTATTAAAACGTGTATTCTTAGATATGCATTAGTAAGAATACATAACTTACAAAGTAATGATATTAAGAATATATTCACGTAATGAAAAAGCATCATCTTGAACTTTGACCTCAGATAGGGTCATCGATAGGGTCAACGTTAATCTCTTACTATTCAATATATGGGTATGTGCATATCATTTATTTTAAATTGATCTCTCTCTCTCTCTCTCTTTCCTCCTCTCTCTCCTCTCTCTTTTCTTTCCTTCTCTCTCCTCTTTCTTCCTTCTCTCACTCTCTCTTTTCTTCCTTCTCTCTCTCTCTCTCCTCTCTCCCCCTCTCTCTCTCTCTCTCTCTGTCTCTCTCTCTCTCTCTCTCTCTCTCTCTCTCTCTATCTATCTATCTATCTACCTATCTATCTATCTCTATCTCTATCTCTATCTCTCCTCGCTCTCTCTCTCTCTCTCTCTCTCTCTCTCTCTCTCTCTCTCTCTCTCTCTCTCTCTCTCTCTCTCTCTCTCTCTCTCCTCACTCTCTTTCTCTCCTCACTCTCTTCTCTCCTCACTCTCTTCTCTCTCTCTCTCTCTCTCTCTCTCTCTTCTCTCTCTCTCTTCTCTCTCTCTCTCTCTCTCTCTCTCTCTCTCTCTCTCTCTCTCTCTCTCTCTCTCTCTCTCTCTCTCTCTCTCTCTTCTCCTCTTCTCTTATTTTCTCTCTCTCTCTCTCTTCCTCTTCTTTCCTCTTTCTCTCTCTTATTTTCTCTCTCTCTCTCTCTCTCTCTCTCTCTCTCTCTCTCTCTCTCTCTCTCTCTCTCTCTCTCTCTCTCTCTCTCTCTGTCTCCTCCCTCCCTCTCCCTCCCTCTCCCTCCCTCTCCCTCTACCTCTGCCTCTCCCTCTGTCACTGTTTCTTGGTTAATAGAGCGTGAACGAAGTAAAAAGAAAAAAAGCAACTTGGCAGATCGTAAAGTTTATTTCCTTTCGTGTCTGACAGTTCCCATTGCCACTCGCTGGAAACCGGGCCAAGATAGTGCTTATTGTTTCCGATGCAATATTAACGTTTGTATTGGATTCGCTCTCTCTCTCTTTCTCTTTCGTTCTCTTTTTCTTTTTCTCGCTCTTTCTCTTTCTCTTTCGCTCCCTTTCTCGCTCTCTTTCTCTCTCTCTCTCTTTCTCTCTCTCTCTTTCTCTCTCTTTCTCACACTCACACTCACTCACTCATTCATTCGCTCTCTCTCTCTCTGTCTCTGTCTCTCCATTTCTCTTTCAGAAAGAGAGCGAGAGACCAATCGATTGTTTTTTGTGTCTGTTCGCTTAATTACTTGTGTGTATAAAGGGAACTGGGTTATTATGGGAAATATTAATCAATGCAGATCCATAACAAGATTGATGAATTGTATCAACAGGTCCCTTGTACCTATTCCCTTCCTCTTATTAATTCTCCCTATCTCTCTATCTTCTCTATTTCTGTGTATGTGTGCTTCTTCTCTTCTTTTCTCTCCTATTCCCTATTTCCCCTTCTCCCCATTCGCTCCCCTTTGCCTCCCTTCTCCCTTACTCATCCACCTCCCTTCTCTACTCCCTCACTCATGCCCCGTCCCTTCCTACTTTTCTACTTATTATCTCCCTCTCCATATTCCTCTCCCTCTTCCCCTTATCCCCTCTCCCTCTCCCTACTTCCCCCCTCCCTACTCCCTCCTCCCTCTCCTGCTCCCCTCCCTACTCCCCCTCCCCTGACCCTCCCTCTCTCCTGCCTCTCTCTCCCTACTCCTCCCTCGCACTCCCTCCTCCCCGCCTCCCCGCTCCCTCTCTCTCCTCCACTCCCTGTCCCTCCTCCTCCCTACTCCTCCCTGCCCCCCTCCCACTCCTCCCTCCCCTCCCTGCTCCCCATCCTCCCAAAACAAGCTTTAACATGTTTACTTTCACTGGCGGCGAGGCGAGTGAGGGAGCCAGGCCGCTCCACACAGCTGATCAAATTTTCAACGTCGGGAAGCGCGGTTTTCGTGAAGGAATATGGGACGAAAGAGGGATTCTTGGGGCTTAAGGAGGAGAAAGAGGAAGAAGAGGAGAAGGAGAAGGAAGTGGGAGAAAAGAAGAGAGAGGAGAGGAGGAGAAAGAACGAGGAAAAATGGCCGCGCGGTGAAAGTTTAATGAGACTAAAATGGCGCGCTTTGAGAGGGTTTTTTTAAAGAGGGAAAGGGAGCTGTTTTAGCGCGTAGTAAGAATAAAGAGTGATGAAAAGGAATAGGGGAAGATGAAAAAAAATATAAGAAGAGATAGAAGAAGATGGCGCTTGGCGGTAGAAGGCGGAGAAGCATGAAGAAGTTTATATAAACACAAGAAAACAATAAGCAAGGATACTGATAATTTAAGAGAGGATAACGAGTATAAAAAAGAAATTATGATATCAAGAAGATAGCTATGATCATAACAAAAAACGATAAATGATGAGAGAGGAGAGATAATACCGATAAAAACGAAAATGTAATTGGTAGAAATAAATGATAACGGAGGAAAAAGGCGGGAAATTAGTGAAAGAACGTAAACAAAGGCGATAACATAAATGTCACATCGAGGGGGTAACGAGATTAAAATTTATTTCTTCATGAATATTACAAACAGGTGATAATGTTGATAATTAACGCAATATGTAAAGGAAAGGGAGGGAAAAAATAGGGAAAAAAATACGAACAGGCACTGAATGAGAGATAAGTAAATAAAATAAGGTAAATGATTTTAGAAATGTTAAAAATGTGGTAAGAAGTAGAGCGAATGGGTACATCGGTATGAGAGAAGGATTTTTTTTCCTTATTAATAAAGAAACAGACCGTGAAAGGTGGAAAACAGCTCTTGGAATACTTAAACTTATCTGAAATTTTTATTAGCTTTTTTCTGCGTTCTTTCGACGTGTGCGTCTCTATTTCTATTCCTCACTCTCTCTTTCTCTCTTTCTCTCTCTCTCTGTCCTCTCCCTCTCCCTCTCCCTCCCTCTCTCTCTCTCTCTCTCTCTTCTCTCTCTATCTCTCCCCGCCCATCTCTCTCTCTCTCTCGTTTTCTCTTTTCCTCTCCGCTCTCTTTCCATCTCTCTCTCTTTCTTTCTCTTTCTCTTCTTTCTCTTTGTTCTTCTCTCTCTCTCTCTCTCTCTCTCTCTCTCTCCACTCCCTCCCCCCACCCCCTCACCCTCTCCCCCTCTCCATTTCTTTCTCCTTTCAAATTTCTCTCTTCTCCCACTCCCTCTCCCTCTCCATTTTCTTCTTCCCCCTATATCTCTTCTTCTCCCTCTCTACTCCCAATGCCTGTTCTAACGGCCTCTTGCTCAACCCTTTTAGCACCGGATTCTTTATCACATCCGGAATTGCGCAATCATCTCTCCATTTCTCGCATTTCTCATTTTTATTCCTCTCTTCCGTTTGCTCCCTCTCCGGTAACTCAATTTGCATATAATTACCATATTCTTCTTTCTTGCATATCAGGAGGTTATTGGGTGTCGGGTTCATCTTGATCCGTCTACCTCTTCTTCTCCCTCTCTACTCCCAATGCCTGTTCTAACGGCCTCTTGCTCAACCCTTTTAGCACCGGATTCTTTATCACATCCGGAATTGCGCAATCTTCCTCTCCCACCCTTCCTCGCATTTCCCTCATTTTCCTAGGCTTTCAGATCCGTCTCCAACTTCAAAGGCAGTTTGGCAGTACCATCCCTCCTCCGGTAACTCAATTTGCATATAATTACCATATACTTCCCTAGTTCGGGTCGCTTGTAGTTCAGGATCGTCTCGGGTTATTGGGTGTCAAGAAAGAGAGGGTTCATGTTAGATTTTTTTTTTTTTTTTTCTTTTGTCTTCTTCTTTGTCTTCTTCTTATGAATGTTTTTTTTTTTTTTTTTTCTTTTTCTCTTCCGCTTTCTTTATCTGGTTCTCTTCTATGTATCGGTATTCGTCTATGTTTTTCTTTGCGTGTCTATTTTTGTGTGTGTGGCGCCATGTCTTTTCTTTTTGATGTTTGGAAGATTTTTTTCTCTCTCTCTCTCTCTCTCTCTCTATCTATCTATCTATCTATCTATCTATCTATCTATCTATCTATCTATCTATCTATCTATCTATCTATCTATCTATCTATCTCTATCTATATCTATCTCTATCTATATCTATATACCTTTCTATCTCACTTTCTTTCTTTTTCCTTTTCTTTTTCTTTCTCTTTCCCCCTCTCTTTCCTCCTCACCCATCCTTCCTTCCTTCCTCGCTTTTTCCCACCTTCCCTCTCCTCCCCATCCTCCCTCCCTTCCCTCCCCCTTCCTTCCTTCCTTCCCTCCCTCCCATCTTCCCTCCCACCCTCCCTCCCTCCCTCCTTCTCCTAGGCTTTCAGATCCGTCTCCAACTTCAAAGGCAGTCTGGCAGTACCATCCTCCTCCTCGTTCGAATCGTCTCTGGTTCGGATCGTCCCTGGTTCGGGTCGCTTGTAGTTCGGATCGTCTCGGGTTTCGGTTCATAAGTTGTTGTTGTTGTTTTTTTTGTGTGTGCGTGTGTGTGTGTGTGTGTGTGTGTGTGTGTGTGTGTGTGTGTGTGTGTGTGTGTGTGTGTGTGTGTGTGTCTGTCTGTCTGTCTGTCACCGTTTCTTTCATCTCCTTTTCTCCTTTGCTTTTTCCATGTTTGTTTTTTGTTTTATTTTGTTTTAATTTATTTCATCGTCTTTTTCCTCCGATCATTTAATCTCTCTCTCACTCCTTCCATCCTTCTTTCCTCCATTCTCTTCCTCTCCTTTCGCCCCTTCCCATTTCTTTGGCTTCCACGGGTATTTTCCAACTAATCACATTTCCCTTTTCTTCCTCCCCTTCTTTCCTCCCTCTCCCTCTCTCTCTCTCTCTCTCTCTCTATCACTCTCTCTCTATCACTCTCTCTCTCTCTCTCTCTCTCTCTCCCCCCCCTCCTCTCTCTCCCCCTCTCCCTCTCTCTCCCTCCCTCCCTCCCTCCCTCTCCCTCCCTCTCCCTCTCTCTCTCTCCCTCTCCCTCTTCCTCTCCCTCTCTCCCTCCCCCTCTCCCTCTCTCCCTCTCTCCCTCTCTTCCTCTCTCTTCCTCTCTCTCTCTCTCTCTCTCTCTCTCTCTCTCTCTCTCTCTCTCTCTCTCTCTCTCTCTCTCTCTCCCTTTCTCCTCCCTCCCCCCCTCTCTCTCCCTCTCTCTCTCTCTCTCTCTTTCTTTTTTTTTCTTTTTTTCTTTTTTTCTCTCTCTCTCTCTCTCTCTCTCTCTCTCTCTTTCTTTTTCTTTTTTTTTCTTCCTTCCCGCTGATGTTCTTTTGGTGAAGTTCGTTACGAAGGAAAATACCTCCGAGAGCAAGAAGGATTTGGCGAGGATGCAAAAGAGTGGGATTTCTTATCGCTTATCCCTTCTACTTCTTCTTCCTTTCTCTCATTCTCTCTCTCTCTCTCTCTGTTCTTTTTTTCCCTTCCTTCCTCCCCTTCTCTCTGTCTCTCCCTGTTCTTTTTTTCCCTTCCTTCCTCCTATTCTCTCTGTCTCTCTCCTTGTTCTTTCCTTCTTTCATTTCTCCCATTCTCCCTCTCTCTCCCTGTTCTTTCCTCCCCTCCTTCCTTTCTCCTCCCATTCTTTCTCTCTCCTTCTTTTTCCCTTCTCTTTCTCTTCGCCTTCTCCTTCTTCTCTCTCCCTGTTCTTTCCGCCCCTCCTTCCTTTCTCCTCCCATTCTCCTTCTTTTTCCCTGTTTTTTCCTCCCTTCCTTCCTTTCTCTTCCTCTTCTTCTCTTTCTTCACCATCTCCCTATTCACCTCGAAAAGCTAAGGAGGGTTAGTGAGGTTTCCCTTCTTCCTTCGGCTAAAAACCCTCACCTCTTCCCCTCTTTCATATTCTCCCCTCATCGTCTTTTCCCTTTCCCTCTCTTTCCATCTTAACTAATGCATTTGGTTAGTTTTTTTATGTTTTTTTTTCTTTATTTTGATTGTTTTTGTTTTTAGTCGTTCTTTCTTTTATTTAATTTTATTTGTTTATGGATTTTTTTTTCATGTTTTGCCGTTCCAATCTTTTGTTGTTTTTTATATCTTTCCATCTTTTCTAATGCATTTGGTTAGGGGTTTTTTCTTGTTTTTTTTTCAATTTTTTTTAGTCGTTCTTTCTTTTATTTAATTTTATTTGTTTATGGATTTTTTTTTCATGTTTTGCCGTTCCAATCTTTTGTTGTTGTTGTTTATATTTTTTGTTGTTCTATTATATATATATATATATATATATATATATATATATATATATATATATATATATATATATATATTCTTTTTATTTTTTGAATAGTTTTTGTTCTTTTTATTTCTTTTATTTTTTTCTGTTCTTTTTATTCTTCATACTTTTGTTATTTGGTGTGTTATCCCTTGTGCCTTTGTTTATCTTTTGTTTTTCTTCACATTGTCTCTTATTGTGGGTTGTTTTATCACTTCTCTTTATCTCTCGTTTTCCTGTGACTTTTCCGCCGCTGCGTCGCCCTCCTCTGGTGTCTTCGGCGGTCTTTGGGATCCGAGGTCTTTTATTGACATTAAATTCCTCCCCTCTTTCATGCTCCCTTCTTTCATCCTGCCCCTTATCCATTATCTACTCCCCTCTTCTATCCATCTTTCATCCTGCCCCTTATCTCCTCCTCTCTTCCATCTTTTCACCTTGCCTTCTCTCCTTTTTCATCCTCCCTTATTCCTTATCTCCTCCCCTCTTCCTTCTTCCCACCTTACCTTCTCTTCTCTTTTATCTCCTCCTCCTTACCTTCCTCCCTTCTTCCGTCTTCCCCCTTCCCCTTACCCCCTCTTCCACCTCCCCCTTTACTTCCTCCCCCTCTTCCACCTCCCCTTTTCATCCTCCCCTCTTCCACCTCCCCTTTGCCGCCACCCTCCTTCCCACCACCACGCTTACCTTCACCCCCCCCTACTCTTCCACCTCCAACGGCAACTCCCACTACATTCTGCTTATTTTCACCTGCCTCGCTCCTTAATCCCCTGCTACCCTTTTCATTTACCCGCCGCTCCCCCCCTTTCACCTTCCCCTACACCCTCTTCACCTCTCCCGCCGCCCTACTACCCCCTTTCACCTCCCACGTCCCTCCCCCCTTTCACCGCCCCCCACCCCCTTTCTCTTCCCGCCCCTACCCACTATAACCTCCCTGCCCCTACCCCCCCTTTCACATCCCCGACCCTACCCCTCCTCCCTTACTCCTCCTCTCCACCCCCCCAACCCCGCAACACGCACCCCGACCCCACGCCAAAACAAGAAGCGAAAATTCCCTGATGGTGACGCGTCCGCCAAATAACAGACGATGCCATGGTGACGCTGACGATGATGATGGTGCCGATCGCGAGAAATGATGATGAACAGGAAATAGCGATGCTGACCTGACGGTGCGAGTGCAAGTATACAGACCGTCGACACGCACACCTGTCCTCGCTCACAGGTGTGTACAGTCCCACCTGTGTCCGTGAAGCACCTACGACACAGGACGTTGCCAAACCTATT
>NC_091571.1:9198638-9213638 GCF_042767895.1 Penaeus vannamei | reverse complement strand
GAGTCGTCAAGGGAGATTCGAATCACCTAAAGACAGATTCGAATCCTCCAAACAGATTCGAAGCCCTCGCTCTTAACGAATCCAATCCTCTTGCGCAAATAAGTAAAAATATGAACACTTTGTATAAGCTTGGAACTCATGTCAATTACAAATGATTATATAATGTTAAAGAATAAGGTCTAATGAGACACTGGCAACTGAATGCACAAATAGGGGTGTTGTCATGGTGACTACGACCTGCAGACACGGCTCGACAGACACGAACATGCGAATACCTTTTTTGACGGTCCGGATGTGCGTGTGTGTGTGTGTGTTTGTCTGTGTGTGTGTGTGTGTGTTTTTTTTTGTCTGTGTGTGTGTGTGTTTGTCTGTGCGTGTGTGTGTGTGTTCGTTTATTTGGGTGTGTGTGTGTGTTTATTTGTGTGTGTGGCGCGCGTGTATGTGTGTGTGTGTGTGTGTGTGTGTGTGTTTGTCTGTCTGTGTGTGTTTGTCTGTCTGTGTGTGTGTGTGTGTGTGTGTGTGTTTGTCTGTGCGTGTGTGTGTGTAAAGAGAGTAAGAAACAGACAGAGAGTATGAGCAATTTTGCCATTTTAACCACTTCAGCTTACATACCTTGATGAATAACATCGGACATAAACACACATAATCGACCTTCAGTTTTATTCGCACTGCATTTACATACATTTGAAATGATGATGATGTCCATTTTGATAAGCAGAAATATAATTCCATCGTCCACTCTCGTTGTAAATGAAACATATAAAACATTTAAAACACAGATGAGTATTGTTCATTTTGCATTTACATACACATATATATGAATATATAATGCATGAAATATACATTTTTACCAGTTGTGCATCAGTTCTCACGAGGAAATCGCATGCGTATGTGTGAATGTTGGTATTCATGCATGCATTTGTGTATGATGTATATGTGTCCTTCCGCACACACACACACACACACACACACACACATACACACAAAAAAAAATATATATATATAGATATAGATAGATAGATAGATAGATAGATATATGTGTGTGTATATTTATTTATTTGCATTATATAGATATTTACATATATGTGCATGCAATGCGTACACATATTAGTGTACGTACGTATATATATATATATATATATATATATATATATATATATATATATATATATATATATATATATATATATATATATATATATATACTCCTCCCCACCACCTACAGCTATATACCCTCACACTTACACAGATAACCTATGTCTGTCTCTTGCATTGACGTGAGAATACGGAACGCCCATTCGCCGCCCTTTAATTCCCTTTACTCTGACGTCACGCCCGCAGATGAGGAGAGACGGCGGAGGGAGAAGGAGCGACAGAGCATCTTCCGCAGTGAGGCTCCGACGCTTCGTCTCACCACCTCCTCCAAGAGCCCTGAAGATGCGCCCAAGTCGGATCTCACCCTGACGCATACGTGAGTTTGTTCTCTCTCTCTCTCTCTCTCTCTCTCTCTCTCTCTCTCTCTCTCTCTCTCTCTCTCTCTCTCTCTCTCTCTCTCTCTCTCTCTCTCTCTCTCTCTCTCTCTCCACCTCCTCAAGAGCCCTGAAGATGCATGGAAGTCGGACCTCACCCTGACGCATACGTGAGTTTGTTGAGGGGGGGTGGGGTGGTATAGGGGGAGGGGGGTTGGTGGTTGTTGGGTGTGTGTGTTTGTGTTTTTTTTTTCTCTTGCTTTCTTGCTTATGTTATTTCTTTTTCTCTCTTTCTTTCTTTCTCTCCTTTCTCTCTCTCTCTCTCTCTCTCTCTCTCTCTCTCTCTCTCTCTCTCTCTCTCTCTCTCTCTCTCTCTCTCTCTCTCTCTCTCTCTCTCTCGAACGCGGAAACATCATTGCTTCCTTTTCATCTTGGATGGTATTCTTTAGTCGTCTCCTATTGTGCAGTTTTTTTTTTTTTTTTTTTTGGCTTTTGTCATTTCTTGCCCTTCGTAAGATTGATTTTTCGTCTATTTCTCCCTCTCTTTTCTGATTTGATTCCAACCTTTTCCGTTTTCTTTGGCCCTTTTTCGCTTATATTTTTGTATTATTTTTTCTTCTTCTTTTATAACAAAAAGTGTAGTATTTTTTTCTCCAATAAAGATGGCGTCGAAAGTAAATAAACAAACTACAAGAGAAAAAAATACACAGAAATATATCTTTATGTTTATTTTTTATTTTATGTTGGTTTTATAGGCATTTGACTTTGGAAATATTCTATATTGAACTGATACTTGACCAAAGAACATTAACGAGAAATTTTTCTTAAAAGTTTGCCGCTAAAAACCGTAAGACGAGCATCCAAAATTACCCTCCGCGAAGCTCTATTAGGTCGCTTAAATGATCAAAACTTTCGAGTTTACAACAGACTCGAGAAAAGAAGATGGGAAGAAGTTACACGTAAACTTCTAAATACCCAGAGATTATAGGGGAGACTATACCTTTTTTTTTCATTTTCTTCTTATATAAGAAATAAAAGGCTTTTATTACTTTTGAAGGTGTGTAGTTGTGTTCTGTGGCGATGCCTGGCAATGAAATTTTTTGCTGACGTGAACGCTTAACCGGATGCATATTTAAGCTTCGTACTGATAAAAAAAAAAAAACTTCTCTCGCTGACCTATCTAATGTATTTTTTTATGTTGTTTTGTTTTGTTTTCCGTTGAGGGAACGTTTCGCTGTCTGCTTCTCTTTCTTGCGGGATTTAAATGTCCAAGTTATCAGATGTTTGTGTTTATTATGTTCTCGTTTGGTAACTTGGCAATGCTGAGAAAATGGTTTTAGGATTTCTTAAATTATTCGGTAGTATAGGCACGTTACTTAGAAACAGTCGGGAGAAACGATCAAAACTGAAATAAAAATAAGTGTTTTCCCTAGAAATATATCAAACACTCTCATCGAAATGTCCACCGCCCACCACGCCCACTCACCCCTACCCCACCCACTCACCCCCACCCCACACACCCACCACACATCACCCCCACCCACCCCACCACCACACTCACTCACCCCACCCCCCACCCACCCACCCACTCACTCACCCCACCCCCACCCCACCCCACCTCACCCCACCACCCTCCTCACCCCACCACCCCACCCCACCCACTCACCCCCACACACTCACCTCACACCCCACACACCACACACTCACCCCACCCCAGCCACTGCCCCACCCCACCCACCCCACCCACACACACTCCACCACTCACCCCCACCCCACCCACTCACCCCACCCACCCACACACCCACACACTCACCCCCACCTACCCACCACTCATCCCCACCCACACACTCACCCCAGCCCACCCATTCACCTCACCCCACCCACACCCCACCCACTCACCCACTCACACACCCACACACTTGACTCACCCCGCCCACGAATCTGCTCTCGATCACTTAGGAGACGACTGGCATATACATCGGGATTCCACTTTCCTGTTGCTGCCAGACGTATTGTGGAAATGCCTTTTCTAACGGAGAATTAACCGCCCAATTCAATCACCCTAATAAGACTCCTTCGCGCCAGTCCCATTTTGCTGAATACCAGATCTCATTAAACGTAAATCCTCCATTTGCACATGCGGAGAAAGACCGTTGCTTAACATTTGAAAGGCACTTCATTCAATTAACCTAATAACGAATCCTTCACCCGAGATCCCATTATGATAAATACCAAATCTGATTAAACTGTATTCTCCATTTGAAAAATACGGAGAAAGACCGTTACGTTAAAATTTGAATGGCCCGTACCCACCCACCCCCCTCCACCCCCTCCACCCCCACCCCATATTCCCTAGGCGCGTTTCCCCTTCATTATTCTCGTCTCAATTTGGTCCAATTTCCATAATATGCTCCTCATTGTGCACGCATGTCACCTTTAATTACCTACAAGAGGAGTTTTTCCTCGAGTTTCATAGAATACTCGAAATGCGTTCATATCAAGACCGCCATTTTGATAATTCCCTTTTCGTTAGACAGAGAGAAAGGAGAATGTGACGTGAATCGCTTATTTTTTCTTTCTTTCTTTCTTTTTCTTTCTTCTTCTTCTTCTTCTTCTTCTTCTTCTTCTTCTTCTTCTTCTTCTTATTCTTCTTCTTCTTCTTCTTCTTCTTCTTCTTCTTCTTCTTTTTCTTTGTCTTTTTCTTTGTCTTTTTCTTTTTCTTTTTCTTTTTCTTTTTCTTCATCTTCATCTTCATCTTCTTTTTTCTTCCTCTTCTTCTTCTTCTTCTTCTTCTTCTTTTCTCTCCTTTTCTTCTCGTCGTTTTTTTGTTTTTGTTTTGTTTTTTGCCGCCCGGAAATAAGCTTCTTGGCATTCTGTGCAATAAATCTCTCTGGATGAATTGCATTAGATTGGGAGCCACACCCACTCAGCACTCTGGGAAGGACGTGTTTTCTTTCTCTCTTGCTTTTATTTTGTGTCTCTTTTTCTCTCTTTCTCTCTTTCTTGTGCTCTTTCCTCTCTCTCTCTCTCTCTCTGTCTTTCTCTTTCTCTTTCTCTTTCTCTCTTTCTCTCTTTCTCTCTCTCTCTCTCTCTCTGCGTCTCTCTCTCTGTCTCTCTCTCTCTCTCTCGCTCTCTCTCTCTCTCTCTCTCTCTCTCTCTCTCTCTCTCTCTCTCTCTCCCTTTCCCTCGCCCTCTCTATCCGTATATCTACAGGATTACATACCCAGATTACCCTATCTACCTATCTACCAAAATATCTTTCCACCAGCTTTATTGCAATTCTCATTCTACCTCTATACGAGTACCTATTCTACCATTGTCTTTATCTACCATTATCTTTATCTACCATTATTTTATCCAACCATTATCTTTATCTACCATTATCTTATCCAACCATTATCTTAATCTACCATTATCTTATCCTACAATTATCTTTATCTACCATTATCTTATCCAACCATTATATTATCCAACCATTATCTTTACCATTATCTTATCCAACCATTATTTTTATCTACCATTATCTTATCCAACCATTATCTTAATCTACCATTATCTTATCCTACAATTGTCTTTATCAATCTTTTGAGCCTGCCGCGTCACCCATCAGAAGAGAATGTCTCCCATTCCTTCGACCTTTCTCACCTCCCAGTCAGTTCTCCATCGCCCGCTCCTCGTTCGCATCAGCACTAAGGTCCTGCGTCGTTAATTTAACACAGGGAGGGATCATCGCCCCCCTTCCCCCCCACCCCACCCCCACCCCCAGGTACTTGTATAAGCAGGAGGGTTGGGCGACGGTTTTCCTAGTTAAGGGTTAATTTTAAGGGTTAATGAGGCGGTGGGAGGTTGGCGTCTCCGGGTGTACGTAAGAAATTTATGTATGGGTATGAGTGGTTTATTTTTTCGTGTTTTGTTTTTGTGTTTTTGTGTTTTTTGGATGCGTTTTTTTTTTTTTTTTGTCTTTTTTTTTTTTTTTTTTTTTAAGGGGGTAGGGGAAGATTGAGTATTCTGATGTTTTTTGTTGTTTGTCGGTTCGTGTTTTGTGTCTCTGTATAGATGGGTGGATAGATAGACGGGTAGATGTAGAGAATGATTAACAGATCGGTAGCGTAATTGTAATCAAAGTACATTTATATAATTAAACACAGGCAGATAATTTAATAGACTGATAGGCAGACAGACCTACATAGCTAAATATTTAGACTAGATATTTAGAAAGACCGATAGTGCAATTGTAAACTAAAATTTGAAGATTAAACTGGAAAGCAACAGATGTAAACACTTTAATCAAGAATGAAGCTCTGAAACAGGATACAAACAGAAGTCGGTGTTTCCCAAGGGACAGAAGCTCCCATTGAACCGCTCTGGAGACCCCCGTTGGACTTTCCTACCTCGTCTGACTGCTTTAAGTAATTTTAAGTAAGATAAGTAAGATCTATATTACACAGAGCCTCTCCCATTTTTTTTTTTTTTTTTTTTTTTTTTTAGATTTTCGTCGACATTAGTTTAATGTGATTTTTTTAAAGGTTGATGGATGATTTTGTGATAACCTCTTCTTCAGATTATCGATTGTGTTTGAATGAGTGTTTGTTGGTATTTTTTTAAGCAAGGGGTTTATGTAAGTAACGGCTTCTCCATCATTCTGTCACTTTGATTTGTGTGAACGTGGGTTCAGATGTTTTAAAGGTGACATCACAATACACTCTCCGTCGTTCAATCAACTTTATTTAAATAGTTTTTTTTTTTTATGTGTATTTTCTTTTTGGTGAGATGAGAGAGAGAGAGAGAAGTAAAGATAAAGAGAAATAGATAAAAAGGAGAGAGCACTATAGAGAGTATTGACAAAAGAGTGAATCAGAGAAAGAAAAAATAATAGTCACAATAACCACTCCTTCCTCCAATCAACTTTGTTTTAATGGGATTTTTTCTTCAAAGTTGATGAAATGAAACAGCCGCAAAAAGAGAGGAATAAATGACGATGTTTCGAACTCGACTCGACTCATGAGACAAAGAGAAAAGAAAATCATTTGTTTTACCACCTGATGACGAATGTAGTTTTTCCGAAACGTCACAATTTATTTTATTATCATTATTATTATTATTATTATTGTGTTTCTACACTTTGCATACACAAATTGAAAACCTACCCCCTTTTTCATCAATATTATTATTATTATTATTATTATAGTGTTTCATATCATTAATGCCCACATCATACTGATATTTTGTAGTACATCCTCGTATCTTCTTTTTCAATCCTCATTGTGTGTGTCGAGGTTAACATCATTCTTTCATCCATTTTTATTATGAATTTATCTTATTATGATTGTTCTCTCCATGACTTTCTTCACCACTGCCTTCCTCAATCCCACTTTTTAAAAAAGAAAATGGATAAGCAGATAATTAAAGAAGTGAGGTAAAAAATGATAATAAATAAAAAGAAGAGTTAAATCAAGTAGAATGCCTATTACGTACACCATGTATTCAGAATAAAAAAAGAAGAGGAATAAATATTTTTCAAAATAGATAAATAAAACTGTATAAATAAATAACCTTTGTACCCGAGGGTTTATAAAGGATCTCAATTAATGAGATTATTTCCTCTATTTGATGCATTATTCTGTAAGAGCTAAAAGTGATTAAAATATTTAAAACCTGATTAGTTCTTAGTTAAATTTAAGTCAGTCACAGAGAGACAGCCTGATAATACAGACAAAAAAAAGCGTTAGAGAAAGAAAAGAAATGGAGAGGGAGAGAGAGAGAGAGAAAGAAAGAAATAGTGAGACAGAGAGAATGGGGAAGGGAGAGAATGAGAGTGAGAGAGAGAGAAAGAGAACGAAACAAAGAGTGGGAGAGAGAGAGAGAGAATGGGGAAGGGTGACAATGAGAGTGAGAGAGAGAGAGAAAGAGAAAGAAAGATAGGCAGAGGAGAGGAAGAAGATAAAGAGGCAAACCAGATCACCCTTTCGGAAACCCCCAATCGCGTTACAGTCTAAGCCATAGAGTCTGTTTTTCATCACAAGATGGCGCTGACGTCAGCATCTCTCTCCTTCTCTCCCTCTAACACACATGCGTTGATACACTCACACATATGTACACACATGCGTACGTATACATGTGTACATATACTGCATATACTTGCAATTGCGAAATATTAAGTTATATACAGCTATAGTGTATATATAAAGAGGGAAAAGGGAGGGCGGACATTAACATATACACACACGTAAGGTCGGTAGCGCTTACGGATGTACAGTAATTATAATCTGGAAATAACCCAGACGTGTGTTTTTATCTGTGTGTTACGCTCTCTCTCTCTCCCTCTCTCTCTCTCTTTCTTTCTTTCTTTCTTTCTTTCTTTCTTTCTTTCTTTCTTTCTTTCTTTCTCTCTCTCTCTCTCTCTCTCTCTCTCTCTCTCTCTCTCTTTCTCTCTCTCTCTCTCTCTTTCTCTCTCCCTCTCTCTCTCCCTCTCTCTCTCCTCTCTCTCTGCCTCTCTCTCTTTCTCTCTCTCCCTCCCTCTCCCTCTCCCTCTCCCTCCCCCTCCCCCTCTCCTCCCTCCCCTCCCTCCCTCCCTCCCTCTCTCCCTCTCTCCTCTCTCTCTCTCTCTCTCTCTCTCTCTCTCTCTCTCTCTCTCTCTCTCTCTCTCTCTCTCTCTCTCTCTCTCTCTCTCTCTCTCTCTCTCTCTCATTGATTGATACCAAGGCATGGAAGGGAAATGGAAAAACGATAGAGAATTATAGAGGTACACAGATGGAGAAAGGCAATGGGAGAGAGAGATAGGAGAGAAAAAAGTATGACGCCGAGAGAGCGAATAAGGAAGGACGACGCAGAGAGGAAAAGAGAAAGATGAAAGAGCAAGAGCGAGAGAGAGAAGAGGGGGAGGAATTGAGGGAGAGGAGAGAAGGAAAGGGAAAGGGAAAGGGAGAGACAGAGACAACCGATTTGTTAAAATTCATCTTATGGACATGCAAACACACTGAAATAAATGCATATTTATCAGTCTAGACATGGATATCTACCGTATAGATAGATAGATAAATGTACATATACCCGATCGATAAGCAGATATTACTTCTATGTACGTGAATGCCTGAATAAATGAATATTCGTTAGGTCGGGCCTCGCACAATTTTAACATACCGGCCGAGAGACAGAGACAGAAAACGAGAGCGGGAGGTAGGGAGCGAGAGAGAGAGAAACATAAACATTAGAGGGGGAGCGTGTGAAGGATAAAGGGAAGAGGAAACAAAGGGAGAAAGACGAGAAAGTAGAGCCAAAAAGAGAAAAGAACAGGAAGATTTTCAATTGAGAAGTCAATCTACCTACTATATTAAAAAAACGACCATTTTGCCGCCATAAAATACAGATAAACCGAAGGCTTTATCTATTTATTTATCTGTGTTTATATCTTTATCTATTTATCTATTTATTTATTTAGCGAAGGCTTCTAAAACCCCTTTTCACAAACGCGGAAATTGACGAGCAAGAACTCACACTCACGCCAACTTCACGAGCCGGTCCTTTCGCCCAAGCTAACCTTGCGCTTTACGTGTTTGTTTTATCTTCAGCCGAGTCAAATGGCGGCCCAGCCTGCTCCACGCTTTCAACTGTGAGCTTTGTTGAGGCCGGGTGTGTTAAGGGGCGTGTGCGTGCGTGTGTGTTTCTCAGAATATCTTGGGTGGGGATTTTTTTTTTTTTTTTTTGGGGGGGGTGGAGGGGTATTTGTGTTTCTGGAAGAATGTTATTTTTGGGAATGCTTGAGAAAAAAAGGGGGGGGGGGAAACAATTTCTTTTCTTGTCGTCTCTATTGTGGTATTGTTTTCGTTTTCATTTTTCTTTTTTTATCTTGAAGGGCAAGTTCAGGTTAAACGAAATGTTCTGGAAGGTTCCATAGACTGCAAATAACCACCAAATCGCATGAATAATACATACGTATTTCCAAACGTTAAGTATCAGGGAAGCAGAATCACCATTTACACATTTTCCTCGTTCTTACACACAAAGAGACAAACGCAGACAACAAACATCACTAAAGAGCCGTTACGGGCGCCCAAACAATGGAAAACGAACCGCCATTTACATACAGAAGTTGTTGTGCAGTTCGCGCCGGTCCAAAACAGGAAACTTTACTCTCACTCTCTCTCTCTCTCTTCGTTTCTTCCCTCCCCTCTTCTCTGCTAAATCGAGAAAATCATACAAGGAAAAAAATAGAGAAATTCAAAACAACAACAAAGGAGGAATGATATCTCGTTGGCCTTGAGATCTGTGACGTCACTCGCACGTTAGGGAGAAAAATGGCGCCTTTGCGTGGGGTCTGATCAGTTGTTCTCGATTGTTCGGCGCTGTGGGAGCTATTATCGGCCGGTCTCGTTTTTTTGATGATTTTTCATGGTATATCCTATTCTTAGTTCGATTATCATTCTCTCTCTCTCCATCGTTCGTTTTATATTTTATATGTCTATCCATCTATCTATATCTGTCTACCTGTTTATCTCTATCTATCTATTGATCTGTTCCTTTGTCCCATTCTACCTTACACACTTCCTCCTTCACACGCTTCCTCCTTCCCTCCCTCTCTCTCTCACTTCCTTCTTCCTTCCCTCTCTCTCTTTCTCTCATTTCTTACACATTCCGCCCCACCCCATTTCCCTCTCCTCCCCTTCCCCTCTCCCCCTTTCCCCTTCCCTTTCCCCTTCCCTTTCCCCTCCCCCTCCCCCTCCCGTCCTTCTCCCACCTCCCTCCCTCCCCTCCTGTCCGTCATGGCAACCGGTATAAAAAAACACACACTCCTCCCTCTCCTCTCCTCCATTCCTCCCCGTACATCCCCTCTCCCTCCCCATCCCCCTTCTTTCCGTCACCGCAACCGGTATAAAAGATGCCCGACACTCGCCGTTCCCGGTCGAGGCAACGAGCCCGTTTGGCGATGGTCTCCCTCGGGGCCGCCCTCGCCTCCTCTTAACCGGAAGAGATCCTTCGGGCTCCTTCTCTCCTTCCTTTCGTCTCGGGTTTCCGGCCGGAGGAGCGGATTCAGGGATCAGGTATTGGGGTGGAAGATCCTCAGGACCAGGTGCGGGTTTCTTCACTTTAATGTATTTTGTTTTTCTTGTTTTATGCACGCTCTCTCTCTTTTTTTTCTCGGTCTTTCTTTCTTTCTCTTTTTCTTTCTTTTTCTTTCTCTTTCTCTTTCTCTTTCTCTTTCTCTTTCTCTTTCTCTTTCTCTTTCTCTTTCTCTCTTTCTCTCTCTTTCTCTTTCTCTTTCTCTCTTTCTCTCTCTCTCTCTCTCATTTCTTACACATTCTACCCCACCCCCCTTTTCCCTCTCCCCCCCTTCCCCTTCCTCTCCCTCCCCTCTTCCTTACCTTTCCACTCCCCCTCTCCCTTCCCATCCCCCTCCCCCTCCTCCCCTCCTGTCCGTCATGGCAACCGGTGTAAAAAAATCAACACCCTCCCCATCCCTCCCCCTCTCCCCACACCGTCCCACTCCCTCCCCTCCCACCTCCCCTTCCCCATCCCCCTTCTTTCCGTCACGGCAACCGGTATAAAAAAAGAAAAAAAAGATACCCGTTTGTTTTCCTCCGCCGTTCCCGGTCGAGGCAACGAGCCCGTCTGGCGATGGTCTCCCTCGGGGCCGCCCTCACCTCCTCTTAACCGGAAGAGATCCTTCGGGCTCCTTCTCTCCTTCCTTTCGTCTCGGGTTTCCGGCCGGAGGAGCGGGGTCTGGGATCAGGTATTGGGGTGGGAGATCTTCAGGACCAGGTGCGGGTTTCTTCAATTTAATGTATTTTGTTTTTCTTGTTTTATGTTCGCTCTTCGCTCTCTTTTTCTCTTTCTTTCTCGTTCTTTCTTTTTCTTTCTTTTTCTTTTTCTCTTTCTCTTTCTCTTTCTCTTTCTCTTTCTTTATCTCTTTCTCTCTTTCTCTCTTTCTCTCTTTCTCTCACTCTCCTCTCCTCTCTCTCTCTCTCTCTCTCTCTCTCTCTCTCTCTCTCTCTCTCTCTCTCTCTCTCTCTCTCTCTCTCTCTCTCTCTCTCCCCCTCCCCTCCATTCTTCCCCTCCATCCCCTCTCCCTCCCCTTCCCCTCCCCCTCCCCCTCCTTTCCGTCACGGCAACCGGTATAAAAAAATAAAAAATAAATAAATAAATAAAAAAAAAGGTTCCCGTTTGTTTTCCTCCGCCGTTCCCGGTCGAGGCAACGAGCCCGTCTGGCGATGGTCTCCCTCGGGGCCGCCCTCGCCTCCTCTTAACCGGAAGAGATCCTTCGGGCTCCTTCTCTCCTTCCTTTCGTCTCGGGTTTCCGGCCGGAGGAGCGGATTCTGGGGTCAGGTATTGGGGTGGGAGGTCTTCAGGACCAGGTGCGGGTTTCTTTACTTTAATGTATTTTGTTTTTCTTGTTTTATGCACGCTCTCTCTCTTTTTTTCTCGGTCTTTCTTTCTTTCTCTTTTTCTTTCTTTTTCTCTTTCTCTCTCTCTTTCTCTTTCTCTCTCTCTCTCTCTCTCTCTCTCTCTCTCTCTCTCTCTCTCTCTCTCTCTCTCTCTCTCTCTCTCTCTCTCTCTCTCTCTCTCTCTCTCTCCCTCCCCCTCCATTCTTCCCCTCCATCCCCTCTCCCTCCCCCTCCCCCACCCCATCCCCCTCCTTTCCGTCACGGCAACCAGTATTAAAAAAAAAAAAAAGATACCCGTTTGTTTTCCTCCGCCGTTCCCGGTCGAGGCAACGAGCCCGTTTGGCGATGGTCTCCCTCGGGGCCGCCCTCGCCTCCTCTTAACCGGAAGAGATCCTTCGGGCTCCTTCTCTCCTTCCTTTCGTCTCGGGTTTCCGGCCGGAGGAGCGGATTCTGGGGTCAGGTATTGGGGTGGGAGATCTTCAGGACCAGGTGCGGGTTTCTTCACTTTAATGTATTTTGTTTTTCTTGTTTTATATTCGCTCTCTCTTTTTTTCCTCTGTCTTTCTTTCTTTCTCTTTTTCTTTCTTTTTCTCTTTCTCTCTCTCTTTCTCTTTCTGTTTCTCTCTCTCTCTCTCTGTCTGTCTCTCTCTCGCTCTCTCTCCCGCTCTTTCTCTCGCTCTCTCTCTCTCTCTCTCTCTCCCTCCCCTCCATTCTTCCCTCCATCCCCTCTCCCTCCCCTTCCCCTCCCCTCCCTCTTTCCGTCACGGCAACCAGTATTAAAAAAAAAAAAAAAATACCCGTTTGTTTTCCTCCGCCGTTCCCGGTCGGGGCAACGAGCCCGCTCTGAGATGGTCTCCTCAGGCCGCCCTCGCCTCCTCTTAAACCAGGAAGAGATCCTTCGGGCTCCTTCTCTCCTTCCTTTCGTCTCGGGTTTCCGGCCGGAGGAGCGGGGTCTGGGATCAGGTATTGGGGTGGGAGATCCTCAGGACCAGGTGCGGGTTTCTTTACTTTAATGTATTTTGTTTTTCTTGTTTTATGCACGCTCTCTCTCTTTTTTTTCTCGGTCTTTCTTTCTTTCTCTTTTTCTTTCTTTTTCTCTTTCTCTCTCTCTTTCTCTTTCTCTCTCTCTCTCTCTCTCTCTCTCTCTCTCTCTCTCTCTCTCTCTCTCTCTCTCTCTCTCTCTCTCTCTCTCTCTCTCTCCCCCTCCCCTCCATCCTCTCCCTCCCCTTCCCCTCCCCCTCCCCTCCTTTCCGTCCACGGCAACCAGTAGCAAAAAAAAAAAAAAAAAAAAAAAAAAAAGATACCCGTTGTTTTTCCTCCGCCGTTCCCGGTCGAGGCAACGAGCCCGTCTGGCGATGGTCTCCCTCGAGGCCGCCCTCGCCTCTCTAACCGGAAGAGGTGCGCTGGGCTCCTTCTCTCCTTCCTTTCGTCTCGGGTTTCCGGCCGGAGGAGCGGGGTCTGGGATCAGGTATTGCCGGGGTGGGAATCCTCCAGGACCAGGTGCAGGTTTCTTTACTTTAATGTATTTTGTTTTTTCTTGTTTTATGCACTCTCTCTCTTTTTTTCTCGGTCTTTCTTTCTTTCTCTGTTTCTTTCTTTTTCTCTTCTCTCTCTCTTTCTCTTTCTCTCTCTCTCTCTCTCTCTCTCTCTCTCTCTCTCTCTCTCTCTCTCTCTCTCTCTCTCTCTCTCTCTCTCTCTCTCTCTCTCCCTCCCCTCCATTCTTCCCCTCCATCCCCTCTCCTTCTTCCTCCCCCTCCCCCTCCTTTCCGTCACGGCAGCCGGGTATAAAAAAAAAAAAAAAAAAGATACCCGTTTGTTTTCTCCGCCGTTCCCGGTCGAGGCAACGAGCCCGTCTGGCGATGGTCTCCCTCGGGGCCGCCCTCGCCTCCTCTTAACCGGAAGAGATCCTTCGGGCTCCTTCTCTCCTTCCTTTCGTCTCGGGTTTCCGGCCGGAGGAGCGGGGTCTGGGATCAGGTATTGGGGTGGGAGATCCTCAGGACCAGGTGCGGGTTTCTTTACTTTAATGTATTTTGTTTTTCTTGTTTTATGCACGCTCTCTCTCTTTTTTTCTCGGTCTTTCTTTCTTTCTCTTTTTCTTTCTTTTTCTCTTTCTCTCTCTCTTTCTCTTTCTCTCTCTCTCTCTCTCTCTCTCTCTCTCTCTCTCTCTCTCTCTTTCTTTCTCTTTCTCTCTCTCTTTCTCTTTCTCTTTCTCTCTCCCTCCCTCATTCCCACTCTCCCCTTCCCCTCCCCCTCCCCCTCCTTTCCGTCACGGCAACCGGTATAAAAAAAAAAAAAAAAAAAAAAAAAGATACCCGTTTGTTTTCCTCCGCCGTTCCCGGTCGAGGCAACGAGCCCGTCTGGCGATGGTCTCCCTCGGGGCCGCCCTCGCCTCCTCTTAACCGGAAGAGATCCTTCGGGCTCCTTCTCTCCTTCCTTTCGTCTCGGGTTTCCGGCCGGAGGAGCGGGGTCTGGGATCAGGTATTGGGGTGGGAGATCCTCAGGACCAGGTGCGGGTTTCTTTACTTTAATGTATTTTGTTTTTCTTGTTTTATGCACGCTCTCTCTCTTTTTTTCTCGGTCTTTCTTTCTTTCTCTTTTTCTTTCTTTTTCTTTCTCTTTCTCTTTCTTTCTTTCTTTCCTTCTTTCTTTCTTTCTTTCTTTCTTTCTTTCTTTCTTTCTTTCTCTCTCTCTCTCTCTCTCTCTCTCTCTCTCTCCCTCTCACTCTCTCTCTCTCTCTCTCTCTCTCTCTCTCTCTCTCTCTCTCTCCCTCCCTCCTTCGTCTTCTCCATCATCCCTCTCCCTCTCTTTCTCTTAGTCGTCCTCTCTTACTCCTCTCTCCTCCTCCTTGTCTTCCCTTTCTCTCTCTCCCTCCCTTTATTATTCTCCTTCTCCCTCTCTTCTTGCTGTCTCATCCTGCTCTCTTCTATTTCTCTTTCTCCTTCTTTCTCCCTCACTTTTCTATTCTCTTTCTCCCATCTGTCTCTCTGTCTATCTATATCTGTCTATCTCTTATCTATCTGTCTGTTTCTCAGTCTGTTCCATTGCCCCATTCTTTCTTCCTCTCCACACACTTCCTCTCTCCTTCCCTCCCTTTCTTTCCCTTTCTCTCTTTCTTTCTCTTCTTTCACATTTAGCTCCTTCATCTTTCCCTC
>NC_091571.1:9123644-9173644 GCF_042767895.1 Penaeus vannamei | reverse complement strand
ATGAGAATGGTCCTCTCTCTATCTCTCGCTCTTTTTTATTTATCTTTTATTTATTTATTTTTACTTACAAACACTACAAGTTATTTCGACCTACATGGTCCATGTATTACTGTTCGTCAGCTAGCCCAAGATGTCAAGATTAGTGTTGGGTCTGTGGGCAAAATAATTCATGTGCATCTGCATATGTAAAAGTTGTCAGCTCGACGATGGGTTCCCAGGCTACTCACACCTTTCCAGAAGCAGGAATGAGTCCATTGTTCCAGGGCTCTTTTAGCCTTGTGCCAAGAAGGACGTTTTAGCCAGATTAATTATGCAGGATGAAACTTGGGTCCACCACTATCATCCAGAAAGTAAAGCCTAATCAAAACAGTGGAAGCACTTTGACTCACCACCCTCCAAAAAGGCACGTGTCACACCCTCGGCAGGCAAGGTCATGTTCAGTCTTTTGGGACCAGCGTGGAGTAGTGATGATGGATTTCCTGGTAAAAGGTACTACAATTATAGAAGCTTCTTATGATTCACTGTTGCAGAATTTGCGGGAGGCTATCACAATCAAGAGGCGCGGAATGTTAACCAAAGGTGTCCGCCTCCTGCAAGACAAGCCCCTTGTTCACAACTCTCACATTGACCAGTTGGAAGCGCGGTCCTATGGGTACGACATCCTTCCTCATCCTCCTTATTCTCCAGACCTTGCAACATCTGACTTTCACCTCTTTCACTTTTGTCATTTTTGAAGAGCAAACGTTTCAAAGATAATGAGGCACTGATTCTTAAAGTCACTTCATGGCTTCAAGTGCAACCTGCGGACTCCTACAAGCAAAAAATCCACAACTGCATAAAACGATGATAGAAGTGTGTCACTCTTGATGGAACTCATGTAGAGAAAGGCTAATAACTGTTTCATTCCTGTACGTGACAAGCAAGGGAAAGAGCTCCCCTTGTAGTTTATGGCAAGGAGACGATAGATTGCCGTCCCCGACTTAGGATGGAGATCTGCTCATGTATCATTCTGAATATTCAAGTTCAGTCAAAAATTTATATTTATTGTAGCTCAAATAATTAAATGAAAGTTTTATCTTGACATCTATATTGTTTTGAATATAGAGGGTTGCCCTTAAGGTGTCGAGCATAAGAATTATCTGTTAGGACTATGTTTCATGAGGAAGTGTCGTGACTTTAATAAAGGACTACTTATAAGGGTAAGCGAATATGCTGTTGACGAGTAAGTACATGTATGGGGAGGCTTATAATAAGAAAACACAGTTACGTATTTTGGCGAAGAATTTGTAGTAAACTGATGAGTTTGATCTGCCAAGAAGCTTTGAACACTCAGGACAATTCCTCGTCTCAGATGTTGTATGGTATCATGTTTCTTTTGGTAGGTAGTTCGTAGTGAAATGGCAGAAGAAAATAAATGAGAATGAACAATTGTGGAATCATTCACTCGTTCACATTTTTTTTCTAATGGATGATACCAAAGGGAAGCTCTTAGATTTCAGATGTAGCCCCAACGAACAGTACGCGCTCACACAAAACACACATATACAAACACACACACACACACACACACACACACACACACACACACACACACACACACACACACACACACACACACACACACACACACACACACACACACACACAGACACACACACATACATACATACACACATACAAATACACGCGCACGCACACACACACACACACACACACACACACACACACACACACACACACACACACACACACACACACACACACAAACAAACAATTATATATATATATATATATATATATATATATATATATATATATATATATATATATATATATATATATATATATGCACGCGCACACATTTTTTTCCTTATAGTTACACCAATAATAAGTTTGTCGTGATCTACAAGCAACAAAGTTAGCTGATTGCAAACCCGCCGCTGCCCTAAGTCGCCAGACAATCTATTCCCAAAAGAAATACTTCGTTACCCCTATCAGGAAATAAACAAAATAACAAATCAACCAAGTAACAAAACAAATCACCCATCACACACATAATTCCTTAAGAAAAAATGATCCCAAAAATAAGAAAAAGAAAATATATCTAAAATTATTTTCTTTTTTTATACATATTATCATTGTTTACATCGCCTGTATCCCCTCACTCTTGCTAAACACTTGACGTATCAGCTGTTCATGCAAAAGAAGGAACGCACCCAAATTCTTACTCCTTCTGGCTTCCTACAGGTATATTTATGTATAGTTATCGTTTATATAAGGATTTCTTAATCATATGAGATGAAGGGAAAGAAGAGTTAGTCGAAATTAGGCAGAAAATCATGTGAAAAGGGAAGTATTCGTTTACGAAGAGGGAAGACAGGAAAGAATGATTCGTAATTAATGAAAAAACGAAATAGAAAAGGGTTATTTCGATATGAAGGAGAATGGGATAAGAGTGTTTCGTGGTTAATGCATTATGAGATTTCAGAATGTAATTGATTTAAAAAAACAATACCCAACTTCCGCTGAAGGTTTCGTGCCCAAAAGAGTGATTGATTTCTGCAAATTGCCCCGATAAGTTGCAGTTGATCACGTCGTCTTTAGTGTAAATGTCAGACTAGTTCTTTTGGTGTTGGTATGTTGCTGTTGGCATTGCAGTTGATATAAAGTGGTTGTTGATATGTTGCCATAGCAATTGATGCATTATTATGGAGGCTGGAAAAATTAATATTAGGATTGAAGAGTTATCACCTATAGATGTGTTGTTTTTTGTCTTGCTGTGTTGCAAGTTATGCTATGTTCCTGTGCTGTTACAGTTTTTTATTGTAATTGTGATTTTGTTTATTATTTATTTAAGCTGATGTCCACCACTTTATATAGCTCTTTCCTGACCATTTCTTTGTAGATTTTTTTATGTCTTGTTTGTGTAAGCTTAGACATGTATTATTTGTGTAGACTTTTTCATGGGTGGGGAAAGGTTTTCACTTAATATTGCAACAGAGTAATTATGATAAAGTGTGAATTTTTATTCTTTTGTGATTTAAGAAAAGATTAGTTGTGAAAACTTATAAAAGTATAGTGACAACAACAAAAATAGTAGTTCAAAAATGGATTGTAAGAGCTAATCCCAGCTATACAGTTCATAATGATGAGAAAAAAAACTAATTTGTATATATGAAACAAATTTAGATAGTAAAATAAGATTGTCATAATATTTAACACATTTTTTTTAACTCTTTAGTAACAGATACAGCTATCTCTGTTGTGACATAGTGATGTAAGACATGTATATGCGGCATGACTTGTTCTAGCGAATGTACACAACACCCTGCCAGAAATGGTAGACTGTTGCATAATGATTGTCACAGAAAATTTTGGCCTTGTCATGAAAGGTTAAGGATAGTGCAAAAATGATAGTGTAGTGATTTTTTTTGTTTAGGATATCCACTGTAAGCTTTCCCTCTTTCAAACAAAATAGGGATGCATAAATATAGTCATGTCTCAGTGAGTAATATAAAATATTTCCTGACAGATTTTGTCAAGAATTAAGGCCAGAGGTCTGATCATGCAATGGCAAACCAGGCCCAAATGCTGTACCTGTGACATGTGTGGTTAAGCCCACTCTAGGTTGTGTGCACGTAACAGTTGTTTGCCTGCTTGATATACCAAAGATACAAAAATAGGTTTTAATGTTATTTTAACCCCCACTCCTAAAAATTCATGTATGCTCTGGTAAAATTTAAAGTTAAGTAGTCGAAATGTAAGTTTGTCACACTTTTAATCTTTCGCTCAAGTGGCTGACTGCTTCCAAGGCCCAGTGCTTGGCACAGAGAAATTCCATTGTCAGTGTATTAAACTGTATGACAAACGACTGTATTGAGATTTCTATGAATTCTAGGTTGTAAACGATAACACTAAATTCATAGGAATTTTAGGAATAAAAGAAATGGGAACAAAAAATAATGTGAGAAGACATGACATCTCATCTACAAAAACATGAGATACAGGTAAACTGTCCTCCCATGTCAAATTTGCCCCTCAACTCACATTCCTGTACATCTTAGAAGATTGAATAGCAAGATAAAACCTAGAGAATGTGTCCCAATACATATTTTTCTTTTTTTATTATTATTATTATTATCATTATTGCTTTGCATGGTATTAATATGTGTAATAATCTTTTTAGTGCTGAACATAGATAATTTTTGTGATGACCACAAAGATTTAAAGAAAAAATGATATATGGTCATATAGAATATATAAAACAACACTGTTAAAGTTTGCAGATCTGTACAGTTGGCTTTGCTTTAGCCTCCATGCTTTGTGCCACAGTAATGGTCAACTCAACCTCATATAGATGAACCTCATTTGATTTTGTATATTGATGCGGTAATATTTCCACCCTGTTTTTTCTGTCCCGGGGTAGAAAATGTATGGTATATGGTATAGAGGTTAAATTTCTTTTTCCTCTTATTGATGTTTTTTATCTTGCAGACATAATATTAAATATTAAGAATATCTGTCCTTCATTTTTTAGGTGGATAAGGCCAAGTGTGGCCATCCATCAGCAAAATGTTCAGCACCCATGAGTCCAATCGTGAAGCATTTCTCGAGGCAACCAGGGAAGCTAGAGAGGAGCGGGCCGCCGAACGAAGGCGCGATGAAGCTGCTGTTGCTATTCAGGCAGCTATACGTGGCTGGCTTGTGCGTTGCAGTGTGGAAAAGAAAACAAGGTGAGTGACATCATAGTCAAACTCTTTCATGTTCATTGGTTTTGAATTTGTGACAGAACCAAAATTTGTGATTTATTTATTAGATCATTAGAATAAGCTATATTTTAAGGATAAAGGGAAGTATGTGTTACTTTTAATGTATATTTTTTTGAGACAGGATGAGGAAATGTACCATTTAGAAGCATAGATAACATAATTCCTTATCTTGTAGCTTGCATTTTTGACTGATTTATAATTGCGTTCACAAAATGCACTTTTTTAGATAAGGATTTCTCACCTTGTGATTTAAGATTGTGCTGAAGGCCTTGATATAGCCACAGATGACAAGTAATTTAGTAAAAAAAACAAAGTTTATTGTTTTGATTTTATACATATATTAGTCCAGTCATATAGGAGTATACTTTTTTATTATCATTATTCACTATCATTGATATGATAGCTTATATCAACTACTGTAGCCAGCATAAGATGGCTTGGAACATTGATGATATTAACTACAAGCATATTTATCCTCTGCTATTGCACCTAATTGCTTACATGCCAGCATATACAAAAAAATTGAGATGGTAGAACTAAGGAATCAAAGAACACTTTCTAATTGGTCCTTGAACAGATGATCTAGCTACTTACTTTGCTAGTATATCCCCCCTAAACACTATTGTTTTATTGAGAAAATAAGACAAGATAGATACAGATTTTATGGGAAACCTGAAACCACAGATAAGTGCTGAATTTGTCAAGAAAACAAAATAACAAAGTAAATGCTGAATTTATTGACATTATTAAATACTATCACAGTTTTAAGGTTGAACGAATTAATGAGTGCGTTGATGGGTTTGCTCATTAGCCACCAGGAGACTTGCTGGTTTGCACCTCACTTATCAAAGCATCCATCCTAGCTTGTCAAGAAGACTTTCTAGCCAAATCAAATTGCAATATGCTTCTGGGTGTTTACTTAATTGGTTTCTTGGTGTAAGTTTAACTGCTTAGTGACGGTGATGTTTATAGCCGTCATGGCGTAACAGCATATGACTTGCAAATGAGTTATGACTAGCAGCGGGTGGGCTGGCTGTTCACAGCTCAGGCCTAACCACAAAGTCTAGTCTGCTATGTAATATTACATCACAAACGAATCTTGACCTGTCACCATAGGGTTAAGCATGCATTCTATAGGCTCGTGCTAGGTCCATCCTGGGAGACCATTCATCTTTCAGCTTCTAAGAAATTGATGAGGGATGGAATTTGATTCAGCCCTTGTTCTTTCCCTCTTAGGTTTGTATTGAAAAGTGAAATTTTGGAGGATTTCTTTTGACTACTTGCTATTATTCACACTTATAAAAAGTAATCTGTTGCTGATAACACTTGTTCATGGGTGGTAATGTTACTATTCAAATTTGACTTAATGCAAAGTGCACATCGCAGGTAATTTCAAAATAACCAGTGAACAAAATTCTGTGTACAGTAGTGAACTTAGGTGCATTTTAGAATTGGAGTATGCATGATAGTAGTCATTCATGAAAACAGTGCATAGTAGCAGATGGCTGTGTGTATATATATCCTTTTTTTATATTTTTAATTTTCATGATTTTCATTTACATTCAATATCGTTATTTTGCCTTTCAGAGAGCATTTTGATGAGGTCTTTGGCACAGAACCACCACCTGCTGACCAGACAAACACGCTCCCTATTGCCACTGAAGCATTCAAGGAAGCTGCGAGATTTGTAAAGATATTTGATCTTAAAAAGGACAAGAAAAGATTTGAGATTTTTACAAGGTATTTACTTTCATATGTTGCATGTTGAGAAATTTGTTAAATTGTTCTTTTGCAGACTCTTCAAAAATATGGTGAATAATGTTGTCTGTTAGATTTTACGATATTTTATTGTTTTAGGATATTGTTATGATTTTTCAAATGTATACTAGATATCTGGTGCCTGCTAAAATTTAGGAGCATGTGTGAGATATAAATCACCTGTAGCCTTGAAAAGGGTTAATGTAATTAATGGAGAATTTTCTTTATATTTTGAGGACAGTATCCCTAGCCACTATATTACTACTGACTCCTTGCGAGATTAGAAGATAGTAGAAGAAGTTGTCATTACGGAAGGCAAATACATTCAACAGCTTTGAGAAAAAAGCCTTTTACCACATGTTTATTAGGCTTAGTTTATTTACTGTTTTCAGATATTTAGGAACTCATCAAGTCTAATAATTTTTTCTCTCTTTTCATTTTCTGCAACAAGGTACCTTTTGGCAAGCATGGATAGTGAAAATGTGAAGCAAAGCTACGTTTCATGTGGGATGAACAAAGAGCTTACCTTGCACTGGATTCAGCACATGAAGGATGTAAGTTGGTGTTATTCATGAATTATTTTCCTTTGCATAGTACTGGTTTTTAATGACTGAATTGAAGGTAACCATAGTGCATCTTCATTATTAATCATAACAGTAGATATGATTTCCTTCTTTCTCTCATCTCTTTCTAGGTTCTGCATATAACATGTAAAGTGTTGGAGAGTTTACAGGCAGACGTGTCATCAGATAATCGTTTGATATCACTCTACCTGCACCTTCTCCTTGCCTTCACTGCCACCAACACTTGGCGAATTATTCGTGCACCCAACCTTGAACCACTACGACCAGCTCTCAATAAACTGACTGAAAATATAATGGGAGATTTGGTGTGCAGAGGCCTTTACACAACCCTCAATGTAAGGACCTCGTTTAAGTATTTAATTAATTTTTATATTATATGCATAAGCAGTGTATGAGAAAATTAGATGCATATAATTGTGGCTTGTTAGAAGTTAAAGATTTGGAACTTAATGAATGATTAGGATTGGTTCAGAATATGATATCAGGTAATACCATCTGTTCTATTTTTATTTAATATTGTTATTTCTTTTAAGTGTGTACTTGTACGCGGATTATGCAGAGGAAAAGCAGCACTGAGGGGTCCAGCCATTACTACTATTGTGACTCTATCCATGCGGCCTTTGATAGCTACCAACTATTCAGACAAACTACTCTCACTTACTACCATTCACATACTGAGTGTCCCTGCCTTGGTTCACCATCTAGTTCATCTGGCACCGGAGGTAAGGATCTCTTTTATTGTATATGAAGGATCTTTTGCTGTCTTGTATGTTTCATGGCCGGAGGAAGGGGAAGATCTGGGCATGTGGATGCGGCGTTGGATATATCGAAGAAAAGAGTGCGTGCGTGCGTTGTGCGTGCATGGGTGTGTGTGTGTGTGTGTATGTGTGTGTGTGTGTGTGTGTGTGTGTGTGTGTGTGTGTGTGTGTGTGTGTGTGTGTGTGTGTGTGTGTGTGTGTGTGTGTGTGTGTGTGAGTGAGTGAGTGAGTGAGTGAGTGAGTGAGTGAGAAGGTATGTATGTGGGTTTGGGAGTATTTGTATATGTTGTAGTATGTTTTGAAAGTTGCTATCACATCATTTGTAATTGTAATATTTAACATTCATCTAAGTAATTCAAGTAATTCAAGTAAGCTGAAAAAATATCATCAGTAGAATTACTTCAAGTGTTTGAAATAGGCTTAGAATATATACCTTTTGAAAGCAAACAATGTTACATATTTTTCTCATAAAAAAGTGTAGTGTCCTTATGACATTACATATCTTACGTATTTTTTATGCCTTTATTCTCACTAGGCTCTGAAGATGATTCAGAATAGTAATTTGTTTGAGAGAGCTGTTGAATTCATGCAAAGTGAGCAGAATCTGCGAATCGTATTCAACACATTGGAGGGCCCCTATGCCTTGTGTCTTTTGGCCAACCTTGTGCATATGGGTTATGAAGAGAGAGATGGTGCCTTAAAAGAATTGGCTTTCCCGCAATTCAATGTAAGTTCT
Source organism: Penaeus vannamei (assembly GCF_042767895.1). NCBI lineage: Eukaryota > Metazoa > Arthropoda > Malacostraca > Decapoda > Penaeidae > Penaeus > Penaeus vannamei. The sequence goes on along the minus strand of NC_091571.1, from coordinate 9,165,039 downwards.
TTTGCATAAGTTTTATCATTCTTGTGGATCTTTTATGTGATGGAGAATTCAAATGACCAAACTTTTGTTATAGCATTAGAAGCAGAAAAGAAAAATAGATATTATGCTTAAATGTATTGCACCTTATGATTTTCAGTTTGTAGTAACAAAGCTGTTAGAAAAATGCAGAGAATATGTGACAACAAAACAGAGCAGTCTGACACAGTGGCACCCGGTGCTTGGTTGGTTCTCCCGCCCCCTTGATCAACATCTGAATGATGCACTGTCCACTGTCAAAACACAGTTGCAGCTCCTGTGGTCTGGCCCCGTCATCAGAGTTATGTTCTCTACGCTCACAGAATTAGTCAAAGACCAGGTAAGTTTTGTTTTGGGGAAGAGAGGAAAGGACTTTTTTCATTTTGCACTCTTCCTTTTTTCCCTTTCCTTTTTCTTTTTAACTCATTGCCAATGCATGAATATGCCATGGCATGACTGGGCTCCATTCCTGATGGCATGTCCACCGATGCCAGATGCCTGCTAAATAACTGTTTGTCTGCTTGGCCATCTATTGCAGTAACTAAGGAGGTACAACCCCACAAAAGTAGGCCTAAAGTAACTTTTTACCTTCGATCCCTGAACAGTCTTATATTCTGCAGCAAAGTATAGGGGAACTTTTTTCCAAATATTCAGCCTTTCCTAATAAATGAAAGTTTTGTGTTAAAAGCTTTCAGTTGATTGTTTAGGTGTATATATAATCTTGCTATTCCTTAAAAGAAAAGAGTGCGAAAAGATTTTCAGATGTCATTTGCATATTTGCAGTATTAACATATTCTGAAATTAGATTTTTGAATGAGAAAATTTTAGAAATAAAACTTCAGAAAGGAATAACTGATTGCATGCAAAGTATAATTATCTATATTTTTTCTCTCTTTTGGGGCACGAAGAAATTATAGATGGAGGTTGGAGGGGATTCAGAAATCTACTTTAAAAAGTTTAGTGATCAATTTCCAGTAATATAACCAGATTTTAGACTGGTTATTATTATTTATTTATTATTATTATTTTTTTTTTTCAAGAAGAAAAATAATGAATCTTTGGAACAATATAAACACCTTTTTTTATTTTCTTATCATCTAATATGATCAGAGATTATGATGATGTATAATACAAACAAAAATTATTTTGTCAGTTAGAAAACTAGAGAAAGTAACTTTTCCTGAGAAATAGTATGATATAGAATAAGATATTTAAGACTGATACAGTACTTTTGAATAAACCTCCCCTTTTTATGTACATTTGCAGGAACCCTTAATAAGTGACACCAATGATATCTCGGGGCTTTCCTTGACTTCCACCACCTCATCTTTGAGCTCCATAACCTCAGCAAGTCTCCTGAAGAAAGCTTTTGAATGCAAACTTAGCTCCTCAAGCAAAAACAGCCCCCTGGGTAGTGGAGGAATGCCCAAAAGTGGGACTTACCGCAAGCTGGGCTCTAATGAGATCTCGACAGTTGCCATGGTGTGCTCCATGTACCATACTGCAACCACTACTCTGTCTCAGTTGCGCATGGATATCCTAACAGGTGTGTGGGATATGTTGTTATTGTTGTTTTGGATAAGTTGTGATTAGGATATTTGTATGATTTATGAAGAAGGATAGCAAGGACAGTAAAAATTAGTATCTTGTGAAATTAATTTATTTCTCTGTGGGAGTATAATTCTTTTTCTCTCTTTTTTGTACAGGGGTTAATCTCAGCATTGTTTCTTTAAGTTACCTCTCATGGCTCAGGGTTAATGTAAAATTAATTTAGGCTGAAGTCACCTCCTTGATTTAGGCAAATAGTAGTTAAAGTTCAGCACTTGGTACCACACAAAGATTTAGAGATATTTATATATTTTTATACTTCATGTTCTTATTGTTTAATGGATTTCAAATGTCAGTAATCTTGGCATTTGCAACATTCTCACATACCAAAAAATAGTTCTTCACCAAAACATGAAACAAATTCCTTCAGGTTTATGCTACAAGAGTGACATAGTCATCCAACTGTGGATGATATTGCTCTCTCTTGGTCCTACTTGTGGATTAAAGAGCTTCTTGGATCTGCTGTCTGTATCAACCAAAGCATCTGCCCCAGAATTCCACATGCTCATGCTTTTCTGTGACTCAACCACCCACCTAGTGACGTTAGTATGACATTAACATGTTTTATTAGTTATTATTAATTTTTCTTTTCTTTTCTTTTCTTTTTTAAGATTTTTTTTACAATCATTATTATTATTACTACTGTGAATTATTGTTACTATTATTACCATGAGTGTTATAGTAATAGTAGTAGTAGTAGTATTGTTACTCTTTTTATGACTATTATCATTATTTTTATTTTCAAAATAAATGGTAGTTTAGATTTTTGTGAATACTTTACATTTCATAGAATCAGCATGTTGTGTGAAGTTAAAGTTCGTTTTGGTTATATTCCAGGATCTTGGACGACATGGAGATGTACGAGAAGCAGAAACCCTTCAGTGTTGCTGATTATGCTGCAATGGCATATTTTCTCAACAACTTCATATATAAAGTAGGCTTCCTTTTTTCTTTTTTCTTTTTTTTTCTTTTTTTTTTTTGAGTATTTATTTATTCCTTCTTTCTTTTTCTTTTTATATCCTTCTTTTCCTCCTCTTCTCCTTCCTTCTTTCTCCTCTTTTGTGCACTCTCCTCCTATTCTTGCTTGTGTTTCTGTTCTTATTGATTGTGTTTACACATAGATGGCTTCATATGTACTGTGTCATGAAGGAGTCAATTAATAGTCTTACCTGTTGTACCTGTTTATCCTTGGTATTCAGAAAGATTTTTTTTTTATTAATTGTTACTAGTATTTTGATAACATTATACTAATCATAATTTCAGTAATTATAACACCAATATCCATTTTTGCGGCATTAGAAAAAAAAAATTGACAGTGGGGAAATCAGGTGAGATCACACTGGGCTACTGATTGACTCCTTGGTGGCTGAGCACTTGTAGAGCCATATGTGTGTGCTAAAATTCACAGTAGATGATACATATACTCACATACAAAGGGTTAAGGAAATAGTTTGTTAATGAAAGTCCTTGTAATTCACTTCTATGATATTTATAATTAATTTGTTTGAATTCCTTTGACATATATATTTCATTATGCCCTATGTGTTAAGCAGATGTTATGTAAATAGTGTGTGGACTTCTTTTCAAGAGTAGTTACAGGGTTACAGGGTTATAGAGAGCACATATCCTTTTATATATTAATCTTTTCTTTTACAGTTTTTATTCAGCATTACTTTTATCCCCTATGAAAATTATATAATGATATTGATTTCTCTCATCTCTTCTCGCTCCTGCCACTACCTATAGTTGATCCACAATGGCCTCGTGGATGTTCGGAACGTGAAGAACAGTCCCCTCTTCTCTTCCCTCCACACCTTGTTCATGCTGCTGTACACTCGCAATTCACGCAGAAGATACGTCCCAAATACACACTGGTTGATTAAGGAGGTGCGCGTGTCATCGTTCATGGCAGACTTTGGACGGGGGAAAAAAAGCACGCAGGTAAAAGACAAGTTAAGGTTGATTGTATTGTGCCTTGCATGTGTTCTTTTTATTTTTGTTTAGTCTTCACTTATGATTTGGCATATTATGATATCTCCCTTTATGATTGTATACGTGGATTGTTTTTGGAAGTATGTTTGTTTCATCAATACTTGTTTTAGGAGATTTAAGAATGATTTTCGGATTTTTATATCTTTCCTTAAGCTTTTGAAAATTGTACTTCGTAAAATCACCAGAAATGTCAGTCTCAAATAATTATTTGAAAATATTTTTTTGGTATGTGTATATATAATGCTATAGAATTTATTTATTTATTTATTTATTTTTAGATTCTTTATTGATTATATGCATTTGAATTTCATATTATTTTAATGGGCTATGTAGCAGCATTTTAGAGACCTTTTTATTTATTAGTCTGAGGAAATTGTTACAAAGAATGTGGATATCCAGATGAGCTTTAATTCTTTTGCTTTTGAAAAGTAACAGTTAGCCATTCTATATATGGAGAAAAATTTCCAATTTTTTATTTGTCAAGTCACTGAATATTTCTGCACAAGACTTTAAACATAATTCATATATCATTTATTCTTGAATAATACATGAATGATGAAAAAGGTTTCAGGGAACTTCACAAGTCATGTGCATGGATAAGACACATATCAGAGGTTAGATATAGATGTTGATGCTTTCAGGTATTACTGCAAGAGATGCCACACATAATTCCTCATGAAGAACGTGTGCTCTTATTGCGAATGCAAGTTGCAAATGAAAAGGAGGTACTGGGACTAACTGAAGCGGCATGCGCAGCTCCACAGTCAACCCTCATTACAGTACGAAGGTATGTTTATAGTAGTTGACGATTTGATGACTACAAATTAACATTCATCCATGACTTAATTTAACCAAAAAGAAAGTCTTTGCTACCCATTGTTTATGCAAAAAAGGAAAAAAATTAGTCAAATTTGATTTTCATCAACAGGTCTCGTCTTGTTGAGGATGGGTACAGACAATTGGCTTCGCTGTCACCTCAAGCCTTAAAGGGGTTGATACGAGTCCGCTTCATCAATGAGCAGGGCTTAGATGAGGCGGGAATTGATCAGGATGGTGTGTTCAAAGGTCAGTGAGTGATGAGATTTGGTAAAGATAGATTCTTTTTTTTCTTTTTATTTTTTCATCATGTGTGTGTATATATGTGTGTGTGTGTGTGTGTGTGTGTGTGTGTGTGTGTGTGTGTGTGTGTGTGTGTGTGTGTGTGTGTGTGTGTGTGTGTGTGTGTGTGTGTGTGTGTGTTTGTATACATTTAATATATATATATATATATATATATATATATCTATATATATATATATATATATATATATATATATATATATATATATATATATATATATATATACACATATATATATATATATATATATATATATATATATATATATATATATATATATATATATATATATATTATATATTATATATATATTGATATATATATAAATATATATATATACATATATATATATATATTATATATACATTATATTTATATTTTATATATATTATATATATATATATATATATATATTATATATATATATATTATATATATATATATATATATATATATATATATATATATATATATATATATATATATATATGTATCTTATATATACATATATATACATGTATATATATATGTGTTTGTGTCTTTATATACTTATATTGATAGGTAGATAGATAGATAGGTAAAGATAAGTAAATATTCTCTTTCTACATGTATGTTTGTGTAGTTAGTTTTCTTGTCCTTAATCTTTTCTTTTACTCTAATGCTTGTCCTGTATGTATTGGTTTATATGATATTTCTTTAATAACTGCAGAATTTCTGGAGGAGACTCTGAAGAGGGTGTTTGATCCTTCACTCAACTTGTTCCGTCTGACAAGTGAGGAACGGCTGTACCCATCCCCAACATCTTCAATGACAGAAAATCATCTGCAGTTGTTTGAATTCACAGGCAAGATGTTGGGCAAGGCTGTATACGAGGTTAGTATTTGCTATCTGATTCTAAAGCCAGCCAAAACACCTATGGTGGTGCATGCAACATAGCGGTAACCAACAAGTTCATTTTTCTGCTATACACACACTAACAAGATCTTGGTTGTGACCTTGATACAAATGTGTATGACAACATGAGGCCTTATTACTGTTTCTTGGCCTAAATTCCCATTAAAGCATTGAACCACCACAGTGTGAAGACCACATAGTAGAAGAGCTTTATATTGTGACTGGACTGAGATAATGATTGCATGATATGGAGCTACCTGGAAGCAAGGAACAAACCCCTTAGGTATATGTTCTTCAATTGCATGCCAAACTAAGTGGTTCAGAATCAGCAAAGTTGTACTACAGTGGAACTACAACAACTGACTTTTACAAACATCCACATGCAAGATCCACAGTTACATGGATCTCATTTCCTAGTGCTTAGCCAGAATTTAGGATTGTCAGTTGTTTCCAGGTGAGAGCTATGGTTCTAAAACTCAAATTCTCATAGCAAGCTGTTCAGAATGAGAGTTGTAGTGTGATTAGCCAAATAGCCAAAGTGCAAACCAGCATTCCAATCATTTTTCCCCAAAGTATATAGTATTGTAAGGAGTTGAAATCCAAAATACAAAATTATCATAATTTTCTCTTTTCTCTCTTTTTCTTCTTCCAGGGCATTGTCATTGACTGTCCATTTGCATCATTTTTCATGAGCCAAATCCTAGGTGAACAGCAGTCTGCCTTGTACTCCTCCATCGATGAACTGCCATCACTAGACCCCGAGCTTTATAAGTCACTGACCTATATAAAGGTATGAAGATTGTCTTGTATAGATGTGAAAGAACTGATTGAGGGGCTCCATTGCATTAAAAAAAAATTTCTTTGAGGAAACTGATTGAACTGATCATAATTGTAAACACCTTGTGCAGAATACATGTCCTGATGTTGTCCTAACATTGATCATCTGTTTCCCAGCACTATGAAGGCGATGTGAGCGACCTTGACCTCACCTTTTCCTATGACGAGGACTACCTGGGTCAGATTATCACTCACGAACTTCGACCAGGGGGTAAAGCAGTGTCAGTGACCAATGACAACAAAATTGTCTACATCCACCTCATGGCTCACTTCAAGATGCACACCCAGATCAAGGAGCAAACCAAGGCCTTCATACGGGGATTCCGGTCCATTGTCAACCCTGAGTGGTTTGGGCTATTTTCCGTGCCAGAGGTAAAGTCTGGGGACGCTGATTGTGACGTGTGCATGTGTGATTTTTTCTATGTTTGATGTTGTTAAGCCAGACAATTTAATCATACAATGTATAAAGTTGACATTATTTTTACTTTTAATTCATTATGATTGTTTTGATTTTGAATGGGATATTACTTACTGTAGCCAATGTAGTTTTGTTATTCTTAGATACTAATAGATACTAGATACTAATTGTTATTTTAACACAGTAGACATTTTTTACATAAGGTTAACACCACCATACTTATTTTTATTTTTTTGTGTATCAAAATTTATATTCAATATATATGATATTTTTCCCTGTCCCTCAGTTCCAGCGATTAATTTCGGGAGACAATGTGGCTGTAGATCTGAAGGACCTTCGACGTCACACGCAGTACTATGGCGGCTTCCATGACAAGCACCGAGTTGTGTGCTGGCTGTGGGACATCTTGGAGCAGGACTTCAAGGAGGAGGAGAGAGCACTTTTTCTCAAGGTGAGATTGTGTAAGATGTGAATGTGAGAAAGCAGTGTGAAAGTGTAAGATTATGAGATTGTATGAGATTAACGCATTGGATCTGGGTGTCTGGTACACATGGCCCAGAATACGGGTATTAGGCTTAAGGCAATCGTCAGTTTTATTTTGTTTGTTTTTTCCCCCAATTTGTTTTGCCAATTGTGATGAAACTTATACCCATTTTTTTTTTTTTTTTTTTTTCATTGTCCAAATAGTTTTTAAGTTATAGTGAAAAAAAGAAAAATGCCAAACCCCAAATTTCAAAAAAGAGTTTTTCAAAAAGTAGACAAAAAAATCCAAAAAAATCACACAGGTATTCTGACAGGAGCTTTGTACAGATTTAATCTTAATCCAATGCATGATCGTGTGTGTGTGTGTGTGTGTGTGTGTGTGTGTGTGTGTGTGTGTGTGTGTGTGTGTGTGTGCGTGTGTGTGTGTGTGTGTGTGTGTGTGGTGTGTGTGTGTGTGTGTGTGTGTGTGTGTGTGTGTGTGTGTGTGTGTGTGTGTGTGAGAATATTTGAATTATCAAATTTTAGGGGGGGGGGTATGATGTCACTATTAGAAGAAGCACAGGAAAAAATTGCAAAAACAAAATGAAACAAGCAGTAGATTCATTATTCAGCTACATGAGCCAAAAAATGTTTATTTTGGACTAAAATTGAGTGTGCCACAGCTTTTGAAGCCTACAAATGTAGAGTTTTAAAATATCGGCTGTTGAATTTTTCTAATATTTTCATGATTATTTTGGTATTAACAAATTAAGGTATAAGAATCTTCCTATTACATAATCCTCTATCATTTGCATCTAGAGTGTAATAGACAGTTTTCCTTGTACAGATTCCATATCATCTCCCTAGATAGTTCACAACTCTGTGAAATAGCAACAGCTATAAGTAACATTGTGTTATTTTTCATTTTATTAATATTTTTGTCATGGTGGCCAGAAATGGGATCCTGGGCAAGGAAATAGTGTCCTCCTTGGAGCCAGTGCTCCTCCAGCCATGGTTCATTTACCTTTGGAAATAATGTAAGAGCCCATTCCTAAATGCCCCCAAGCCTTAATCTGCTTCCAAGAGCTTTGTACTCTCAAAGGGAATTACTTCTGTCACCTCGGCTTTCAGCTGCATATATCATGACAGGATATTATTGTAACCTCAGCCCTGAGCTAAATCTCCATGACGACAAATTCCCCTCAGCCAAATTTTCCCATGATGTGAGTCCTGTCAACTAGATAAAATGGGTTAAGATTTGGTTTTGCAATTCAATTTTATAATTATTCAAGTGATATCTGTGATTATGTATTAGACCATCAAGTTTATTTTATTGGTCTACCTATTTTGCTTTCATCATTAACAAGTGTTTCATTCTTCCTTATTCCTGTATCTGTGACATTCTTTCAGTTTGTGACCAGCTGCTCAAAGCCTCCACTCCTTGGGTTCACACACCTGGAGCCGCCCTTCTCAATCCGCTGTGTGGAGGTTGGTGATGATGAGGATACAGGTGAGTCCATGTGCCAAGGGGGATTAACTTGGTTGGATTAAGTCTGTTGTTGATTAATTAATCATTGAGGTTGTTTTTCATGACAAGATATTTAATTCATTGCTAGACTCTCTTCCTTTCAATTAGATACTCATTTATATGTTATATTTCCATATTTTCATATTCACTTTTTTATATTTTAGTATCTTTATTGTTGTTATTAGACATTTTTTCTTGCAGGGGATACCATTGGCAGTGTCATCCGTGGCTTCTTCGCCATTCGCAAACGCGATCCGGTAAATCGCCTGCCAACTTCCTCAACCTGCTTTAACCTGTTGAAGTTACCCAACTACCAGCGTAAAAGTACACTGAGAGAAAAGTTGAGATATGCCATTACTAGCAACACTGGTTTTGAACTCTCGTAAAAAATCATTGTGCTAAAAAGGGAAAGTTCAAATTAAATTTTAGTGCAGTGTATGCATATAGCAGCCTGCATAATTTTCTTACATGATAAAAGATACATTTCTTGTGTTTGTTGATTGAAAGGAAGACACTTGTGAGAAATCACATGATGCTATTGACTTAAAAGCAGTGTATTAGTACTTCTTTCCATCAATGTTTTATTTATTGAATATTTTTCTTCTCATTTAAATACTGGTGTAAGATCAGTGTATAATATAACTACTTTGTTATCTTTATAAAATCTTACTTTCTTTTCACAGATTGGTTAGTTTCTTTATTTCTTTGTTTTTATTGCCAGTGTTTATGGCAAGTTAAAAATATCTGAAAAGAATCCGAAAAGATTCTGAATTGTGTCCAAAAGATAGATATTGCAGTCATAGTTTGTAGGAGGGGAAAAAATATGTGTCATTGTGTAGCTAGATAATGCACTCTGTGAGGATTAGGTCCTTGAGAGAAACAGATGAATATTTTTCCAAGTCTACTGTAAGTAGAATGTATATTGTTGTATAGAAATATTGAGGAGGCTTTGATTTCAGTGAGGCTTTTATGTATGCCTTTGTCATTGACCTGTGTTATTGGTTTAATTTTAAATCTTTTAGAAGATTTTGTTTGAAGAAGCAAATATCTATAAACATTCCTTTTTATTTTACTCTATTTTACTGGTCTTGAATAATATATATATAGCCTGTTGTAAATAGTTGAGACTGACGAGAATCCTCTTCTTGTGTTTCTTTAGCTCCTTGCATATTTTCCAAAGGTATGAAAGAGGCTATTAGAGGCTGTACTTGCATCCACTGTTTCTTCAACACTGGTATTTCTTATCCTTCTTTCCCTTTAAGTAGGTTAATGATACTTAGATGGATTTTTTGTTTGGTAAATATTGGAGCTGTTACCATCCTTATTGCTAAGTGTTATGGTTTGGATTTCCAGCGTCAGCTTGATGTGCATATATGGTATTGTCATCTGTGATATTATACCAGGTTCAATGGGCCTGCTTATTCAGACGTAGCACTCTGGTCAGTTGATGTCATCTGCATATTATTAATAAGCATGTATGTTAGTTTATCCTATCCCTCCCTCATTCATGGTGGAAAAGGAAAATTTTAGTGCCAATGAGATGGGTCACTCCTATGATAAGGTTGATGTGACCATTATATCATTAAAAATTTAGCTTGAGAGGTAGATGATGTGATCATGCTGTCATGGGAAAATTTGGCTGTGGCCCACTGTGACATGAACTTGCCATCATAAGAATTTTTGCTGGAGTCAGGGGTGACGGAAATGACTCGCCCCAAGTGCACAAAGCTCTTGGGGGGTGATTAGACTCATTTAGGAAGGGTTTTTTTCATTACTTCCAGTGACAAGGAAGTGCAGAATGTACTGTCTGTGAACCACGATTGGAAGAGCGCCATCTCCAGGATTGAGAAACCTGAATATTATTATTTTTTTAATGTTACATATTGTTACTTTTGCACAGAGTTATGCACTACCTAGAGAGATGGTATGGAGTCTGTGCAAGGAAAGCAGTCTATTACCATCTGGATAAAGCATATCCAATGACAAATATAGACATTGGAAAATGGCAAAAAAGAAAAAATGCCTGTGCAGAAAAAGAGAAAATAACATTGTAAAGGGGAGGCATGGAGTCTTGTCACCACGCAATTGTTCATGTGCATGCAGCCAGCCTACAAGCCACACATCCATCAGTGGCCACTAAAGTAAGCCTAATGCCTGTATTTTGAGCCATGTGATGGCAGGGAAACATCTGGATCCATTGGGTTAAATTTCACAAGCTGTAGATGCTCGTGTTGATGTGCATATCTCAACTGACTGAAATGTATCCTCAGAATACTGACATGATGCCCACTAGAGTAGAAAGTAGATGGGGGTTGCTTGCTCTGATGCAACAGTTACTATTATCATTATGATGTTTTTAAATATATATATTCATTGTGATTGTAATAACCTATTTATTGAAATTCTTATTACTTTTTTTAGGGGAATGACTCAGTGCAGGTAATACAAGATAGAAAAGAAATTGTGTACGATGAGATTTTGAATGAATTTCTGCAGCTAAACATGCAACTTTCCTTGTAGATTGAATGATAATAGTATAATGTAATGTTACGTACCATAATATCTTTTTTTTGCTCTCTAGGTTTATTTTTTATTTATTTATTTATTTATTTTATTTTATTTTTTTTATCACATTTATATAAACTATTTTTTTAAATATAAAAACACTTTCTGCATTTGTCTGTTATTGTCTTTGGAACAACAGATAATTTTATTCTTCATATGCATGAATCATAATTGTTTTTGTTTGAAAAAAAGATAATACAAATATATAACATGCACTTTGTTTTAGTAATAAGGGCAGATATGAGTCAAAGCTTAAGAGCCAGATATTGTGGCTAAAAATGTGTTCAGAGCATAGTATTGATTTTTAGACATCAATTAAATATTTTGCATGTATTGTATTTTTTGTGTGTAACACTTTTTAGAAATCTCCAAGTAACATAATCTCCAATTAATATTGGTTTAAAATACCATTTTCTTAATGTTTAGATATGTAAATGCTCTCATTTATCTCTTTTTCTTATTTCATGAAAGAATTAAAGATAATTTTAATCTAAAATAAATAATACTCCCATGACCCTTCCTGTAAAGCTAATTTACATAATTTTTATATATAGTTAACCCTAATGTTGCTTAGATGGCAAGAATACATGCCATGTCTGTTATGTCATTTTGTTTACTGATTGTCTTTACACTTAGATGGCTGCACAAGTGCTTAACCTGTTTTATACGGTGCCACCAACGCCAGCATCACGAAGCGCCAATTGAACATACAGTGACGCCAGCATTGGCGTCTTAATTCCATTTGATTTTAGTTGTTGCAGAGTGATCACGTATTCAGCACTAGATCTATTTCTTGAATCTGTATTCTGTGTGTGTTTGGGGGGGTGAAAGCGAGAGAGAGAGAGGCAGATACTGTATTAGATAAAGAGAAATTCAGTACAACACAAATAAATTTACTGCTCACTGGTGAGAGACCCATACACAAGCAACGTGCACTTCTGAAACCAAGAGATAGAACGGGTTAATCATCAAGGAGTCAGTTACTAGTACTACGTAGCTAAACTTTTACCCTTTCTCTTGATATTTGGAAACATGTATTTCTTATTGCTATTAGTATTGTTACTAACCTAATAATCTTACCCCCCTATCCCTTTGTTATTTTCCTGGAGGGCTTACGAGACAGAGCCTGGGACCCAATGCTGGGGTTTACCCCTACCTTGGGCCTTAGCCCTCGCTACTCAACTAATTTTGATTGGTCTTTTCTTCTGCCCTTTCCATTTCCTTCTCTTCTCCAACCCCTTATACTATCCGCTTCATAAGGTGAGAGCCATGTTGAGAGGCTGAAAAGGCTGACTTTGTGACTGTCATAAATGACCTGGGAGAGCCATAGGCACAGGATTCCCATCATCCCATCTTGCCACACTTCCATCAGCAGGGGTGGACTGTTTCTCTTCCCAAAATACTCCAGGCTTACCATGACCAGTAATAAAGATTTTGTACCCCTTTTAGAGGAAATGAGCCTTACTCCTTTGTCAACCAGCCCCAGTGACTTCCAGCTTCCTCACCCCAGGCTCTCCTTTGACCATGACTTTGAATACTGCTATTACTACCTTCTCCTCATTTATCTACTAACACCTCAGCCTTGACCAAATTATCCACCCAGGTCATTACATGACCTCCAGAAAACATTCCTCCTCCCTCAACATCTTATACTTCATCTCCACCCCAACAGCTTTCTTCATCTCCAACCACTTCTCCCTCATTGCTACTCTTCAGCCTTATTGTCCACCTCTCCGTAGTACTACCTCTCTCAGTACTTCCCTCACCTCTACAAACCGACTGCTACCTCTTTGCCCTTTTCAATACCATACTATCCTGAACTGTGCAATGACTTTTGACATGTAGCAGATTTAATAATGAACTAACCTCCCTCTTTACAGGTCTCACTACTACACCTTTCTATAGGGCTATATGACCTTTTGTGTCTAGCACATTTATTTTGTTTTGCAACCATTATTCATTAACTGTTATAATCATCATATGATCAACAACAGTAACAACACTGGTATTAATAGCATAAGAAAAATATTTTTCCCAAAAACTCCATGAGAGGAGAAATAAGCTTGAGGACATGTAGTCTTATTAGTTAGCTCCTTGGTGGCTGAACACTTGTGGAGCCATCAATATGGAAACAAAACTCAAAAGAAAAAGTACACAATTTGATTATTCAACACCATAGGATTAAAAAGGAAAGGTTATTTTTTTCCATAAGGTGTCATCTTTGCTGAAAATTTCTCACAAAAAGATACAAATATTCACTTAGCTGAAATAGCATGCATTGTTCATAAAATACTGTTGGCATGATGGGTAAGTAGGGCCAGAATTCCAGCACAGATTATATAGCAACATTTGAGGAGGTATAGGAAGGAACATCGTCTGCACTTTTGCCATCTGTCCACTTGCTGTGCTTGTGTGTAAGGGTTAGGTCACTTTTTGACCTTTTTTGATTTTATTTATTTATTTATTCTACTTTTTATTGATTGTTTTTTGACAATTAGATGTCTTACTTTATTAATACATTTGGAGTGGATGTCATTTGTTATTTATTTGCAGTATATCTATGATTTAATGTTACATGTCCAGGCTGTCAATGCTTGATTTTGTATTAGTGAGAATTGCTAATTAGTTTTTACCTTCATTATATAAACTGAATACTGATATTTAATATTAATGGCTGCCACTTGGGATATATAATGCTGAACAGGTGTGAGGAACATCTTTATCCCATTTTTGTCCTGTAATTTATTTTAATTTGGCCATTTTCTGTATATGGTTTCATCTTCACTAACATTCTGGGATGCACATCCATTACCTGCAATTCATCTAATTCCTCGAAGAATTACTTGTCCATTCACTATGAGGCATTGAATTGTTTTGTATTCAGTTGTTTTGTATATTGCATTTTGAAGAAGATACCCAGAGATGTTTAGTAAGCCAAGTTAATGTTGCTTATGTGTTAATATTTGCATGTTACAATTTGTGTGCATTGGCCAGGTTTTATAATATTGCTAGTTTATGACAATGTTGTTTGCATATTTTGGTTACTTTCATTAATGCAGTTGGGCCTCATATTCAAGTGCATTATAAAAGAGAATGCACTTAGCATATTACTCATTATTTTTTTAGATATTGGTTGCAGTCAGTACCCTCTTAACAAGTGCCTGAAAATATAATTGGTGCCTCCTGTAAAAATTTATAACAGTATCATTTAAGGTCCTTAAATTGTTTGGTCTCTTGGCCTCAACATATAGAAGACATTTACCAATAATTTTAAACTTACATATATATATATACGTATGTATGTATGTATGTATGTATGCTTCATTACATATTCTTCCCACACTTATGTTAGAGAAAGGAATTTTTTGTTAGCTCTAACAGTGGAATATCAATTATTTTATCCATGTTATTTTACAGTATTGTCAGTTTCCCATTAAAACCATATCCTTCAGAGTAGTGTTCCTGTTAGGCATTATCAATATGAAAGGCCTGTTTCTTTATGTAAGTTGAGAAATGATAAATAAATAAAATGTATCAGGGTTATTATGGCAGTGCATCCACAATACACAGATTGTAAATTATAATGTATATAGATATACTAATGTAAATGATGAATGGCTATTGGAAGTTTGTCAGTGCAGCCAAGAATGTACATACTGTAAATATGGTAGTGTTATACAAATATATTGTGTATACACATGCTGACATATTAATATCCTTCTAGAAATTTAAACTTGCAGAGCATGATAATTTATCCTTTATACTATTAACTCATTGGATCCAGGTGGTGGGATAAAATTTTGGCTGGCAGATAAAAGGAAGGTCTTGTCATGGAAAAATCTGGCCAGGTGGTAAAGGATGGGGCACTTGAAATGCAAACTCTCCACCATCCCACAAGGGTGGAGTGTACCGTCTGTGAGCCATGTCTGGGAAAGAGTCAGTCATTTCCAGTTAGGACACAATGTCACACACAGGAACCTATTCTTGCCTGTTGTTGTTGCAGGTTATGGAAAATTGAATACAAAAATATTTTTCAAATAATACAATAACACTTGGTTATTTATTGTTACTGCACAGATCATAAACTACCAGGAGAGATAATATGGTGTCTGTAATGCTGTGCCATCTTAATCGAGCATAACATCTGGGAGAGTCTCCACTCGAGTAAGCCTAAAGTATGAAGGCATCTGGATTCAAAGGGTTCGTATTACTGTAATTGATATTAGTTTATTGTAAAAAACAAACCAGGTGCACTATTTAGCTCAAAAAATAATAAGATAGCAGTGGCAATTGTGCCAGGATTTTTAGATATATAAATACATATACATACACATGTATGCATATATGTATTTATATATACACATGTATTTAGTGAGAGTGATAGGGAAGGAGAGATGGAGGGGGGGGCAGAGAGTGTGTTAGAGTAAGAGAAATTTGTGTACCATAACATATATACAAACAAGAACTGGTATCCGCAAACCACAAATATGATAGGAAATTATTTCCAAAATAGCAAACTTATATTACTGCCATTTGACAAGTGTTTGATTTGAGGCAGTTTAAGCTGCTTAACCCTCTGGATCTGGTTGCATCACGGAAATCATGGAGCTGAAAACCCGGGCAATGGGTTATGTGATTAGCCTATATCCCAGGCGTCCATTACATAGGCTGGGCACACACGAACACCCATGAGTGGTGAAGAGACTCTGTGCCTAACCTTTGAAAAGTTATATTGAGTAACCTTTTTTTAGCTTTAATGCCAATTTCCATATTTGTCTTTTGATTTGCTTTATCCAGATGGTAATTAATTATTTTCCTTGCACAGATTCCATTTCATCTCTCTTTATAGTAAATAACTCGTAATTTTTAATTTTACATAATACAACCAGCACCACTGGTCACAGCGGCCAAGAATACAGTGTGCAGGATGGATATAGTTTCCTCCCGGGAGCCAATGCTTATCTAGTCACTGCTTACGCACGTTACATTCCACATTCGTTTATCTATGGGAATAATGCTAAAGCCCCCTTCTAAGCGCCAAATGAGTCAAATCACACTACAAGAGGTTTGTGCACTCGTTGCGAGTCTTTTCCATCACCCTGGCCTTCAATCACGAGGGTAGTTTGCATCACCCAGGTAGCAGCCAATTTGCCCGGTTGACGGCATGTTTATGCCATCCAGGCAGCAGCTCGAGTTCTTCCATGACGTGACCACAACGTCATCCCGGTCCAAGGGTTAAGACATGGGGGTAGATTATAATTGAAGGTAAATTTGAAGAGGAGACAGCTGACTGGACTGAAAACAAGCCATGTATGGGACTGTCCCAATAGATGAAGAGAACCCTTCTATTGTTCAGGTTACAATATAAAGATACTAAATCATTTACAAATTTATTTTGGATTGTACAAAAACAATACGCAGCAATCTTAAAACAAAAAAGTTATTGATATTGCTAAAAAATAACTTCTATCACACAAAATGCGGAAAATGTTTTAAAAAATGCAAACTCAATGGCATATACCACCTCATAAATGCCTTTTTCACATATACTAACTTTACATTAAGGCAGTCGTTACTGGTGATAAAGCATTATCCAAATGAGCTTCACTTTCAAAACAAATCCTTTGACACACCTGAAATATCACAGTGCTTGTAATGTTAGTACTCAAATCCCTAACACAGTATTGTTTACGGAAACGTACCATTTCTCATGGCAAGTGTAGTCTTTTTTTGTTGTTGTAGAGGTAAAACTGGACGGTTGTGTTTGTTTACCAATGTAACATTTAAACTAATACACAAGAGTGGTGCAGAAAATGAAAGCCCTAATGAAGAAATTAATTAAAGTAAAATATGTAAACACTGAAATTGTCTGACCAGCTATGCAGTGTAATCAGAGGCAAAATTAAGACACTGAAGAAATCTCTTTCCATATGAAAGACTTCCTATCTTCCAATAAGTGTCATCTTCCTTGCTATGATTTCCGTGAAAACTGTGACAGTGTCTGAGACGAGGTCATCAAGGATTTCACTTGCAACTTGTACTTTCACTGATGCTTCATCCTCATCATATTGTGTCCAGCTAGATTCCTCTGCTTGGAGCTCCCGTACCAAAACCTAGAAAATAAAGATGTATTTTTTCTCTCTCCTTTTCTTTTTTCTCTTACTTATTCAAACAGGCTGTATGGAGGAGGATAAACATATGATGAAGATACAGTAAATGATTAATAATGAAAAATAATGCAATGTTTATTATGAGACTATGATGGAAAAGGATCGACAAGGTCAGGAGCAGTTATACTGTGCTTGTAGATCTAGAGAATGCTTCTCATAGAATGCTAAGAGAGGAGTTACGAACAGTATGAGGAACTTGGGAGTGACACAGAAGTACATAGGTCAGCTCTGATGGATAAGTTGACAAATGAGATCAGGCAGGAGTCTTAATAGAATGTGATGTTTGCAGATAGAGTGATTTGTAATGAGAGATAGCAGCAAGTTAAGAAAAGCCTCTAGAGGTGGATACATGAACTGGACAGAAGAGGAATGGAAGTCAGCAGGAGCTAGAAAACGTATATTTATAAGGAAGAGAGAGGGACAGAGGCAGAATGGTGCCAGTTAAGGTGGACGAGTCTTGATATTTGGGGTCCAGGCTTCAAAGCAATTTAAAGGGTGCTAGAGCAGTGAAGAAGAGAGTGCAGGAAGGGAGAAGTGGGTGAAGAAGAATGGCTAGTGTGATTTGTGATAAAAAGGCATCTGTAAGACCAAAAGGGAATGTTCACAAGACTGTAGTAAGACAAGCTGTGCTGAATAGTTTAGGAGCTGAAACTGTTTCAATTTTTGTTAACCCATTTACGACAGGTGTCCTACATATAAACACCAGAAAAAAAAAATTGCTGGGCATCCTGCTGGTGACGCTGGATCAAAGCATATGCTCAGATTCCATCACGGGCCACAGCCAGCGCATGGCCAGATTCCGGGCCAGCCCCGCATGCCAAATTTGAAGCCACCCGGAAACTATTATTTTCAGCTTCAAAATATATCCACATTAGTTGGCTAAAAGTGACTAGGACTGACAAGATTCAAAATTATTATATTAGAGGAACAGCACAAGTAAAATAGATTGTAGAGAATGTGAGAGGTGAGTCTCAATAGTTTGTACATGTAAAGAGGATTGATGCAGTGTTTGTTGGGAAAAGGACAGAGAGGATGGAACTGTCAAGCAGAAAAGGAATGCCAAAGATAAGTTTATGGGTGAGATGAAGAAAGACATGCTGGAAATTAGTGTAACGGAAAAAGATACAGAGGACAGGGTGACAAGGACACAAGACAACCCTCTATGGTCATCCCTGATGTAAGCACTAAAAATAATAATAATAAAAAAGAGAAAAGAAAAGAAAAGAAACAAAATAATAATAATGATAATAATAATAATGATAATGGTAAAAATAACACAAACAACAACAATAATAAAATAATGACACAGTAATATTAATCACACAAGCAAGGGACCAAAGATTAATGTATACTATGTGAAGCTGCCTCCACAAACAAGAATTACCACACCGAATTCTCAACTACAAAATGCCAACTCTGGCAAGAAATAAAAGCAAGACATTCAAATGCAAGCACTATTCATTAAGTCACATCAAAAGAAAAGAATCTCCCATAATCTTTTCTTATACACAAGCTTTGTTGCAACATTTCTTGCAGTTGGTCGATAGAAACCAAAACCAACTAATAAGTATGCACGTATTTACATATAAATACATAAAAATAGATGAGACAGGCAGACCACAACATTCATTCCATTCAAAAACAAATAATCTAAATTTTTCCATAGGACTCTATTCCATTAGTGCATGGTATTCTCCCTCTTTTTTAAATTCTACTCCAAAGAAATTAATACTTTAAGTTACATGTAAAAAATACTATTCCTCACATGGTAAATACTGAAATCACTATATATTCAAGACATATTCAGTTGCAAAGGTTCAATATACACTACTTTTAAGCTTAACATTGAGCAATTCATGACAAATGCGCCAAGGATGCTTCCGAGAAACTGAGATTAAATTGTGAAGCAACAAACAATGTCTTTCTGCAAACTGAACCATTTAAACGTTTGTTATTCCAAAGCCTAAAATACATGTTTCAAAGAAGCAAACAAGAAATAAGTCTTGAAAATAATTCAAAGGTAGTAAACAAAATCAATATCTAAATTTGGTAACTATATCATGAAATCACTGACTTTCAATGGGTAGAAGTCAGTAATTGAGCAACAAAAAAACAAACAAAAAAAAAAAAAAAAAAAGAAAAATAGCTGTATGTCTACAAAGGCCTTTTTACCTATCCATACAATTCATCAGCTGTCAACATATGAACAAGTGCAATTTGAAAATTGTATGTAATTGAATGTAAGAAGAAACATGTATTCCTAGTTATGGCTCATTTGTCACTGCCTTCTACCATTAAAGAGGGTATACAAAAAATACAATATACACATCCATTAAAAAACATCTCGGAAGCAAAAAAATCAAACAAAAAAAGCATGTAAAACTGCCATGTAATATAATAGGGCCACTTAGAAGGACCTTTCAAAAGGATTTTCTCATTCCAGGTCTTCGATTTTTAAGACAAAAATATAAATACGGTCTCACCTAGGTTACTGTGCAGGTATCAAGTTCAAAATCATCAAAGCTATAGAAAGATGAGCAAACATTTGAAAGATAACAAAGAGACCTTGAAATCTGGTAAACACAGCATTCCATGTATCTTAAAATATAGACGTACACTATATTTCCTGGAAAGTATGCAAAAGGGGGAGAGATGCAGATGCTGAATAAAATTTTTAAAAATATTATACGCCAACTTCTTTCTTCACATATAATTACTAATGCTCAGAGCTAAACATCTTTCATTAAAGGTCCAGAAAATTATATAAAGTGTCTTCTTTTATACACTATTCTGTGGGACTGCATACAATGTGAATATAAAAAAATATATGTATGTGTACAAAGTCCTCCTAGATTCTACCAATTATGTGCATTAAATAACACTACATCCATTTTAATTACTGTTTCTTAGAATCACCTTAAGATGTTGCTCATTTTTCTAGCAGTACTTAAGTGTCCAAGTAATCATCTTATAATTATACGTATTTACATACCAATTATAATGCTTTAGACTGCTTTAAGGGAGTATGACTACATCCATGTAACCATAATCCCACTCAAAATAAAACCCAGTATCACAAAACAAACAAGAAAAGAAAGTCACAAAACAAACAAGAAAAGAAAGTCACAAAACAAACAAGAAAAGAAAGTCATAAAACAAACAAACTACCTCTATATCAAAATGCAAAAAATATGTGTTCTCAGGACATTACCTTGTACACATCAATTTCATTAACTTCAAAAACACAAACAGGAATAATTGAAAGAAAAGAGAGGAAAAGTGGGAAGGAAAAAATTACCCTTATAATAATAATAATGTGAAAAAAGAAAATCCTAGATGTTATCAGAAAAAAGAAAAGAATCATTCTTTCGTCAAAACACAAAAACCTTCCACTCAAAACTACTACCTGGTCCATAAATACAAATGAAGAAAAAATCACAAGAATACCCTGCACTTTAAAATGTTACTTGGTATAAAATAAAAATATATAAAGAAAAAGAAAAGAAAAATTACTCTCATTTAAACAAAAAGTAATTGCTTCTGAAAATGTTAACAGACCCCAAAACCCAGCTCTGTCTACAGAAGAAAAAAATAAATAAATAAACAAATAATAAAATGATCAATACATGAGTAAATAAGTCAACTTCGTACCCCAAAATCAAAATGCCAAATCCCACAATCCAAAGGCTTACCTGATCCACAAGGTCCCTGTGCTTCCTCGCCCATCGCATCATCAACGACTCTTTTTTGGATGAGGGACTCCACCCAAAGAGCACGTTGACCTTTTCTTCTGTGTGGGCATACAGAGAAGGCTTCGAACTTGTGCGAACAGCTAAGAGAATCTTCGTGGGTGGGAAAGGCTGCTTTATCCACGGTGGGGGCACAGGGGTGTGCTGGTGCTGGTATGCCTCACTCACAATCTCTCGCGTAAGGCTGAACAGCAGCTGTCTGAAGATTCTGGCGCTTCCTTCCTCTTCTTCTTCAGAACTGTCTTCATTTTGACTGTGAAAGAAAAGATAATCAGGATACACTTTTTACCCATATATATATATAAATATATATATATAAATAAATAAATAAATAAATAAATAAATATGTATGTATGTATGTATGTATGTATGTATGTATATATGTATATATGTATATATGTATGTATGTATATATGTATGTATATATGTATGTATATATGTATGTATATGTATGTATGTGTATGTATATGTATGTATATGTATGTATATGTATGTATATGTATGTATGTATGTATATATGTATGTATGTATGTATGTATGTATGTATGTATGTATGTATGTATGTATGTATGTATGTATGTATGTATGTATGTATGTATGTATGTATGTATGTATGTATGTATGTATGTATGTATCCAATGTATCCAATTCTCTCAATACTTTTTGGCTTATTTATATTACCTCTACCTTAACCATATCAAAGATACACAAAAAGTTAAGATAAGACAACCTTCTCCCTTACCTTAGAGGAGGTGAAGATGTTATGAATGAATCGGGAGGTTCTACAAGGAAAGGGTCTACACCCCTTTCCCAGGCTTCATGAAGGCAGTCAAGGGCATCTTTCACTAGGCTCATCACCTCCTCCTTGCGGCTTGGCACAACGTGGAAGATCTCTGTTGCAAGTTTTCTCAAATCTGCTTTGCTCAGTCGATGAGGAACACTGTCAATAGGAGGAGTGGCTTACAAAATATTCATTAAATAGTTCTGTGCTTGGGGTTGAATTCATGCTGATGGTTAATATGCACACATACACAAATAAATTCATACAAAGAGGACAAGAACGCTAATATATGACAGTCACCTGTCCCTGGAAAAATTATATGCAAAAACACCCCTGTACCACAAATCTTTGGGGACAAGAATACTCAAACATAAGTGGGAGTCTATGATGCTCAGGAATAATCTAAGGCAAAGTACTTCCAAATAATAGTTACTATACAACCATGAAAGTGAGATGAGGCATCCCTCTCTCTTTCTTGCATTCAGATTTCCCTCGTAAAGTGTAACAGCTTTGAATGAGTTTTCCCATGCATGACAAGAGAAGACGACACATTCTAACTTTCAGTCGAACAACTGATATATACAGAGGATCCCAGTCCTCAATATACCAGAAAAATACAACAGATAATGATTCAACAAACATTTTGTATATATCTATATGTATGTATTTACATACATATATACATATAAACATAAATACATATATGTACATAGATGCACATATACATATATACTAAATATTCTTAATCTATGAAGATGCAATCAAAAAAACATAACCACAAGAATACCTGATGGTATTGACAGGACTTGGTGTCTTGAGGGGGACTTCATCGCCACGAGGGGTTGCCACAGAGTATGCAGGTGGCATGGTGGGCGATGTTGATGGTGAAACGGAAGACAGAGAGGGTGGAGTTGTGGAGGTTGGAGGTGTGTACGGTGGGGGCGGCTTGTTCGGAACTTCACGGATGACTAAGCCAGGAAACTGTTCTTGCAGGCGCTGTAACTCCTCCAGACGAGCAATCTGGAATAGCTTCTTAATTAATGCTCAATGAAGGCATATCGGCGAATCTTGTCAATTTCAGTTCTTAAAACTTAAGAGAACACTGGGATACTGAATGCCTATATGAAGCCCTACCTCTGCAGCAATCCTCTCCTCCTCCG
The DNA here is from genome assembly GCF_042767895.1 of Penaeus vannamei. Lineage (NCBI taxonomy): Eukaryota > Metazoa > Arthropoda > Malacostraca > Decapoda > Penaeidae > Penaeus > Penaeus vannamei. Next base: position 9,141,740 of record NC_091571.1, on the reverse strand, counting down.
CTTTCAACTGTTGCTGTTTCTTGCGATTGTCCGCTGAGGTCCAGAAGTCGTCATCAAACCAGTTCCCTTCAATCCCTTCCACTGAGAACTCAGTGTCATCTCCATCTAACTGCCCCAGCTTATCATCAAGATCGAGATCAGGGGTTGCAGCTATGTTCAACAATTTGTTGGTTAGTGCTGCCTATAAACAGACAGAAAATACTGCTGTTACTAAGAAAGTTCTCCTGATGCGGTAAGTAAGATGCTAATACTTATGTAGCAATTACTTCTATAATCTACAAAAACAACTAAAGTCTCTCTCATACAGGTATTATTCATAACTGACACAAAGATAAGAATCCTAATAGCACCAGACAATTACAGCAGGAGTATTAGTAAACAATGTGTAACATTCTACACAGGAATTAATCTCTAGCTTACCGGGTCAATTGCAAAGTTATCACCTTCCATTTCCTTTGTTGCAGATTGGAAAAGAATCACACATTTCTTATGAGCTTAACTAAGTGCTTTCAATCCTTTTTTTCTTAACAACTTTTATACCATATCTATATACAAAACATAATATTTTCTACACAAAACATATGATACCAAGACTAATAATGATCTACCACAGAATACTTCCTAATGGTACACATCTAAAAGGGCAACAAACCTGACAAACATTACATATGCAATATGCTTACCAACAAATCATCTCAACATCGAACTAAGAACGCAACATGTGAAGAGTAAAACCTCAAGGCCTTCACACACAAACTTAAACTGAGCAATCCAACAAAACGAAAAAGTGTTAACCACAAAGGACTAAAATCTTTCCAGTAACTTACCATATCCAGGTTATTGCCTTGGCCCTTGCTGGGACTGTGTGTTGGAGACATCATATCTTCCTGTTCTTGCTGTGGAGTTTTATCAAATGGTGTAGACTTTTCAGGCAATCTGTTATCCAAGCCGACACTAACTTTGGTTGGCGAGGCTGCAAAATATGGGAATAAAATGAGCCACTCTTCTTTTTTATGGATAGTCACTATATGCAGTAAAAAAGAATAAACATCTATAAATACAAAATCTTAAAGAAGATTTACAAGTCTTCTCTTAGTCTGAGAAGGTAAACAATAACTTTGCATTTACAACTTCCCATATGATAGAAGTCCTAACAATAATTATAGTACACATAAAATGTGTCTTCTTAATAATCCTTATTTATACTTTATATCAATCCAAATGATTAAAGAACTGCATTGTTTCACAATACATATATATATATATATACATATATCTTTTACACAATTAATAAAAAATCAACAAGTTCCTGTCCAGAATACTTAACACCAACTAAGAAGAAAAAAATTCAATTTAAACTCCAAAATTCTCTTTGATTCCCTTGTTCTTTCAATAAATAAGGCCACATATTGCTTTTTCCATTCTCTTGTGCCTAAAAGTAAATTTCTTTGCTTTGCATGTTTTACCTCTGGGCTTCTCCTAATGATACTGATTGCATAAACGATATACTGATTCTGTAATCCTCTATGAAATGCTGAAATGCAACACAGCAATTCAATATTTAGAAATATTAATTTTCAATTTAGTCTTCACATAATTTTTTTCTTATTAATGTGTGAAGGAGAGATATAATTTACAAAGACAATGCATCCAACTACAAGTGATTCAGTAACATCTGCTGTGAGTGTAGCCCACTAGACCTGTGAAAAGAAACGAGCTGAAAGTGCAGTACTCTACAGCATCTTCTGCAAATGCTAGCAGATGACAGTGGTTATGGTGGTGGTGGCTTTGACAGTTCCAGTGATCACAGCAAGCAATCAACCAGTCATTCATATCTTTTTGTCTCTAACCTTGTTAACACTGCTACTGTATCTGCCTCAGTCACCTTCATTTTCAGTATCTTCACCACCACAACCACCACTGTCAATGCTTCTTTCTGCACCATCTCCTAACAAGAGCACAGTTTAAGAATATACCGAGTTGATCATGAAGGGATGAATCCTAAGCACTGAACACTGCACCATTTGCTCATACATATTTCTATTCCATTCTTTTACATTGATCCTCACCCATTTTCATTGTTCTTTCTTTTTATTAATACCATTAAAAGCCAAATGAAAAAAATATATTTGTTTTAAAACAATGCTTTGGATATGAAGTCAAAGCAAAATATCTATTGCTATCAATATGAACCCTGACAAAAGATCATATGAATATAAAAGGTTACATTGCAGCTCTATGAAAATTTTCTTTTTACATGGAAAGCATAATAACTTTTCATCTTGGAACACTCACCTGGTGTAGAAGACGCTGGAGAAAGGACATCAGGGCTTAAATCAAATGTTAACTGAGGAGTTAACACCAGTTCATTTTGCCGAGGAGAGGTCACAGATGGAGAGCGAGGAGATGTGTTGCCTTCTGCAATCAAGTCACTCACTCGTTTCAGGATCTGAGACTTGCTACTGGATACAGAGGAGGTGGGAGGATCTTCTGGGTGAGTTGCGGGGGATGCATTATTCTTGCTTTCATCGTCCAGGTGAGAGGACTGCACTTCTGTTTTAGTCTTGGGGAGAATTCCTTCACCTACAAAACTTACTGAAGGGTCCTCTCTTGGAACTTGAACATCAGAAATGTCTGAACCTGTGTTTCTTTCTTTCAGAATGGAAGTGAAGAGTTGAGAGGTTTCCTTCATCATAGAAGCTAACAGATTATTTGAAATGTCATCAACCAGTCGCTGAGTCCTTAGGGAATGGGCCTGACCATCATCCTCTTCCACTGGATGTACATCCTCTACAGAATCAATCTTTTGAGAAACCTTTGATAAATCTTCATTAACCTTCTCTGAAGAAGCATCTTTGCTGGGGGAAATGAAATCCAGTGACTGAGGGCCAGAATGATCCTCCTCTTGCTTCTTGTCTGCATACTGGAGAGCAAATGCATCATCTCTTGAATCAGCAATATGACCACTTGCCTCACCCCCACTTTCTTCATAATGTTCTTCTACTATTTCCTCACCAATACTGCCTTCTAAGCTCGTATCTTTATCTTGTTCTGATGAGTCGTAACCTTCCTGAGATCCCAAGTCTGGGGTTGGTATGAAAATCTCTAATTTTTTCTCAGTTTCAGCTAAAACATTTGGTAATTGACTATCAACATGTTCTTTTTTCTCTGATTTGCATTCTTGTTGATCACATTCCACATCAATTTGGTCTTTTTCCTCTTGCTTACTATGGTCTATCTTGTTCAAGTCTATTACTCTGCTCTCATCTTTACTTTTGTCCTGTTCATGCTGTGATGCTAAACCACTAATTTCACTTAAAATACTGTCTTCCTCATCATCCTTTGGCCCTGAATCTTGTTTCTTGGGACTCTGTACAATGGTTTCGGTGCTGGAGGCCTGTGATGGAGTATGATCTGTGTCTTGGCTGGAGTCGTGAGATAAAGATTTGTGTGGGGAAGGAGAAGCATTTTCATTGGAATGTTCAGTTGTGGTTGTCTCTTCATCAAAACTATAATCCTCGGAGATAGATGATGTTCGTGAAACCCTAGATGTTTCAGCATCTTCAAGGGCACACTGTTGAGCTTGTGCTGTTGGATCCAGTACATCAGGAGTTTTCTCTGGCTGCTTCTCAATTATCTCATTTTGTACTGGTGTGTGAATGCTTTCTGGCAATAAGCTCTTTGCTTGGGACTTCTGTGATTCTAACTCTCTAGGTGATACTGAGCTAGATGTCTTGATAATTTCTTCTTTTGACTTTGAGGAGGACTTTTCAGACTGTTCAGACTTGGCACCCTCTGAGAGAATAGAGGTTTCAGAGATATCTGATCTATCAGGACTGGTTAAAATAGATTCTGACTGCCTTGACTTCTTGGTCTCGGCGACTTGTGGTTTTTTAATAAGAGGCCTGACCATGGATGCTTGCTGAAGCTCTTTTGATTCCTTTTCAAGTTCCATGCGAGCTTGCTGGATATAAGAATCATAAGCTGAGATCTGCTGCCTCAGAGCATGTTCCTGAGAAGCAAGACGTTCCCTCCTCAGCCTGCGCTTCTCCCTCCGCAAGCGGTCAGCTTCTGCTCGTCTGGAGGCCAGTTGTTCCTTGAGAGCCAAAAGCTTTCCCTCCCCATCAGAAATATCTGAAGCAGTTTCTGTTTGTGAAAGAGTGAATGAGTCATCTGATTCACTTGAGTAGCGTCGGTGGTGCCTGTGGGGTGAGCGTGGCGACAGTGGTACCCTAATAGGAAGGGGCAAAGCCTTAGCAGATGAAAGTTTTTGACTGGAAGACCTTCCTTCCCCTGACTTGTTTTCGCTTGCATGGTTGGACTCATTTCCTGATCGTGAGGAGACAGATGCTGCTTGGCTTTTCGTTTCTCTGGACACCTCCTCTGAAACAGCAGTGTCTGTTCTACTACGTGTCGGTATCTCTGAAACTATTGAGCTAGTTTTTATGGTGCTCTGACCCTCTGCAGATTTGGAAGTTTTCTCATTTCCTTCAGATTTTACAGAACTAGGTCTGTCTGTGCTTTTGGAATTACCATCACTCACTAGTGTTCTAATGCTACTTGTTTTATCACTGGATCTAGAAGTTTTTGTATCGACTGAAGACTGGGGTGTTGATTTGCTTTCTTTAGATTTTGAGTACTTTGCAGATGACACATTTTCCATATCTTCACTCACATGTGAGGACTGAATCTCACTTGCTATGGTTCGAGCAGATGAACTTCGAGCACTACCTGCTAATCTTGCACTAACAATTTCTTCACTCGATGGTAATTTCTTAGCACCAGATAATTCTTGGGGAATAGAGGACTTACTCCTCAAACTGAGCCCATCATGCTCTGACACAGAAGAAGCGGCATCACTATGACACACAGATTCTGTTCCTCCTTCCTCAGGCACTGAACTCTGACTGTCATGGGCAGACGCATCTACACTCTCTTCAGGGACAGAGCTCCCAGTTGATGACACACTGTCCTGAACCAGCGTGGCCAGAGGAGAGGAGGAAGTTGGACTCTTCTCTCTCTTATCCCTTGGCCTTCTGCTTCCAATTTCACCCTTTCTTTTCACTTTGCCTGGGTCCTTGTCCTGGCTCTTCAGTCTGAATATCTCCTTTTCTTCCTGGAGCAGCTGTTGGTGCAATAGTTCTACCTCAGTTGCCCGCCGCTTTTCTTGCAAGCGCATCGAACTTATTCTCTTGCGTTCTTCTGAGTGTGAACGCCGCTTCTCCCTCCCTCCTCCATCTGAGGGACTGCTGGACCCTGCATCCTTGCCCTTTAGGGACAAATGCAATGATATATCATCCTGACTCTCACTTGATGAAGATATGTTGATCTCCATCATTCTGGGAGTCAAACGAGGTGAAGTTGGATTTGGTGACTGACCTCGGGAGGTAGTTACACATCCTCTGGCACCAACTGCTGCTGCACCATTTGTGGTAGCAAGGAGATGATAATGTTGCAAAAGTAATAATCTCCTTTGTTGTGCAGCTAGGTTCTGTGTCTCAATCAAGCGCCGCAGATGTGCCCTTTGCTCCCGAAGCTGTAGCAAGACAGCTCGTTGCTTTTTCCGTAGCCCTGGACCTCCCTCAGATTGCAAGGCAGCTAATTTCCATCTTGCTTCTTCTATTAGGGATTGTTCCTGTGATTAAAACAAAATAATAAAAGAATGTTAAGTGAGTCACAATTTTTGAATTGTGAAACAAATTACAAGAACTGGCATGTTTGGGGGGGGGGGGGGGGTGCATGTGTTGCATGTATGGTGAGTGTGTTGCGTATGTGTTACGTGTATGGTGCGTATGTGTTACGTGTATGGTGCGTTTGTGGTGCATGTGGTGCGTGTGGTGTGGTGTGGTGTGGTGTGGTATGGTGTGTGTGTGTGGCGTGCGTGTGTGTGTGGCGTGCGTGTGTGTGTGTGGCGCGTGTGTGTGTGTGGCGCGTGTGTGTGTGGCGCGTGTGTGTGTGGGGTGCGGTGTGTGGGGTGCGGTGTGTGGGGTGCGGTGTGTGGGGTGTGGTGTGTGGGGTGGTGTGTGTGGGGTGGTGTGTGTGGGGTAGGGTGTGTGGGGTGGGGTGAGTGGGATGGGGTGAGTGTGCTGTGGGGTGGGGGGTGGGGTGTTGTGTGTGGGGTGTGGCGTGGGGTGTTGCGTGGGGTGTGGGGTGTTGTGTGTGGCGTGTGTGTGTATGTGTGTAAGTGTGTATGTGTGTGTGTGTGTGTATGTATGGATGGATGTATGTATGTATGTATGTGTGTATGTATGTATGTGTATGTGTATGTGTATGTGTGTGTGTGTGTGTGTGTGTGTGTGTGTGTGTGTGTGTGTGTGTGTGTGTGTGTGTGTGTGTGTGTGTGTGTGTGTGTGTGTGTGTGTGTGTGTGTGTGTGTGAGATCTAAGATGGCAAAGAAAGTATAGTTCATGATAATAATACTATCATAAGTAAGAGAATGTGAAGATCATATACATAGATCATTATAATATATATAAAAAAAGGAAGACGGGTAATTAGAGATCACAAAAGACAAACAATCTTACTTGTAATTTTAGAAGTGCCTTTTGGTGCTGGTGCCGTAGTTCTTCCTCTTTCTGCATCGACTCCATCATGTTTAGTGTCATTCCTAGTGCACTACTGCTCCCTCCAGTCAACATCCCACTGGGTAATCCACCACCAGCTGTGTAGTCCATCTGGTCCATGGCTGTCAGAATGTTTGCCGAGGTGACAACAATTGACAAGTCCCCATTGTAATCTCTTACTCTCTTGCTCTGAGAAGGAATGGCTGATGATGAAGATGATGAGCCGTCACTGCCAGATTCCACCTCAAATGATTCTGAATAGGCATCAGACTTTTCCTTTGTCTCATTCTGAACTGACTCTGTGCGTGACTTTGATGTGATGGAGGAAGATTTTGTCCTGGATGTCGATACCGATTCCTTGCTGTTCTTTGAGGATCTGATACTTTCCTGTATTTGGCTACTTTCACTTTTTGAAGGTTCCTTGCTATACACCTCCGACAATGATGTTGCAGTTTTTGATGGTAGTGATTCTCGCATGGTAGAAGAAACTAAACCACTGCTAACATTAGTACTTGTTCCAACAATATCTTCAATTAATTCCTGAGAACCACTTCCTGATCCAGGAGTTTCTTCTGTAATATGAGTAGATTGTCTATCTCCATAAGAGGACTGTACAGTTTCATCGTTTTTGGACATTCTAGTACTAATTAAGGCTTCCGACACTGATTCCATCTGAGTCAATCTGTTACTTTGCACATCACTTTCCACTTCTTCTATCACTGACCTATCTTGTGATGTAGTAGTACCTGCAAGGCCCTCCTCCTCTTGGACAGAGGTCTCAGATTGTGTTGTTTTTCTGTGGCCAACAGTTGGTATGCTCCTTTCTGTGCTAATTTCCTCTGACACAGATGATCTTCTGCTTGACTCAGTTGCTGACAAAACCTGTTCCTCTACTGAATATTTTGTACTTGCTGAGTGAATACTAGAGGGTAAATCTTCTGCCACAGAACTTTTAGACCTATCAGCACTTGCAACACTTATCCTTTCAGAAACTGAAGATGACTTACGACTCTTGCTAGAAGTTGATCGATTAGAAGAGTACTTCTCACTACGAGAAACTCTAGATCGTGACCTGTCACCAGAAGACCCTGTAAAAGTACTTGAATAATGATGAGAGTCCTTCATGGAAGATGAAACAGATCCCTGACTTAAAATAACAGCACTAGATTCTAATCCTGAACTGGCACCCCCTCTGGAGGGTCTTAGCCTCTCCCATTGAGAAATTGTTGCACCAACAGCAGCTACAGCAGCTGCAGCAATCACATCTGGCTGAGAACCTGCTGGCTGAGGAGGAGCCATATGAGTGGTACTTGACAAAATCTGTTCTGCTCGTGCACGCACTTCCCTTTCTAACTGAGTGAGACGATCTTTTGCCTCCTTCTCCATCCTCTCTACACTGAGCAGGGCCTCTTGATGCCGCTGTTGGTCTTCTCTAATTTTCCTGTCTTCCTCTGCTTTTCTTCTCTTGTCTTCTTCCTGTCTTTTCTTTTCTTCTTCTTTTTTCTTTTCCTCTTCTTTCTTTCTCTGTTCCTCTGCTAATCTCTCCTGATGTTCCAGAGCTAATGACTGTGAGTAAGCTATGGCTTCTTGGCTGCTTTTGGAAAGTATCCGGAACTGTTCTGCATCACGGAGCTGACTGAGAGCTTCACCTAATGTGTCTTGATACATAAGCTCTGCATTCAGCCTCAACCTCAAGCTGGCAGGGGCAAAGTGGGGTCCCTTGCCCAGTAACTGATGTGGAGCTTGTATATCGTCCTCACCCACAGAGGAATCTGGGGTTTCCTGAACCCCAGAAGACCCCAGTATTTCTCCTTCTTCAAGGTCTGAAGGGTAGGGTCTTTCACTTTCACTGGAAGACACTTTAGACTGTGTGTGAACAGAAACATATTGTGATTCTTCTTCTAAAGGGCCTTCCTCTATAGTTACTTCATGTTTTTCTGATCTATTCAACATAGATTTTAAAGCTTTTGATGTCTCAGCATTAACATACTTTACTGCTGGTGCTTTAGCCTTCACTGCCACAATTTCTGTACTCTTCACACTAGCATCTGCATTACTTAACAGCAAGGTCTTTTCACCTGTAAAGGTTTTCTTCAAGTCTACAAATGTATTTTTGTCTGGTTCTCTTATAAGTTTCTGGTTCTTTTGGTCTTTTGTTTTTTCTTTTCTCCTCTTCTCATGTTTCATTACATCAAGATTTGTCTGGGTTTCTTTTTCCTGTACATTATGAGTTTCTCTCTTATCAGCATCAGATATTGGTCCTTCTGTTAGTGTAGCATCCAACTCAGTTTTATCTAAACCTTCAATATTTTCCTTGTCGCTGTCATTATTCTCAATATTTCTCTGGGGGTGACGAGTGTGCTCTCCCTCTGCTGCCATGTGTCCTACAGTCTCTTGTTCCCTGCCTCTGCTGTCAATGAAGTTGTCAATATTTCCAGTCTCACTTAAAACAATGTATGGCTTGATCCACTCTGGTAAATCTGTTTTCTTAAAGATGTAGGGGGCATCTCTCCTGGGTATCATGCTCTTGTTTTCTAACTCCATTCTGATTTTCCTCCAGTCAACCTCGTTGCACTCCTCACTTGAAGACAACTCTCCTCTATTAGGCTGGTCTGTCTTTAAATTGTGTTTCTTAAAGAATTTATTTTGCACTGTGTTGATATGTTGTTTGCTGTTGCCTATTCTAATTGTCTGACTCACTTTTGCAGTTTTCTTTATAGGTCTTCCAAATTTTTTCCCCAATATTGCGCTTGTAACCTTTCGTACACAATAGCCCCTATAAACTGACTGAATACACAAAGCAGCTTTTTCCATCATGTTTCTCCTTCCATAAGAATGTGGCTCTGGTGCCCCTGGGACATTCTGAGGATTGTATCCTATGAACTGGAATGCTGACGAACCATTCGGGACCTCTTGCACCAACTGGCCCTTTGTTGATGGGATGTTATTTCCTGGCAAAGAAAGAAGAGTGTTCACCTTTGGTTGAGGGACTGAAGTGCCTGCATGAGGCCTGGCAATATTACCTCCTGACAGTTGTAATGTTGGTATCTCTGGTGGTAATAAATCAGGTATGTCTTCCTTTTCTGCTGCAGTTATTCTGGGTGATGGAGTCTGCTTGCGACTCTGCTGCTCCTGCCTCAATCTCTGATGAATCAACTGAGGTGTCAAAGATGCTTGAGTGTTTCTTTCTATGGGGTCATTTTGTTTAGTGTTAGTTGTCTGAGTAGGAATTTGATCCACCCTTCCTTGCACTCTTGAGGCATTCTGAGGAAGCATGGCAGTCATTCTTGCTATCAGTTCATCCACTGAGAGCGTCTGTATCTGGGAGTAAGAGAGAGATTCCCTAGGGGGAATTTCCTTCACTCCAGTTTTTGAGACTTTTGAGTGATGCAAAGGCACATTGTCTGGTTCTCCTTCCCTCTTCTGACCGGTATTTAACCGTAGATTTTCCTCTTCTTTTTCAATTCTACTTGTAAGTTTCTGTGCCATTTGACCTAGCGAGAGTACCCGCGGTTTTGGTCGCAAGTCAAAGCTTGAGGTACTAGATTGTGATTCACTGCTCTTCATCTCACTGTCTGAGGAACTTAAGGATACAGAGGATGACGAAGAGATGCTTTCAAGGGAAATACTGGAAGATCTGACCTGTCTCTCACACTCCTCAAGGGTTCTACTTACAATTTCACTTATGCTGTCACTATCACTCAAAGACACTGTTCTCTTTTTTCTTCTCTTTTTCCCCTCTTTCTTTGTCTTTTTGGTATGTGGAACTTTTGCACCTTCAATCTTTTCCCCACTAGGTTCACTAATTTTTTCAATTCTTCCCTTCTTAGCAGAACTTTCATCTTTAGACTTAGCATTCACTTGTGCTGGATCACTGTTATTTTGGACTCCTGGGTTAAGACTTGGGCTCTGGACAGTGTCATGGTGGCAGTTACTTGGACAGCCCCACTGAGGATCCTCAATATGAGCATCACCCTGAAAAAGTAAGGAACAAATCAATCATTGATGTACATTCCGAAGCAAATAAGAAAAAGGAAATGCATGTACATCCACATAAGAGTATAAAATCAACAGGAAACAGAATCAGAAACAATTATATTTCTTTGAACTGTAAACATTTATAGTGAAAATTCAAGCATGAAAGTATAAGCATATTAATCCAAGCATGAATAAATACTCTTACAGCACCTTTGAATTAACATCTTGATTTTTCTCACGGTCAGGAACACTTTGCTTCTTGCCAGTCTGTGCTAATTCCTTAGTTTTCTGAGCCAGTTCCTTGAAATATGTGTAATACTTGTTATAGTATATAAATTCATACATATTACTTAAAGCAATTATTTTTCATGTAAATGAAGGTGATTTGCAAGATTCAATAGTAAAAAAAAGAAAAGAAAAGAAAGAAAGAAAAAATGAAAACTGTTACATTTGACATCATATATAAAAACTACTTGGGGAAGTATTCCCTTGAAATTTAGAGCAGCAGCTAATTCTCGAACTTACTTTTAATCTCTCCTCCTTTTTTATTTTTTCTAATTGCCTTTGGGTCTTCATTTCCTTCAAGTTTTTCAGCCTTTCTGATCGCTTGCTTTCCATATACTTTTGGATTTCCTCTTGCTTGTAACTGCGCACTCTCGGTGGGGTTTTGGGTGGGGCTGGTTCCCTCTCTGCTTCATCTTAAAAAAAATAATAATAATAATAATAAAATAAAAATAAATAAATAAAAAATTAATAAATAATAAAGGCATTGTGGATTGTCAACTTTTGAAAAGTAGCAATCATTCTGTATATACTACTTTCTTTCTCTCTTTTTCTAGGGGTGCTTAAGGGCACTGGTTTCCAACATATATCAAATAAATTCAAAAGAGAAAAAAAATTAACATCAACCATTCCACCTAGCTGATTATATGGTTTCTCTAATTTTACTAATGAAAACTACCAACTTGAAATCAAAGTAAATAATGGTTTTTGCATTAATACTTGATACAACAAAGTAAATCCCTAAAAATTAATTGTTTTTCCTTAAGTATCGTGCCTGATCTTACACAAACTTTAAACACATCATAATAAGCCTACATGCATCATACTACAAGTTATAGTTAACTGTTATCACCTCATCATACCTTTCTGGCTAGTAAATCTTTGCCGTGATCTTGGTGGTTGCATTTCATCCCGGGAAGATGCTGAAAGATCTCTTTTGTACCTACTTTCTCTTGTGGATTCTCTCTCATGTTTCTCTTCTTCTCCTTTGTCTTTCTGGTCTTCATTCTGAGGTGCTTGTGGCAGGGGTCCATAACGCTCCCTAGCTAAACGTTCTCCAACTCGCCAACTTCTGGTTGTTATAACTGGGGTAATACATTGACTAATTCAATACACTGAAGGCCGAAATGAGGGATTCTGGTGTATCCTTTACAACTTTCCAAAACAAAAAGTGTACAGATATGTATTTCTTGTACCTTAATATCAACCTGTTATTGCTATCTAAATTAGTTATTCAAGTCAAAGAAATACTAATCATACAAGAAATAATAATAAGTGATAAATAAATGACTAAATAAAAATAAAATTTTAAAAATCAAAAATAAATCCCTTACCACTTTCATCAATCTTTCCCCCAAACTTTCTCTTCATCTTTATGGCACTTCTCTCGGGGATCTCCTCCCTGCCTTCTGCATGACTAGACTCATCATCCATGACCATGTGATGACTTTGATGCCCTCTGGCTGAGTCTTGAATTAACAAGTCATCGGGAGTATTTGAGCATTGTGTCGGGGAGTGTTCTGATGGTCGGCCTGGTGAATTGGTCTGCGAGGCCTGCTGCATCTCTGAGAGAGACTGCTGAAGTGTTTCTTTGTGCTGCTCAGGGCCTTCATCATAGTCATTGCGGACATCTTCTCGACTCCCTTGGACATCATTGTCAAGAATGTTATTTCCTTTCCTTTCTGTGTTATTACGACTGGAGCCATCTGAATAAAAGCCATCTTCGCTTGGAATGTTCTGGGATATGACAGGTAATTTTGAGACATCTTCCCAAACTGCTGAGGGGACCTTGCCTAAAAGAGTAAAAATCTGTAAGTCATCCTCTTTAACATAATAAAACATAACATAATAAGGCAATTATCTACAACCGGACTGCATCAAGGGATGAAGAGTCCAACAAACCTCCATTTAATATAGGATAGAGACTTCATTATTTTTGGTTTGACAATAAGGTGCAAAGGAGGCCTATAGGGTATATCTACAAAGAATACATGTGGAAATTTAATGACTTTGACAGAGTGTAAAATATGAGGGTATGGCATCCCTTGATGATTAGATCCATATATTTGATATGTGATTATATGATTGGCTTGACTTATCTTGCTCACTTTTTTTTCTCTTTCTTTTATAAATGTGTTATTTTGTCTTTTCTCTATCTCAAATTTGCACTCACTGACAATTTCTTAATAATTTGCAAAATCAGGTATACTACTACCACACTAGCAAATCTTTAGGGTATGGACACCTGTGCTATATTTTACCACCTGTGCAATATTTTTAATGAGCATCACAGATCGCTTCCTTCTTGCCACAGCTAATTTGTACCCACCTTATTAAGTTATATCATCAAATACCCCCAATTAATTCAAATTCAAAGCCAATATATGTTGTTTAAATTGGGTGGAGGGGAGTTCAGGGGGGGTAACCTTACCCCTCTTGGCTAAGCAAAAAGCTTTATCTTCACATGCACATCAAGGTGAAGACAATGTTTGCCAGAGGGTGTTAGGGGTGTAGCCCCCATCTACCCTACCCTTGGTGCTAATCATGGTAACTTGGCCTGCTGAGTAAATTTTGTGTTGTTACCCATGTGCACTTGATGTGCTTTCCTTATTTTCAAATATGATGGGCATAATCGGACACTCTAATTTTTTGTCTTCGTAAATAGGAAGTTTGGCTCACATTTCTGAAAAGTCACATTTCTTTGATCTACATAAATTGGAATTTTGGCTCGCATTTCTGAAAAGTCACATTTCTTTGATCTTTGTAAATAGGAAGTAAGGCACACATTTCCAAAGCTGTCCTTCTTTGCATTCATAATTTTCTTTGGTTATTTACTCATACTCAATTCAAACTGAGGCCACTCTTTATCACCCCCACCCAAGACCCTGGTCCCCTACGTCCCTCAAGACTACTGGAGGCTTAGTCTCTGGCGAGTGCCTCCAGACTGTAATCATTAGTAATTATAGAAATATCATAAAACTAACTAATCATAACATTTATAAATCACTACAAAATAATGCAGGATATAGGTACATTGCATAATTGAAAAAACAGCAAAAACAACAATATTTACTGGATTTCTGATAAGTACTGCGCAGGGTTACATTTGTTGCATCTCTGCTCCTACTTCTTTGCTGATACTGAAATGGATTCGTTCCTCCTGTTGAGAGAAAATTTACATTTTAAAATGGCAATATACATGCAGAATTCAGAAAAAAAAAACTATCCCAAGACCAAGTTACCATATCCATAGGAAAACTCATACCTATAAATCTACTATTATGTTCCTCTTCTGACACTTCCTCCCACACTGGAACACCCCGCCTTAAAAGCTGTGAGACAAATTCACGGCGTCCTTCGTCCATGTTTTTCTGCAAATCTTCGGCCCTTCTCTGTCGTTCCTTCTTGGGTTCCATGTCCTTCCTAAGTTTAGATCTTGCTGTTTTCTCATTTGGTCTCTCATAGTCCTCTGCTCCTCCTTTCGGCAATTTAGGAAGAGCGACGTTAACAAAGTTGAACTTCACTTCCGGAGAGGGAGGAGAGGAATCGTCGCCGTGAGGTACATCATTCAGTACTCGACCTCTGACCTCACGGACAGGCTGTAGGTCAAGGTCATCTAAGAGATTGGATTTTGTTCTTGAAGTAAGCCGGCTGGAAGAAGCCATGTCCTGCTACTGCATTCATGGGACCTAGCGGAGACATCGGGGTACTCTTTCATTCATCTGCAAAATTAGCAAGAATTAGCCTTTCTCTCCAAAAGTGTAGCTGAGAGGGCAGGCAGGCGAGGATTGTGGCACTGTTGAGTAAAATTGAAAAGAAAAAAGAAAAACAAATCAAATAATAAATATCCACAACCTCACTAAAATCTAGCATCACGGTCAAGACACAGACTACTCTTTCTTCATTAACAAAATAAACAAGCATCCAGGAATCTATAACTATTACTTATGTTAGACACATTCCCAATTAGTGTATTTGTAACAACAACAACAACAACAACAAAACAACAAAAACAAAAACAACAATCTATGCCATGAAAAAACAAAACAAGAAAAGAAGCAAACAATCCCCTGTAAAAATGTTACACGTATAGAATTACATCCATTCCAAGTGCTGTAAAAATTGAAGCTGCATCATATCAAATTTCAAGTCTCTAGCATTCTCTCCCTCTCCTCAATTCCTCCCTTCTCATATCTCTCCTGCCTCATTCTTTAAAGAAGCTGATCATTTTTTTGCCATTGGTTTGGTTTGATAGAGAGCAGAACGATATTAATAATTTTTCAAGAGGTCCAAATGATGACACGAAATAATATATATTTGTACTGTGAATGAAAAGGAAGAACTCCATAAAAGGCATTATACAACTGAAGTCTTTATATTAGATCTTTATCCAAACTTTGTAATTTTGATAGAGGATATTGAAACCAAAATTAAGAAAAATATTATCCACAGCAGAATTATCCACATTAAATCACGTTGTCATCTTCTGTCTTAATGAATTCTACTCATTTTTTACTGGCTCTAATAGAGCGACAAGAGTTCCCACATTCACTGGGAAGGGCATGATGCATATCTCAAAACAGCCCCAACTTGGTGAAAAGATCATAGCAGTGTAGGCAATGAAAAGCTAAATTCAGTGATTTCAAGTTCAGTCTGCAAAAGCCAACTGATTTAAAGAAAACAATGAAAATGTATTGCAGCAAATGTTGCATGGAGACTAAGTCCCCACATGCCTCCAACAACTAAATTGACATATATAGCTTGTGACGTCACTGCCAATCATTGTCAATTTCTTAGAATATATCATACTATTCATGTACGTCTGTATTTTGACATATAAAAAACTATACCAATAATGATTACTAAACGTTAATTCCTTAAATATTTGAAGTGTTCTACTTTATTGTATATGCACATTATGATCATCATTGTTATTGTTGGTAGTCAACGATCAAAATAATTATGTAATATCAATATGGAACAAGGAAATTACTAATAGTTTAATGTACTTTCATGCGTTATCTGAAAAGTTTCAGGATGTGCACTCTTGAAGTGCACACTTGGTAACCGTTGTGCACTGCACACTTCAAATACTTTTCTTGCACACCCAAGATTTCATTGAAAAATGCCGTACTTTCCATACTGGTCTTATACTGTGAAGATATTCATTCTCATTCATATCTCTCCTATGTAACAACAATAATTGGACTGCAGTATAGGATATATGCATCTTTCAAATAGTAATATTTTGTCTTCAATTTTTTGTTGTTGTTGTTGTTGTTTTATTACATTATTATGCTCATCCAGACCAGTTGGACAAGATGTTTTGGCCGTTCGGAACCTCCTTGTCCTGGACAAATTGTCCATTTCGTCCATCTCACCCTCCTGCAAAGCTGGACGAGCATGACAAGACAACATCAAAATAGCTTTTGTATATAAACACTGACAGTTGCAAGTAACCACAAGATATTGATGGGTAATTTTATGACCCTTTATTGATGTTATCAAAGGATAATTCTGTATTTGTCATTTGCAGGTGTGCTAAATATACAACAAAGGAGTTACAAAATCTATGCAGCATGTAAAATAAAGACACCAGTATGACAAATGAGTGAATGTTTACATTCGAGCCGGTTGCACTCTGGATAGCGAGGGTCTTAGAGGTTCTGAACGCAGCCCCGTTGTCCTGCTGGTCCTGGACAAGTTGTCTGGACAAGCAAGACGTGGAATTCCGAACGCAGCATTATCTGAATTTTATATGTAATAATACCCACAAACATTGCAACTCCTAACAGTTAAACTTTGGTTTTTACAGTAAACAAATATCAATAAAAAAATATCGGAGACATTGTTAAACGATTTTTATCAATATACGATTTATGGATTTTCCTCAACATAAAAGAAATCTATAATTCCAGTTGTCACGAACTTACATAAAATGAAAATCAAGCTCATATCATGCTAGCCTGTAAATAAACACATTCTGTTCCACTCTCACTCCGCGAGCCATTACAGAAATACATTCCAAAAAAGATATCAAAAACCTTTATTTTTTGCGTGTGAAAGTACCCTGCCGAGATATGACAATTTTCATCTATTTCGTCCTTTAACCAATTATCAAAATACTCCAAACTACACCAACTAGAGCCTTACATTACGAGCACGGCGAATATCCTCATGGAATTGTGCGACAGGCCAGCGATGGAGCAGAAAAGGAGAAAAAGAGAATCGAAAATAATATCGCCTTCTGCCTGTCTCCGGATTCAAAACAACACAGGAATGTAGGCTGACTAAATGTTAACATCATAAAATTGTTATTTTATATCTTATTGTAATTTTGTTTATTGTTTAAGTATGGAAAAAAATATTATGTTTTATTTTGTATCATATAAAAGAGATGTTATGCGTCAATTTTGTGGCTTTGGTGTATTTTGAATTCTTATCATTCGATTCAAATTAATCTAAAAAGAAAGAAAGAATAGAAACTACAATCGTCTCCACATAATCCATTTACCTACTTACGATAAGATAAGTGATAAAACAAAACATCCAAATCATATTAAAAAAGTTATTTCGTGCAGATTCGAATTTCTTACCCACCGCCAACCGCTCAGTGATGTCAAATGTCACAGGGTCTTTTTTACACTTCGTTATTATTAACGGTTTTCAAACCGGAGTGGAATAAGCCAAATAAGAATGATAAAGTTGTAGTAAGACATACAGATAAGTATTAGAGATGCTGATGATTCTTTTTATGAAGAGAAAGATGTAGTAGTGTTATTGGCTACTACTACTACTACTACTACTACTATAACTGATAATGATAATGATAACGACTATGATAATAATAATGATAATGATAGTAGATAATAGCAATGATAATGTGAATAGAAAATGACAAGGATAACGATTATAGAGATTATAATGATGATAACAGTAATAACAATGATGATGGTGATGATGATGATGATAATGATGGTGATGATGATGATACTGATGATAATAAGGATGACGACGATGATGATGATGATGATAATGATGATAACAAGGATGACGATGATGATGATGATGATAATAATGATGACGATGGTGACGATAACGATGATGATCATGATAACAAAAATGATAGTAACAATAATAACAGTGTAAATAATGGTAATAATAATATTGATAATGATAATAATAACAATAGTAATGATAATGATGATGATAAAAATCATAAAGCTAATAACAATAACAATAATGATAATAACAATAATAGTAACAGCAATAA